>NC_088252.1:26840130-27170963 GCF_036013445.1 Caloenas nicobarica
TAAAACTTGAGCATCGCCAAGACTATGTAAGGAAACAGAGCTCAGAGAGCAGAACCATATAAAATTATCATTTTAGCGCAAAGAGTTCCTGTAGACACCCTGGCCTGAGGCTGGGACAACTGTGACTGGAAAAAAAACACATCTCAGATATGGGGAGGAGAGAGAAAACAGGACTCACTCCTGATTTTCTTCCTGCCTTGAGGTAAAACCAATCATTTCTGATTGCTGTGGCTTTCTTTTCTAATAAAGTAGCTTCAAATGCAAGATCAAGAAAAAGGTATCAGATTTACATCGTGTCTCCCTATCATTTGTGAAGTGTGTGGAAATTATCAGGTAGATATCAATGTCTTATACATAAACTCTTGGCCATGTTAAGTCTTTGCAATTTTTTTTTTTTTTTTTTTCAAGTGCCTTTCAATTATAATCCATTACACTACCCAGTCAGGCTCTCACACTCCTGGATTTTGAGTCTTGATTATTCTGGAATATTATAATAAAATAAACGCTTTTAAAACCAGCTTGACAATTAATGTAAAATATGATGCTCAAAGTAGCAGATAACTAGTAAAAATGCCTATGCAAAAGACAACCTGGGGTTTTACACTCCAGAATTACCAGAAACACCAGACAAATTTTAGTAATGGGAAAATAATACGACCTGTTGAGGTGGGGTTTGGCAATCTTATTTCTTTAATACAAAGCTAAAGACCTCTGTCTGCAGTTTTTATAAATGTCCAGAGCAACTGCTTTCCTGTATGCAAGATACCACTGAAAAAGAAACTGGTTTTCTATTGTACTCTCATTTTAACATAATAGCAGCCAGTAGAAATAGCAATTTGGGATTTGGGGGAGGGCTTCTCTTTCTTCACCACGATTCCTTTTCTCCCCCCCATTTTGAGAACCAATTTTCCTAAGAAAGATGAAGGAAGATTGAGCACACAAGCAGATATAACATGCTGGTCAGCATTCCTCTCCAACTTCCATAAATAAGCCAAAACAAAACAACAGTAACTGTATAGTAGCTTATGACTGTACTATTGAATTTGTTTATTTAGTTAAAATCAGAACTCTGGGGAAGAGCGGAGGAGAGGAAGGAAATATGTTATTTTCCTAATACATATTGGCATCCTGGATTCAGTATCTCATTCATGAAAATTAAGTTTCCCAGAGCATAACTGTTAGAAATGACACTTAAAAAAAAAGAAAAAAATATTGACAATATCGTTTACTTGCTAAAGTGAAACTTTATGAAAGTATACTGGCCTGTCGGGACTCTTTCATTGCAGTGCGCATATCTAAAGCATCTCAACACAAAGATCCTGAATTACAGGATTTAACTCAAGGTCAGATATATTTCTTTAACACAAGGATACTGTGAGATAATGACAAGCCATACAGGAAAATTTATTTAAGCATTCATTATAAATGGGTTACCTAACATTTGCTGTTCTAACAGCTACTCCCTCAAAATTATTTTTAGGTATAAAAAGCAATGTTTCAACTAAAAGAGCAAGTGGTTTGTACGGAAGGATTAGTATTTTTAAAATAGATTTAATCAGTTAAGAAAACAGTGATCTGCACCAGTTCGCTTTGTTTAGCTACTAGTTGTGCTTCGTGCATCTCATCCATACATGTTTTACATATTTGGAGACTCACACCTACAAGCCCAGCAGTAAAATCAATCCCAAAATTTGACATAGAAAGAAATACATCCCAGGGACATGAAAGGAAGGCCATGGGTGAAAAAAAACCTGATAAGTAGGTTTTGTTTAAGCAAATGTTGGAGAAGCACTGAAGCAATTTTGCTGTTTTATCACTTTTTACATCCAGCAGTGTCATTTGTGCTGGCAATCTTTTGCTATTATTTTCAGCTAGAAAAAGAAAAGTAAAAAGTCTTAGAGAATAGGTAGTTTCAGACAGGATTTTGCATTCTTTTATCAGTGGCAGAGATGTTCATCCTACGCCTACTGCATTTCAAGCTGTGAAGCCTTCACTTGACGTTGGTTGCAGGGACACACAGAAGCATCTGCTCTGGGCTCTTCACCAGACTTGGAGAAGAATTGCTCCTCTGGAAAGGCCTTGGTATACAATTGACTTGTATTGTCTGTTGTAAATGTTTCTGGTAGTCAGTTTGCCTTTTTTTTTTTAATTTGCTTATTATTTATTGCTTGGTGTACCCATGGCTTGGAGAATCGCTAAGCAAGTACCCCTGAAGTATTTAAATAGGATTTAGCAACATTTTTTCAATATGAGGAGTTTACATTGGCACTTGGTGAAAGAAAGCCTTTGCACTAACCACCTTCTTAAATAAATTAAGAATATATTCCCTTTCCTAAGCCTCATAGAGGCAACTGTAATTTTCCTTGCAGACTCTTCATTTCAAAACACACAGTCTATAAATTCCCTGCTGTCAGGCAGTGTGGTTGCACTTCCCGACAAAGACAAAAGGGAAAAAAATAAAGATAAATGGCAGCTACAATTACTTAATAATTATAAGATGATGCGTCCTTAATATTCCCAACATGCAATAATGATGCCCAAGCAGCTGTTGTCAGAAAACTGACTCATGCTCTGAGAGCTCCCTCCGTCCAGCTGCAGTCACTGATATGCATTATTATGCTCCTAACCATAGGATTTTCTTTATAAATATAGAAATCAAATAGCATGCTTAAGTCACCCAGGTCAAGATAGGGATTTGCAAAGTACTCGGTATCGAAATGGTTCTCCTTCCATGGACAGTGGTATGTGGGTTTGGTTTTTTTAGCAGGAAGGAAAAAACTAAAATGAAAAAATAATCATAAAGCGAGACCAAAAATCCAGTTTAACAAGTGTATAAAAAGTATATACACAAGCCACTGTAACAGATATTCAAGTAGTCCAGACCAGCTATATGTATGTTACTCATTTTGGCAGGTTGATTACCATCTGAAGAAATATTCATTTTTGCATTAAACATGCATTCAAAGAACGTAAGTGAAAGGTTAAATTTTTTTTTTTTTAAGTCTGTATTTTAAAAGACTCTTTCAACAATATGTGTAAAAATAGTTAAACTGTACATTAACCAAGCTATAAAAGAACCTGCTATCATTTCATTTGCTTTTATAACCTTCCTCCACACATAATATCACATTAAGCACATTATAATGAAACCTGATTACAGTCAAACTTGTAAGACAGCTGGGGGTGTTCTCTGAACAAGGTTCTTTCCCCTCACACACTTTTCCCAACAGCCTTGTCTTCCTTGATTGCCCAAATACAGCAGATGTTCAATAGTCTCATTATCAAAACCACCCTAACAGAGTGAGACCTGTAGGAAAGGAATTTTTAAATAAACAAAATACTCTTGGGGTTGGTGCCTTGTTCCTTGGATTTGGAGTGGATGTGTTAGGGGTTTTTTTTGTGGTTTGTGTTTAGGTTTTGATTGGGTTTTTTAAATTATTATTATTTTATTTTTTATTATTCTGCATTGAGGACAGGGTATAAAGCGCTGCATTTAATTCATTTGCACATCTCATAACTGCTTAGTTTCTCAAAAAAAAACCACCCAAAACAAACATACTATTAAACTGAGCCTTTAATTGATAGAGAAATATCTGGCTACCTAGTTTAGCAAACTGACCACTCGGTGCTTAGGCACGGATCTATCTCCTGTTCAGCATTAGTACGCGCGGTGACAGCACTGACACCTCAACAGCATGGAAAGCTGTTTCCTCGCATTGTTTGCTGCCTGGAAAGTGGAGAGTGGCAGATGTTCGGGCCTTCGCTTGCCAGGAAAATTAGCACTTTCCCAACAGATCTGCATACTGAGTGAAGCATCCTGCAGTCATTGACAAAATAGATCTCAGCATGGCAATGGACTGCTCGGAGACAGGAGCTCTTCAAACTCGATATGTCAAGAAAGTACAGGCAAAGTTGTTATTTGCAGCCACACAGTCAAGAACTGGGTAATTACCACGACATCAGAACTAACACAATTTACCATCCACCCATAGCGGCTTCGCTGACACAAACTAATTCACAAAGCTTTAGCGGCACAAGTGCGTTTTAGCATTTTGGATTTAATCATAAGGAATCTCAGATTGCAATGGTTTGCATCAGTATCTGTTATATCAATTTAATTTCTAAATCTTAGGTTATTATACTTATTTGTCTTGGGATGAGAAGGCTGCACACATAATTTTTCTGAATTTATTTGGATTACCATTTCAAAATTTACAAGAGCACAG
Source organism: Caloenas nicobarica (assembly GCF_036013445.1). Classification (NCBI taxonomy): domain Eukaryota; kingdom Metazoa; phylum Chordata; class Aves; order Columbiformes; family Columbidae; genus Caloenas; species Caloenas nicobarica. The sequence continues at coordinate 26,844,357 of NC_088252.1, forward strand.
TCTAAATTGTTATTTCTTCCCTAATCCTTCTTAAACCATATGAGTGGTTGCTACAGGAACTCTCAAACCTGCTAACATTAAATTGCTATCCAATACTCTGCATTTTGTATTATTTCACTTTTAAGACATGACAAAGATGGAATTTTTTTTCACATATAAAGAAATCACTTTGAAATATAAAGAAATAAAAAATTGTCATTAGGTGTCAAATGCTTTAGTACCCACACTCGCAGATAGTTACAAAAATCTGCAAATTTTGGACCTATGATGGAAGGAAGAAAAATATTTAATTCTCATACAGAGATGAAGCCTCCCATGCAGCCCAGATCTGAGACTAATCCAGCTGGAGTTAATGACCCTTCCACAAAAATCTTTGTTTTCTGGGGTAACTGCTTGGGTACCGACTGGACCAGTTGGTGACCATATAGTGAAGGCAGTTCCCTGTTTAAGCTTTTGTCTCTAGAAAATATTAACATAGGGTCACATTTGATTCCCCCAGAACAAACTACCCTGAAATCAGCTCAAGAAATCCAACAGTTCTTACAAGGACTCCCGGTTTTCAGAGAATTAGCTAACACTGGCGGATTTCTACTTCTATTATGCAGCGTTGGAGAGAAAGAAACGACCAAGAGGCATTTGGGAATATTTGACATGTCTTTGTTTTAGAAGATCAATAACAAAAAATTGATTGCAAAGCTCAAAGCCACCACAACCAGGTATTGATATCCTCAGCAGCACTGAGATCTCAAAAACCTGAAGCACTACTAATTGTTCTCGTCGCTGGCACTGTTCTTAGTGCTGTCCCCAACCCTTGACACAAGAGGAAAAAAAAAAAAAAAGGAGCATTGGCCCACTTGGACCAGTGTCACCAGCTTTTTCTTCAACAAAAAAAGGTTTAAAACTGAATGGTTATAGAGTTCGTATTGGACACAGTGTCAAACATAGGGATTCACATCCACTGTAGAATAAAAGATGAGAGACGCAGTTTCTATGTAGTGCAAGAACCTTCTGATATTTTACTCTACACCCTTCACGGTTTCCAGCACCACGGTGAGAACAGGTGCTTCTGCACGCTCAGAAGACACCATTTGATTAGATGAACCCAGGTGGAAACAGGGTCCTTCCTGGCCAGTTACACCAGTAACGGTGGCAGCTACTGGTGTGCAGCAGCCCTTCAGCGGGGAAACTTTGGCTCTTTGTGCTTCACATGCAGTGCCCAACCAGTCAGACCATGCAAGGAATGTCTCCAAATCCAAGTTCTCAGCTAAGGCTGTAGTTGCACAATCCTCCGAAAACACCGTTTCCGGAATAATAACCGGGAACGGTTCATCTAACTACAGAGACATCAGAAAAGGACAATTTGTTACTGTCACCCTGATTTGCTATTTCAAATAATCCTGATAGGTAGGTTTATTAGGCACTACTTGATGTTATCTCCTGCAATGACACATGAAACCCACAATCACAGCATTTCCATCTCTTGCCTTTCTGTTCATAATTGTCAGGTATGAAATACAGCTCATGTTCAGCCTGTAAAGCATCAATATAGCATTGCAGCTACATTTGTTTCTTCTATAAATAAGATTTCATACCAGACTGGGAGTGTTCACAGTGGAATTTATACCACTTTAGCAATAAAATGAAAGTCATGTTGTGGAAGCAGCATAAAAATGCATATTTAATGACAAAATCTTGTAAATCCCAGCCTAGAATAGTGAAGTCATCCTTTCCTTGCAAAAACATTGAAGAGTGCATATGCTAACCAACTTAACACAGGTCATACACTTGAATGATTGGGGATTCGTGAAGTGGCTCAGAACACATTCAGTTGTCTCAGCATTTTAGGGCTTAAGCTAAATACACGGAGCAAAAAAATCCGAACGTGATTATTCAGTAGGTGCATCTGGTCACTGCTGGAGAAGAGCATTTGGGTGACACTGTTGAGCAGGCAGTTCAAATACAGGCGGCTGGCGAGTGCGGAGTTTGGTTGCAACCACTTGCAACTCAAAGCATGACTGATGGAGGTGGCCAAGCAGAACCTCCCTCGCACAAAATGTCATTTAAAAAAGAAAAGTCATTCAAAAAAGAAAAAAACAAAAAAGAGAAAAAAAATCAAACGCATCAACCTCTTAGTTATCCACAGAAAAGGAAGGAACTATTTGTTATCAAGACCTATTTATTACCTATTTTCTGCCATCTTCTGGAACAATAGAATAACAGGCAACTTTGTTTTCTCCTTTTTCTGACTAGTGAAAGAAAACACAAGGGAGAAGGAAGAGAGAGACAGAAGTATTGAAATGGTAAATAAAAAGTCTAGGAAATAAGAGGGTAGAGAGGATGGGGACAAAAGTAGAACGGAACGTAAAAAATTGAATTTTTCAAATTAGATTTTGAACATCAGTTAACTGCTTTTTCCTGGACATATGCTTTCACTTATGTATAGATTTTCCTCAGAAAAAAAAAAAGAAACCCAAGAAATTCCCACAGAAGTAAGTACAACTCTTTTCTTCCAAAAAGCAAGAAATTCAGCAGGGAGATGTCAGTGAATATAACTGGGTTTTTTTTAAATTTAAACACCTCAGGGTATGACTCCTGAAAAGCACTAAATGGTGGTGGGGATCCACAGAGGTACAGAGATATCACTCTGCTGCTCACCCCCCTCACTTCATTTCAGAGAATCACGATGACATGGACCCACAGCAGCTTTGCAATTGTTTCTGAGCACTGGAGGCTGACCTGGCTCAAGAGGTCTCCTATAAATAACCAATTTGTTTGATTTAATAGATGGGCTTAGGAAAGAAACAAGGGAAAGATGATGCAAAACAAGCCATTTCTCAGACTTCCTCAGGGTTTCAAGAAAGTGCCAAAAGCAGAAGGTGCTGATTATGCATAAAATCCAAAGAGTGATGCATATTTAGAAGAAAAAAAAAAAACAAACTCTATAAACACTGTCAGGGAAGAGTGGCATTGAATCAGGGAACTTTGCCTGAAGCAGAGAAACCAGAAGGATTCTCATGGAGCCCAATGAACCTGAAGGAGAGATGCCTTTAGGAAGGCAACACTAAAATAAAATACTCAAGCTATAAATATACCTTCCTCTGCCAGTGACCCCAGCCCCACAGTTAAGATAAACAGGACAAGTGTCTAAAGGCTTTTTGACCCTCCCAAATCACTGACCACGTTGCAGACAGACAGCAGCCACCAGCATATGGAGGAGTAATAACCACCATAAACTTTCCACGGCCAGCGAGCTCAGGTGGACCAAGTGGCAATGCCAACACTTCCATGGATGAACAGAGCCCGAGACTAATGGGGTAACAGAACGGGAGAACCTGCCCCAAAAAAGAGTCCCCTCCGTGCTTCAGCAATAAGTTCAGAAGGGTTGTAGGTCTGTCAAAGAGGATTATGTGTTTCGATGAGATTAGTATTGCTCTTCTGATCACACAGGAGGAAAAAAGTACAGACAACAGAACTTTTGACTCTGTTACTATTTGCTTTACACGTTCAGTAATATTTCACCTTACATTTCAATAACCATTTGAACCGTACTTTAAAACGGTACATTTTACTCAAGTAGCTGGAATTTTCACCGTGACCTTTCAGAAATACCGAACAGCAGGGCTACACAACTTGAAGGAGTGGGGAAAAATCACTTATTTAAAACTAGAGAGACCACAGGAATGGAGGCCTCTACGCCACAGCTGCAAAGCCATTGAAAGCTCTTCCCAGAAGCAATTTATAAATTCATGAAAGAATCATTTAGCATCACCACAAGGACTAAAGTGAATTTTGTAAATTATTTACTCGGTCCTCATACTGCAGGGGACAAGGGAAAGTTTGCAACAACGTCAGCACTTGGCATATTGAGTCTTTCACTTTTGTTTTATCAGCCTGCTCGCGTGCTCTCAAATTTGCTAACGCGTATTCTTGAGCTCCTTAAAAAGATGCTACAATCTCGTCTACATGTAATCAAAGCCGTAAAACCTGGACTTCTTTTTAACAATATCCTTTCTTGCATCTACTCCAAAGGTGACCCATGAAGACAATCCAATATTTAGTTTTGAATCTTCCATGGCAAAGAGCTGTTAACTCATTATGATTATTAGCAACAAATAAATGCTGTAGCTAAGCACATGTTTAAGTAAAAATATTAGTGTCTTATCATTCATTCCACCATAATATTTTCCATTTATCAATCTGCTCCATCAAAATAGTTTCCAGGCAAAGAATGTAGTAACTCTCATCTCCTCAAGAAAGGCTTTGTCAATAACTAAAGCAGCAAAACTCTTTCCTGCTCTCTCAGTCAGGGAAGATGCAAAGGGAACAAACGGTCAAACGTCTTTCCTTCCTCTCCATCGCTGTGACACAAGTGGGAAGGGGCCACATGAGACCTTCTGCGAAATCAGGAAAAGCTGAGAATGCACAATTTTCCCATCATTTCCCTATTGAAAATCCCCTTTCCCACCACGATATGAATTTCAGAGCACAGAAGGACAACTGGCTGACTTTTCCCTTGAATTCCCCAGCACCAACAGCCTTTTGCTTCTCTTACCACCATTCAGACCATGTCATGCAATTCAAGGCCCTCAAAGCACGACAGATATTTCAAGGGCCTTTCACTTGCATCACTATTTTTATCATTTTCCTTGCTAGCTTGAAATGCTTTTTAATATGTCACCATCACCTTTTATTGCTGATTATGAGGGCTCTACAGACTAAAAAAAAAGGTAAAAATTTCTTCTTCCAATTCTGTAAAGACTTACGCAAGTGCTCTGCACTTAAAACAGCAATGCTTCCATAAACCTGTGACCAACCACAGGACATTTTTCTTCATACCTATAAGGACGGACATCATCTTCTATTCACTCTTATTTCAAACACACTAACAGATCTTAATTTGACCCAGTGTAATGGTCTTGTTTAGGAAACTTCACACAGAGACAAATGAAAGTTGGGGTAGAAGGGAGGAAGAAGGGAAAATAAGAAGGGGAGGGAGAGGGGTGCAATATTTTCCTCGTCTCTTTATTTCTCTTTCATGATTAAACATATTTAACAAACCCAGTAGAACTTCATAGCGACCCCATCCCTGGTTCGGAGATAAAAAAACTCAACCATAAAGAAAAGCTACTTTGAATTAGGTATTAGGCCTATTGATATTTCCTAGACTGGATATAGAAAGGAGCTTATTTCAGCATCTCTCAGGTCACCAGCAAACATTACGATTATGTGCCTCTATACAATTGAGGCACAGATGTAGGAAGAATATTGAGCTTTGGGGGATAATCAGATTTATTTTTTTCAATAAGTAGAGCATATTATTTTCAAGTGGTTAACTGAGAATAACTCTTGCAGAAGTACAATATAACAGTAATTATTCGGAAATCAATGGCACAAAAGGGTTTATTCTAAATCATATTATGATTGCTGGATTAAAGTAGTTATTATATAATCGGATAGCAATTACTCCACCTTAATAATTTCTGGGTTTCTAAGGGTGAAAGTGAAAATACAGCAGGTGTCAAATTTTAGACTTTGCAAAATGAATATTCTGAAGGCTGGAAAGAAACAAACATATTAGCATATAAAAACCACAAGTGTAGAAAACAGCTAAAATATAAAAATACTTCGACCCTCTTGCCTTGAGCAGACACCCAGAAGCACTTCACCTCATGACAAAGAACTTTCAGTGCGCAGTTTAAATCACAAGGAGATTCTCATCACTCCTCCTCTGCATAAACTTGATGGTTTCTTGTATAATCAGCTTTATTGTCCATGATTTGGCCACCTCTTCACCAGAGCAGTGAGACAAGTCTCTAACATCTCACAGATTTACAGGACACAGTAGGTACATGTTCCATGTCTCACCACACTTATTTTTGTTCTGGTTCAAAGTTCTGCCAACTCATTTACTGCAAAGGCAGCCTCGACCATGCTGTTCTTCCTGGGTTTCTTGCTACCTTATCTCAATTCTCTTTAATCTGAAACTCCTTTCTTGTTTCTTTAAATTCCAGATGCCTACTGCTTTTTGATCACATCTCGTTCAAGGAGCAGGTCTTTTCCAGATCCTGCTAAAAACCTGGCTCAGAAGAGCCAAAAAAACACAGGAGCAAGAAACAACCCTCTGAGCAACCTTCTCCAATTCCTCCATTCTTTTTTTGTGGTGGTTTTGCCTATTCCCAGCTCCTGAAAAAAACATCCATACTAACAGACTAAAGCAATGAGCCTTTTCACAGATTGAAGAACCTGTCCACAAGGCCTTCTATGTAGGAATAAAGGCTTTGTTTCCAGCTTTCTTGGAGAAAAGATCTCATCCACGTCTCAGTGGGCACCATCAGTGTCTAACAGCTGCAGCAAGAAGGTACAACTAAATACACAACTTACTTATTATTCTTTAAAATACGGTTCTCTTTGTGGAAGAAGATATTGGTTTGTATTACAAATTAAATGGCAAGTTAAAGTGAAGTCCATCTAGTTTCTAAAGGACAAATATTTGAGTCATGCCATCAAATACAAAGTCCATTTGGCAAGGTAAGTAGACACTGAGGTTCAAATACACCAAGGTAAATGTGCAAAGTTTAATTCAGTTAAAGCAAGGGAAAAAGGAAAAATCTCTCGAGGGGAAAAGATACCTATGTATTGACCGCAGATTTACTAGATGTAGTTCAGCACACTAATTTGTGCAAAATCCTATCAACATAGGGAAACACTGAGGAAAAATAGACCTTGAAACACAATCAGGCAGTAATGTAAGCAGATGGATTTCTGTCACTGAAAGTTTCTCTAAGATTGATTTCATTCTGTGAAGATTTGCAGTAAACAAATGATTACAAGTGCTTCACAAAAGCTAACTGGTTATGGAGTTTTGAAGTAGATGCTATCAACATAGAGAAGATTTGTTTAAAATCTAAAGTGAAATGACATCTGAGAACGTTGCAATCACAGAAATCAAAACACGAATTATTAATGTCACAAAAAGTCATGGAGAAGAAAAAAAAAGTCTTCTATGTGCGTTTTCTTTTTCAGAATAAATACTCCACAACTGGTACACACTGGACCAAACAATCTACGTCAAGATGGTGTGGGACAGTCTCAAGAGAGCAAATAAGTGCACATGGCAAAAGCGCTACCCAGGTCAGAAAGAAAACTGCAGAGTCACAATCTTTGCACTAACAGCATTCACCCCCACCAGTGGCAAAACAGATGTTGACCAGAAGTGCTCCTTACAATCCCATAGACAAAAGACAGTGGGATTTTAGTGTAAGCCCATCCCACCAAATACCTGCTCTTTGAGCAGCAGACGCGATTAGACTCCTCCTAACCAAGGACCATTCCTTGTGCTCTCAGTAATCAGAGTGCACCCTGGCATATGACCAAGCAGGGAAGGAAAAAATAAAAATCCCCAGGCCTCTGATTACTTTATAAGATGTTCTTATGCTAGCTTGCATAATTAGAAGTGCTGTTATTGGTCATAATGAGCTGGGTTTAGATTCTAGCAACACCCATGAGCCACAGCAGGACTGCACACACAAAGCCAGATCTCAGTCCCAAAGCTATCACCAAGTTCAGCGGCACGCGATAATCTCTGATGTCCATTACCATCGCGGCAAAAAAACCCCACTGCGCGAAAAAGTGTTTCTGAGTATGCTTTAAACAGTGAAATAATAAACATTAAAACAAGAATCAATCTTACAAAACATTAAGGTCATGTAAATAAGGCCCTTATTATTGCAAAGGGATACTAACCGTTCATCCCTCACCCAACATTTTTCAATCTTATTTTTCTGCCTACTTTCCATAAAGACAGCTGCCATGTCTAACATAGGTTGCCTAACTCCTCCTTAAATTAATTTCGTGTTGAATTTACACTTGCTACAATCATGAAATATAGATCTCTTTGGAGATCCGTAAAGTGCTATACAAAGCTGGGAAGTAAACTGTAAGGTTGTATGGCAGATTATTTCTCTTAATCTAACTCATTTGTATTATGTAGGTAAAACATCAGTATACACAACAAGCCAAAGCAGACAGACTTCCAGTCAATAATATTTCTCTATCATGACTCCCCAAGAAAAACACTTTAATACGTGTAGTTTTGGGAGTGCTTGGAGACATATATTAAAGATGGTATAGAAATATCCGCTCCACTGAAACAATTTCACAGGGCAGACCATTTCGGCAGGTCTCGTCCAGGAAAATAAATTCCCAAAGATCAATGGCAGCAAGATGCATCGGCTCTTTATTGCTGGTAATTTTTGAAACATTAAACAAAGAGCCTCAAATGAATACTCGCATATTCCTTAGAAACTGAAAATACTGAATACAATTAATGCTCTTTCACTAGAAATAGAAGCCAGTTATAAAACCAGTTAATACCGCAGTTCTGTAACGTCTTTATCCATCTTATTTAGAAACTCAGAGAGGAGAGCTGCGGCACCACTAACAAAAGTTACGATTTTCACATTAACACAGGTCTCATCCCCACAATTGTGCCAACTCATCTGTCATGCCCTGCAAGGAATGCTTGTGAGCCACAGCAAGAAAAGTTATTACGAAGAGAAAGAAATGTCGGGTGACTTCCATCCATGCGCAATTTTAAAACCAATAAACCCATAAGCTAGAGAAACTGGCAGCTGGCACTTTGGGTTGTCAGCTGCCAACCAACTGCATTGTTTTAATTGTTAGAAATGATTGATTATGCAGCTGAGCTCCTGAGGTAGCTGAACAATTGGACAACAACACAAACAATGGTGGTGTCACTCATTCTCCTCCAGATCCGTGGTCAGATGGAGAGAACAGTATTGTTTTGCCGTGCTAAATTACAGCATCTGGGAGAATGGCTACGATTATCTTCCCTGTCACTAAAGTTCTGTGTCTGTTGTTGCATCTTTTGGACACCTGTTGCCTGAACCAGTACATATCATCAGTTGATAAGAGTAAGGAAAAAAACTTTTTATACAACAGATATATAAACATATATACACTCGCTCACACAAATTCTGCTCTTTATGTCTCAGACTTTTCCTCTTAACATAAGGATTCTGCAGAACATCCAAAATACTCAGCACACTACGAACTAGGAAAGTAGGTCTTGCATTGTCTTGAACCACATACCAAGGAATGGTCCTTATTATTAAAATAACATGGATGTATTCTGTTTTCCTCCCAACTTTGTTCAGATCAACAGGAATTTTGAGGACCTTATACCTAATAGAGCAGCAAGCTGAACACGTTCATTTGGTTACCTTTCAGTCTCTAAGACACATAAAGTATTGCCTATGACTGTTTTTTTTTCCTTTACAGACGAGTCAACTGAAAGTTCAACAGGAGGAAGTACTAATACGAGAATCCTGTCTTTTCAGGGTTTTTTGGGATCCATCCCCCAGAGGGCTGATTCTGGAGGAGCTTCTCGTTCATCAACCAAACCTGTTGTGATGAGGTTTTTTGGGTGTTTGTTTTGTTTTCCATCTGCTGCATTGTTCATAATCAGCAAATTTTTCATGCATTTGAACAAGGGCCTGATCCTTCAGGCTGTAAACAGCTGAGAGAACAAGACAGTCTGCTATGGGAAATACCTATGAACGATACTGCGTGCCTGTCCAATATCTCCCTCTTCAAAAGCTCAATTTATTAGAAATGCTGCTAGGGCATACAGAACTTTTCCAATACCACTAGATGGTCCCTTCCAACTTAAGTCAATAATGGAAAATATTTCTCTAAACATCAGAGGGAAGAAGTTTGACACTGTGATGTTCAGACAGAAAAACTCCTCTGGGCTCAGCAGCCATGGACTAAGCTGAACTTCTGCTTTGAAGCCTACAAAGCTATAATGCTGGTCCACCAGGACTTACAGTTGTCATTAAGTAGTCATATTTGACCACTTTTGAGACCTAAAGGAAGGAAATTGTACAGGGAGGGAGGTGATTCTTCTCGTTTGCCCTAAATTGAAGGTGCCTGAAAGTTCCCAGTTGGGGAACAGGTATAAGGATCAGTGCAGAAGAAAAACTAATGCAGTGATCTTACCACTATAGGATGTTTCTAATGAAAATGGATCCAACGGGAGACTGATCTCCATCTTTCTGTATCCACATCACATGTCCTGCTGGCGTTTCTTCTAGTTTACCCTTCATTGCCCCATCCCAGTGCTGAATAATGACAGCACGCTGCGCTGCTCTGCCCCAGGCCCTCACAATTTATTATCAAGCAAGTGACTCACTCCTCTTCAGGTGATTAATGGCCAGAATCAGTCATCAGGACAGTAAATTTTAGGAGACTTCACCATAGCAGAGTTCTGAGCTCAAATCCAGAATAAAAGTAGCTAAACCCATGAAAACAGAGGTCTAAGAGACACCTTACAGCCCCTGCCATATCAGCCAGCCATGTCCTTCTCAAGGCTGCTTCCTACAACTCACTTCAACCAAGGAAACGCAAAGTTCAGAAGGAGGCCATCCTGAAGCTGAAGGCACAACTTGGAAACCTCCTTTCAACAGAACCGCTGCCAAAGTACAGGAAAAAGTAAAGACCTGGCTCCCGCCCTGACACCAGGACAAAGCACAGCTCATGTTCACACACAGACCCAAGAGGCTGGTGGTCTCACATCATAGACGTAGCCCCCACATACATGTATAACCATCGCAACCCACTTGAACTTAGCAACCCCGAGCAGACCACCTCTCCTATAGCAACTGAAATACGATAACACCCCAGAGGCAGCAAATCCAGCCTGTTCAGCAAGAGGTTCATTACAACTCAGACTCCTTACCTTGAAAGCAGCAGCTGCCCGATTCCCAGAAAGAGGTTGGCGCAAACACCCAAACCTCCTGCAACCTTCAGCAAAACTACTCCACACCAACAATAAGCAGCTGTTCTTTATCTTTTACTACTTTCTCCTTTTCTTTTCTGATAAATCTTCTCCCAGAGCACCCTCCCTTCCCAAGGTGCTCTGCTGGCAACAGCTGTGTCTGGTCTGGAGCATAGTCACAGCTGAGGAAGATAATGTAGATGATGTTCTCCAGCTGTAGGCACTTACAGGCATGTAGAGAGCAACCACCACCACAGGTCCCTCCTGTCAGTCTGCAAGGGGTATTTAAAAATAAACGGTTTGACTTTAACTTGGATAACAGCAAACAGTGCATTGCAGCTCCCCAGGTTTTTCTCAGGAGCTTAATAAGTGCAGCTGAGGTTAGTAAAGGCTAATTTGGTAGCTAAGCATTACATCTCCATCATAAAACTGGAGAGCACAGAGATAGAAAAGTCTAATTTTTTAGTTCCATTTTTCAGTGTTTCTTTTTGTCAGACGACTGGTCCAATCTTTCTATCTTCTTGCCTAAAGTCATTCATATAATGAATAAAGAATGCTTGGAAAGTAGAACTGAAAATAAGAATTTGTTTCTGGAAGTGCAGTTGTGTGTGATTTGCTAGAGGTCACATACCAGGAGAAAAAGTTGTCTCAGTTCCCAGCTCTCTGCCTTTATGCTTATACTGTACCTCATTGATGGGTAAGAGGTTCGCCCAAAAAAATATGGCTTAACCCAAAACATGGCTACATTTAGATGCTATGTCTTTACCTCGAGTAATGGCATACACACCTACAGCTGACAAGGTAAGGTGACCTTGCTATCTTCCTCCAGCTGATTTCAACTGGTGAGGTTTTTATAAGATCATTGGTATTGTTTTACTGTTATATAAAGTGTATATTTATATCTTCCTATAATATCAAAAAGAGTATTGACAAAGTCCAGGGAATTATCAAGCAAACACAACAATTTTCGAAATCTACAGGTTAAAAACAATCTATTCCGTTAAAGAATCTCAACAGAAGCTAAAACTCTTCTCATCCTAAGTGTCAGTGTTTCAGCTCAGCCAAAAAATGTTCTATTCTCTTTTGATTTGACCAGTTTTAGCACTTTCCTTCAATTCACACACAGTTTTTAAGAGCATAGTCAACCACAGCTCTGATTAGAGGAACCCTTCTGAAAATACTCACTAAAAGGATTCGACACATTATAATAGGCTGTGTGCTTTCCACATTCAGGTCAATAAAGAATATGATCATCACCTAAGAGTGACTTATGGGGATATTACTAAGATGAAGAACTTCAGCTCTAGAGATCAGTTCTGCCTCAGCAATAAGACTGAATGTTATGAAAAGAAAGTATTGGCAGCTTTACAACCATAATTAATTTCTAAGAGTGCTCTTTCTGGGAGAAGTGTTGGTTGTATTTTAACCTGATGCTTCGGAGCTAATTCTCATTTCACGAGCGCTGGGCAGCTGCTGAAAGATGTGGTTGGCTTTAGGTAACCTGAACAGTGAAGGGAGCAACCCCAGGGAATAAAATAACTCAATATGGGCTGAACTGTAATGGCAAAGGACGATCTTGTACTGCCTAAAGATAAAACAGGCAAAACCAAAAACTAGCAAAGACCAAATTATTAGCAGATGTGAATAATCTCCAGGCTAGTTTTTACCAAATTCCCTGTCAGATTACTATACTACATGAAATCATGTAATCTGTTTTGTAAATATACCAGTAATGACTTGCTTTGTAGCTGGATCTTCTGTTAAGTGCATCACTAGGTAGACAGTAAGTAGGGATTTGATTTTTTTGTTCCAGGTTTGGTGGATGAGAATGGCTACGAAATTCTCACAAAAACTTTAGTACATTAAAAATGTTTAGCACAAAGACACCAGCTTAGCTCTGGAAGCCACCTAATTGTGCACGGCAGCATTATGCCCAAGATAATAACCAGGGAAAAAGTAATAATATACTTAAATAAACATAACTCATTACAGTGTGTATATCTCTAAGCTCCAAAAATGGAAGCAAAAGCCAGATGCATCCAGTTATAACTCATGTTGTTTTATACTTGTATGGAATTTTGCCTTTTTTTCCTCCATACAACTTTAGAGAATTTATTAACCAGAAGAGTCCATTTGGGAAGTCTTACGGTTGGTGGCATCAAGACCCAAAGAGAGTGACTGAGATACTCTGAAAGCAAGTCAAAGCAAAGCTAAAATTTCCAAAACAACAGATTTTGGCTCAGCTCATTTGTTCTTCACCTTTGCCCATCACCTCCAGCACTGCACCCCACGCCCCACCAGTGGCTGCTTTCCACGTGCCCTCAAGACAATTGACATCAAGTCTAAAGAATGCTGGAAAGCCAATGTGCAGCAAGAGCAGTTTTGGGCAATTTTCACGTCACCAACAACTTCTCTGTTTTCAGGTTATTACAGGACTTCAGTTCATGGACTGTGAACTAAATAGATGGGAATGAATATCCAATTCCTTGTTGTGTGGATGCCAGCATCCAGGGAAAGGTCCTAATGTACATTATTTATTTACAGCGGCTGGTCTCTGTAAATTTATTTGGCAACAAAAGTGTTAAGCTACTTTTAGAGCAAAATAGTAGATAAAATAACAAGGAAAATGGACCATAATAATCACCATCTGTTTCTTTTCTGTTTGCTTTATGATCCCTTTTTTTTTTTTTTGGAAAGGTGATTGCCATTCAATTTATATTCTTTTATTATCTTTTTAGAACATCTCACAGTAGGATTCTATTATGAGTTGAGTTCATTATATCCATGTAATGTCATTTCTTCTTAGACTTTTCATTTGGCTGTTTGCTGATATGCTACTAACAGCTATTTTAGGTTCTGATAACTGCAGCCTAAAAGAAACACGATCCTGTTTTTAGGTAAAGAAGGACATTCGTAAATCCGCTTGACAGAAATTAAGGCAGGATTTGGAAGCCTCAGAATCAGACCATGAAACACCATGGGAGACACCTTTCATTCTTTTAATTTTACAGATATTTCTTTTCTGGTTAATCCTGGGCTTCAGTTGTGTCCCAAAAGTTGTTTGTCAACCAATTCTCATTAAAGACAAGCAATTAAAGACAAGTGGCTGCTACCACCCTGGGGTCTAGGCTGAAAGATACTGCGGGGAATGCCATCTTCTGTGAAATCAAGTCTCTTCCTTAGGATTAGGTCCTGAATTTAGCTGGCAGCCCATGCTTCTGTCAAAAGCCTTCCGATTTGCAGGGACAAGGAGAAAATACGGAGTTCTACAATGTTCCAGGAGATCCTGGTTAAAAAAAAAAAGGTGAGTCTTGTGGGTTTTTTACTATATTTTTTTTCCCTCTTTGAGTTTTGCTCTATTACAGTATGCTTGTAAAATATCATTATTTACTTTCCTTCCCTTATACTGAACACCTGACATTTGTCTTATTGATCCACACTTCTGTTCAGCCTCACGCCAGACATTTTTTCCTCTACAATTAACACATCTTATTTATTGAGGTCCGTAGTTTCAAACAATTGCCAAATACATAACCAGAGAGTTGCTTCCTTAAATAACACCATTGCAGGAAAAAAAAAAAAAAAAAAGAAAAAAAAAAAGAATTACAAATTTACCCTTGCAAACACTGTATTTCATGGAGGACACATTGAGTCAGTTGTGCAATACATGACCTAAGCTCTTGCCTACAGATTGCAAAGGTCTTGTGGTCGCTGTTATGCACCCATAAACTGGAAGGAGTAGACAGAGGCTGTTGATAACTTTTGACTCAGCCTGAGTTGGAAAAGGTGTTTTATCTCTCCTCAGCTACCTTTTTTTCAGGTCCTTTTTCGTTGTCATGCAGGGAAGTCAAACTCCTGTGCTGTGAAATTGCAAACTGTTTCCAAGGAGATGATTAATATGTTCATAAATCCACAATAATTCATTTACTGCAGGACCACGGAGGATGAAACATTGGTTGTGAAAAGAAAAACTGTCTTTAAAAACAGTTGGGGTTTTTTTCCTTCTAATAATAAACTAAATAAAGAAAACAAGGCAAAACAAGTGAAAAGCAAATGAAAATGTATTTCATATTATTGTGTCTCCTGTACGGTCTTTAAATATTATCCAAAAAATGTCCTAAGATACTTTCATCTGGTTGACTTGGAAAACACCAAAGGATATCTAATCATCAAACCTTTCAATATCTAAAAGGTGAAACAAGTTTGTTCCATGATAATTAAGGCACGTAGATGGTATATTATTATTATTTATATAGTTCCATCATGTGACAGGCACTTTAAGGCTCAAGCTCAATCTTGTGTCTTAAATAACAGCACAGGTATGACAAGTATCACCTTCTATCTTATGAAACTGCAGTATCTCAGAGGGGAATGTGTGGCAGTTCTTGGCAAACACTGACTTTTGATGGACACCAGCGCTGACAATCACATCCTGAGCCAATATTGAGCCTTTCCAAAGGGTTTAATGGAAATTGGAGCAGCTGTCAATCATTTTGAACAGCTCTATTTTTAAATTAAGTTAGAGTTATACTTAAGACTCAAACACAAACATATATACAAAATGAAATGTGTTGAATTTTTACTGTATTTGCCAAAAAAAAAAATTATTAACAGAAATGTGTAGAAAACCAATGGTCACATTAGCACACAGTCATTAAAAAGCAAGTACTCCACAATATGTCTGAAAGCTTTCATGGAAACTATACCTTTTTTACTGCATCTCTTATTAATGAACATTTTTCTACCAAAGCTGTGGTTATAAAATTCAGCTAACTATCCTGGGATGTGATAGACAAGCAGAGCTTTTCCACTTTCTTAATATAGCCCCCTTATCTAATGTTAGCATTGTAAAGACTCACTTCAAAGCAAACGAGGAGAGATGAAGGGCTAGATCTGGGAGATGAAAATACTCATTCCGGTCTAGACTCTCCAAAGAAGCAGAAGCACTTAATTTTAATTAGATTAATTAACAGTAATTTGAAATTTTGTGATGTAGTTCCGTCACCCTGATTCACCATGACTAGTTATTGGGTTTTACCCCAGTTAATCTCAGTGATTTCAAGTGCTTTGGCAAAGATGCAAAACTTGGGAATAAAATGGCAGGAAATTAAGTCATTCCAGCATCTAACTTTCTACATGACAAACTGTGTCATAGTTATCGCCTCACACAGGTCCGTTTTCCTCTCCGGGTCTGCAAAAACAAGTTGTGGTGCCTCACCATGGAAGGTTCAATGGACACACTCCATTTAGGCCAGTATAAGACAAATCTCATTCCCTATCAGGAGACCAGACCAGTAACAACATCTCAGAGCTCAGGGATCCAACCACTTAATCCTTCTGCTTTCTGCAAGTCTGAAAAATTTTTTTTAAAGTCTGGGTCATAAATTTACAAACTAGGCCCCATACAGGAGAGCTATGAGAAATATGGTAAGAATCCTGTCAGCATGTTTTGTATATTATAATATACAAAGGGATAGTTGACAAAGCCTACAGAAAGTCTGCCATTCAACTTCTACAGAAGCCACTTGTATAGAAATTTTGAAATAACATTGACACTACAACATAGAGCTGCAGCAGAGTATGATTTCACTCCCACTTGATCAAATGGAAATTTTTACAAAGGTAAAAGCAGTCTGGAGTTGTAGGTGCCCCTACTCTAATAGTGTCGATATATTAATAAATATTTTCCTAGTATTTGGGCAACGTAATCAAACTGGAATGTATTTCTATTTCAAACTTTCATCTGTTTCTTTTAAATAACTGATTCCATGCGAGCTCCACGTATACAGGTAGCAGAGAGAGTTCACACCTACCAAACGTCTTCCTGGCACAGCAAGCAAATTTTCTATTTCCAAATCTGTTTCAGTGTTCCTATATAGCATTCGTAGCACTGACATATAGCTGCCTGTTGACACGTACTGCAGAGATTCAGGGAATAGCTGGTGAAGAGAGGAATAAATCCAATAGTGCCTCAAAGTCAGAGAGGGGAACAGATGCGCTGGCTCCAGCACTGATCCTGCTGCAGTGGACCAGGGCCAGGGCGAGTCCTGCTCTGCCCGTGTGTGTTCGACCGTGAGCTTTGGATCCGTCCCCAAAACGTAACTGATGCTCCTGGCCGGCTGATGAAAGGAAAAGCCAAGCCCCGGGCACCAGATGCAGCTAAACGCTGCGACAGGTGCCCCATCTGCGGAGCGCAGCGAGCTGGCGCTGCCTCTGCTCTGGCTTCGGGAACAACCCGGAAACACGAGTTTACAAATCGCAGACCGAAGGGACTTGCACCTGTGCCACACTGCTTTATGAGCATCCTATATCTACTGTTCATACAGGCAAATGGGGAGTCTGGATGCACAGAATTCGGAAATAAGGTCCAATGGAGATGATTTATGAAGTACCATCAATTTCTCTTTTTGTTAAGCTTTGAATTTATCCACCTAGAACTTTACCCTCAGTTCAGCCTGTTAAATTTCTTATTTTAGATTTTCCCATACCTAAAAGACAAGGGGGAATCTGCCCTTTATCCTATGGTCACATTCCTAAAAACTTATATTTGGATGTGACACTGAGTAATGAGGATACACTCATTAATAACCTGTCCTTATTAAGAAACATTAAAACTATTCAACACCTTTTCATACTCAGTTTGCAAATGACTCTGGGAAGTTCCTTATCTCTAGCCCTCACTGTATTTAGAGCTCAATCCCAGGGTAGATAGCAACAGGCACCGTGAGCTTTAACCCTTTAACCACAACTGGAAATTCAATTCCTGGCAGTGCTCAGCTCCTGTGGGGTCGAGGACCACATAACTACCTCAACTAGCCAACATAACTGAATTAATATGAATTTGAATTAATTAATTCCATTTAACTAATTTGGCTTTACTGAAGAAGGACAAGGACACTGTTTAACCCTTTCAGAAAAACTGATGACATCTGGTTCAGTGCTTTGCCTTTAGCTTGTAAGAAACCAAGATTTGGTTTAAAAACCTCGAAACAGATTGATTTCTGCTGCAATAATATATTATTCATTCATCGAATCAGTTTACCACCATTACTTTCCTAACCTGTTTCTAGGCTTCATCCAGGCTCCATCCGCTTCGAGGTGTTAGAAATGTTCAGGATGCAAGAGTTTTCAGTTTTCTACAAGGCACAATATCCACAAAATATTTAAATATAACACGTTCTTCCTCCTTTGGAAAAAGCTGATAATTATGTCTACCAACCAGAAGGTTCTCTGCTTTCTACATCGCAGGGAAAGTCAGAAAGAATAGTCGGGTTTGGCTTCAGAGGACTTGGAAGGAAAATCTTATGTACTTCCAGCCCTGTAGCAAAGGGCAAGACGAACTCGATGCTTGAGCCCAGAGGGAACTGCATTCAATCATTTCAGGCCATTGGATACTCTAAAAAGTCCTAAACATATAAAATCCTGACTTCCCCCAAAGGTGCATGTGATCTAAGGGAAGCAGAAAATGTCATTTCTAGCCCTAAGTGGTTATTACCCCAGAGCTGGGCACAGCAGCCCCCTGCCCAAAAGGGTTCCCAGATGGAAACATCCAGATGGTCCTTTCTGAAGGATTCTCCACACAAGGTTTGTGTGGCCGTACGGGGCTGAATTCCCTGCTCAAGTCTCTCAGCAAATCTTAATAAAACCCACGAGGAAAAAAAAAAAAGAGTGAGTCTTAAAGCATTTTTAAAAAAATAAATAAAAATCAATAAATCTAATTCAAAGTTATTTTCGACCTCCTTTCTATTCCTGTTTCATTTAGGTAGATGGTACCTGTGAGCCTCCTGCAAAGCAAAGTACTTTTAGTAATGTACAAAATGAAATTCATACTTTCGTATTAGCATATTTGGTATTTTGTGAGCTGTGGAGAAAGTTAGCAAGAGAGAATTTTAGGTCTAATTACTTACAGGGGACCTAATGGGCTCCTAGACGTATAAACCAAAGCAAATAGCAAATACATTTATTATGACATATCATCCAATAACATCACCAGAATGAGAATTGATGCTGTGATGACATAAAATAATTTCAAACAGATGCCTGAATGACTAGAAAAGGCAGCTTTTATCAAGCTACACAGCAGCTTTTAAAACATATTTACTGACAGGGACAAAGTGTCTGTGTATAAAACAAGAAGCTTGTAGTCTGCTGCTTCTTACATACTTTATTTATAGACTCACCAATTTGCCACTTAACCACACAATCTGTCTTAGAAATGTAGGCAGTTTTATTAAACTGCTGTTCTCCCATAGTTCATTTTACTCGCTAAAATCCCCTGAATTGAAGAAAGGTCCCTTCAGCTCACAAAATCAGACACTTCATGATTTATTATGACAATGATTGCATACCGCTCACCAAAAACCTGCAGAGAAAATAACTGTTATTCATTTTTATGATTTAATTTTTTTTTTTCCTCTCTTTAAGTGCTGTCGCCCAGTGTGTTTTAAAAATAGGCAATTTTAGTAATGGAAAGACTTATGATCTCCTGTCCAAGGAGTGATATTGAAATGTGCTTAATGCTCACAAGTTCCAGAGAGACCAAAGGGAATTAAGAGTATCTTTCAGTCCTGGATCTGGGGCCTGGGCCTGGTGTAATTATCCTCTCTGATGGTTTTTAAAAGACTAAATGAGACTGTGCCCCCCAAAAATGATCTTTTTAATCGACGTTTCTCAAGTTTTAATGCAGTTGTGCATACTTTCCCTTGTGTACTGATAAGGAAGAGAATGAAGACACTATTTAACAGTGGCAGCACTTACTGTACCTCCAGGAGTCATTGAGGTCCCACAGCTACTGCAGCGGATTAAATTAAATCAAAGGAAAAGATTGACGCTCCAATTGTAACACAAATTCATTCTGCTGCCAGAAGCAGTGAGGGCACCATGATTACCAGGAGTGGTTTTCTAATTTGTGCTACCACCCCCAAAACTTTATAGTCTAAATCCTGGACGTGCTTATTTTTTTCTCTAAAATTTCCCAGCAGCTGCATTGCTCTGCAAAAAAGATGGATGAGTTGCCTGTATCAAATTCTAGGAAAAATCAGACCTGTAAAAATCATGCATTTGATTTTATCTTTTCTACAAATCTTTACAGAATAATTGGATTGGCACAAAAATGGTAGTTGGAACATAAAGACAAAACAGCATATGGGGGGCTTAACTGGGTCTCAGAGACCCCAGGCCAGCCCTGAATAAAAATGTAATGGCTACACCATGCACTACATGAAATGGCTACAGAGAAAAGCCATTCACATAAATCTTCTGGATGTGATTTATGATTATTTTGAAGGCTTTTTTCAGGTTGGCAGAGCCACCCTTTGTAGAAAATTATATATTGGATTCCTCATCAGAATAAGTTGCACCACATTCTGTGCCTGGGCTTCCTAAAAAAAAAAAAATCTCCTAAATATCGATAAAGAATGTCAATATCTGAGAATACAAGAAGATTTCAAATTTATGTTGATGGTTTTGGCACTTGAACTTATCTCCCTATTGCACAGTGCACTTGCTTCTACTGTTATGCTTCACAAACATCCAATTTTCAGTCATAATATTAATAACAGGAACTACAGCAACAGATGTGAGGAAAGTAGTTTCATCAGTAAGTCTACCTAAGACTATGTGAATCAAGAAAAGTGCATATAAATCTGTTTTAATAAAAATACATCAAGTATATAATATATATAAAGTATAAATCTGGACCAATATTCCTTCTTGGATAAAAGTGAGCTTGGGATGTTCACGTTTTTTTAATTACAACTAGTAAACAATGTTGCAATGGAAGAGGAGAGAGGATCTCAAGAAGAGAAGAGATTCTTTCAACACCAAAGTATTTTAAAAAGAAATCACCAAACTGAGTCAATTAGTACTAGCCATGCCATTCATATTAATTAAAAAATGCTTATCATCAGATTATATTGCTTGTTTGCACCATCTTTATTTCATTAGGGTTAACTGGAAATAATTACAACTGATACGTGAAATATTTAATTAAAAGATATAGCTGCTTGTATTGCCACGTTTCCTGACATGGAGTGCAGCACTGTCAGGACCACACTGCTATCTCTGGACCTTCTGTAAGGCTTCACAACACTCTCTGTCTTTTCTCATTATGAGCCGGAATCTTATCAATCAGGAAGAAACCTAAATCTTAGCCTTTGCCTTCCCTTCAAGAAATCAATACTCTAAGGACTGATGTGTTTTTATCCTGGTTCCTGGGGAAATGAGATACAGACAGTTGCTCGGGCAGCCCTCTCTCCCTCCAGCAGTCTCCTTGTCTTCCGTTTGAAGCCTTCAACTCGGTTTAACAGAATAGAAGACATCATTGCTTTCCTCCAGGTTTTACGAAATTTCGCGTTTGGGTAGAGGAAAGGGATAGACATCAGTGTCCTCCCTCCTGAGGGCTCTTCCACTTGGGCTGAGCCCGTTTGCGCTCCCAGGGTCAGCAATCACCTGCAGAAGGCTCTTGCCCACGCTGCCAATAAACCGGCTGGGTTTATACAATTATTTAGCACTCTGACAACGTAAAATATAGGTTCAGATATCGGTTGAGGAAATTATTGGGGAACGACAACATAAGAATAATGGGCATCCACAACGTGCACTCATACAAGAAACAGAAAACAGAGACCTCTAACTCCAAGGTACCCACAAGAAATAACCACTCGCCTGGGTTAGGCAAGGACTCATTCAAGGATATATCCAGTAAATAACCACTCACCCAAGCGAGGAGGTGAGGCGCTCTCAATCCTGAGAAGTCTCCTCAGACAGCACCCAGTCTAAGGGGAGGGCTCCAGTTCACAGACCCGCTGCTCCGAGAAGACCACTCAAAGGGCTCTTTGGTGGGGGCCAGGTCAGATCTGGCTGTGGGCACTACAACATGGTCCAGAAGCTTCTCAGCTTCTCTGGACACCTCCGTTGTTGAGGACCCTGTAAATTGACTGATGGTCCCGCCCTTCCTGCCCCACCAGCCGGTGGAGCTTAAGTGACCCTGCCCCTGGGTAGGAGAGGATGTGACTGTCAAGACCTGGGCACCACCCTGGGTGTGTGTGTTGGGACGAGCACAAAAGGTGCTAAAGAGCCATCAACTGCCCCATCGAAGGCTCCGAATCTCAGGGGGATGTGTAACTGCCACAGATTGCACAGCCCAGGAGAGCCAGTGTGACAAAGAAGAGGCATTTTAGAATCATAGAGTCATTTTGGTTCAAAGAGACCTTCAAGATCATCACGTCCAACCATTAAACCAACTCTGGCACTAAACCACGATCCTAAGAACCTCATCTACATGTATTTCAGATCCCTCCAGGGATGGTGACTCCACCACTTCCCTGGGCAGCCTGTTTCAATGCCCGATAACCCTTCCAAGTGAAAAAATTTTTTCTAATATCCAATCTAAACCTCCCCTGGTGCAACTTGGGGCCATTTGCTCTCATCCTATCGAGACGACAGGATGACTTTGGAAGTCTCCACAGTCAAGATCCTCTCCTTGAGCTGCAAGGCTGAGCTGGGCACCCTGGCAGCCAACGCCTGCAGACCTCTGAACCACCAAACTGTCCAGATTCATAACAGCCTCACCCAGAGCCACAGGAGGGAAAGCAAAAACAGTGGTTCAAAAGTCATGCTCTACTACTTTACAGCTCTCTTTTCCCCTCAGTACTGTGAAGTGCTGACAGAAACAGTGAAAAACAGGTTCTGCTCCGTTAACTCCCCAATCACTGCTGTAGTGCGCAGTGTATCAGCGTCTGCTGGAAACTGCAGTAGATTGCCAAGGGTAAGGACAGCAGAACCATGCAGGTGCTGCCCTGCACCCATCGGCATGGGAGATTTTGCTCTTCAGCCCTGACGTGGTGAAGCCTCCATCGGTTTGGACCTGCACATCTGTCTGCATGGAACCCAAATGAGAAAAAGCCACCTAAGTCCACAAGCTTTTAATTACATCGTACTCAATTAAAAGGCTTGTTATAGGCAAGGAGCTGCTGTTTTCCACACTAACGTCCTGCTAGCCATATTATTCTATATTAACGCAATCTAGCAGCTCTCATCCCCTCTGTGATCACTAGCATTAGTCATACAGGGTATCTTTTGCAAGCTGTGCTGTAAGCCAGATCATTTTCATTGTGTTATAGCACCAACGACTTCATATAAAATTGTTTCTTTCCATCAAAGCCATACGGCCACACCATATAGCCCAGTCACAATGCAGCACCGGGCTTCAGCATCTGTCTTAGCCTCAAAAAGAATAGTGTGAATTATCAGCTGCAGCACGCCCAAACTCTGTCCTTTACAGACCGGCGAGGGTAAACTGCCTTTTATAATCTCATAAACTGGGAGGCTAAAATTATCACCACGGATGTCAAGAGTTTTATATAGATTAAATCTCATCTATGATAGACTGGTAGCAAAGTGGAGTGTTTGTTTATGAGAAAAAAAGCAACTACAAAGAGAGAATTTGTTTCTCTCGCTCTCCCAAACCTTGTTTGAGAACTCTCTCTGGCAGCCCTACAACCACAAAAAGAAATAAACAGTTTCTTCCTGATTTTCTCCTTTTTTATCAAATACCATGCTCCAGGAGGCATCATCTTCTGCAGAATAAAACGGCTTCAACTGGGATTTGGAATAGTTTTCAGTGAAAGAAATGCACATTTGCTAATGGTGTAGTGCTGAGACCAAATCTTTTCACTTTGGCTATAGGCTGAGACAGTGCTTTGCATTTTTTCTTAAGCCACCGTATTTTTAAACAAATAGCTGATGGAGAAACAAATTTTAGACAGAAAAATACCATCGGGACCATAGAACCTATGAGAATTAGGGTGCGGGGCGGGGGGGGAAATACGTGGGAATAGCTTTGTGGTCTACGTGGTAAATGATCAATACAACAAAAGGTGCTGAAAGACTTCTTAGCCAACCTTTTGCTATAAACCAGCTCACTTCACACTGGGAATTGCCCTTATTTATTCAGATAATTACCTGGGTAAGAATTAGGAATTAACCTTCTATCACTGTTTGAATAAATGCATTGGAAATCAGGACAAGTCTGACACCCAACTGAAGGCAAGGGACCGCTCTCCACTTGAATTCTCCATCACGTGGTGAGATCAATAAAGAGTTTCGCAATTAACACAAGGTACTTAAAGTACATGAAACCCCTTCCCCAAACTCACAAGATATTTTTTAATAGAAAGTTGTGGTTAGTTTGGTTTTTGTTTGATTTGGTTTTTTAAAAGAACTGAGAAAAAGTCAAGTAGCCCAGATCTGTGTCCCTCAGAAATTATTTCATGGCAGATATTTCCAGCAGATTCTGAATATAACTTTCTCAGAGATAACGAAAGAAAACTAATAAAAACAAAACTTTAAGGATGAGAAAAACAAACCTCCACAATTCCATTCTCAACATACCATATAACATAACTTCCTGAAATCAAAGAAACGGTGACTTTTTGACAGAAATGACACCAGCCATCCATAAATTCATGGGGAAAAAAAAAAAAAAAAGACACTTTCTCCGGTAAGTTCACATTTGGATTGCTTTTCCTTTATTTTAACTTTCAAACAAGCCTTACTCCCGCATCTAGCCAAAGCCTTTACGCTGACATTGCCTTGAGATGCTCTGGCTGTTAGTAATAATAAGGACAAGTGAGAAATTATTAAAGGAGATTTATTGAAAGTGACTGAATGCTCCAGGGTACCGTAGTGGGAGGTTCGATCCTCAGAACAATTTTATACAGCATACTGAGGCTGTTTAGACTTTCAACTTAAAATTTGTAAAGTTTCTCCTGATTCAGAGCTACTTTGACACAGCTTCAAAGTGGATCCATCTCAAAGCTGTGTTGAAGGAAAAATGGAAGTATTTTACAATGACAGCTCTAATATCCAAACCTGAACCTAAAAGTTGTCAAGTAAATTAATAGTGATCTAGCAATTCTGGTAGGGAACCTTCTAATGTACAAATGGCCTTAGGTTTTTAGCCTACTTTTTTTGGTACAATATATTTGCAGATGAATTTAGAAAATGTTCACTTATGCTACCTGGTTTTGTGGCACTTGACCACAACTCAGTGACTGTTAACTACAATGTCACATGCTTAATCCATTTAAAAATATGAATGTCCAACTTAGTTATTTTTCACCAAAGGCAATGAGTTTGTGACTAAACAGTATCTGTGATCATGAAGACACATTTATTTTGGGGTTTTTTAAGTGTTTGCTTTACATTTCCCTCAGCAAGTTCTAGCAAGCAAGATGATAAACTGCTGATAATGCTACAAGGTTCTGCAAGAGTATGAGATTTATTAAGAGAACTGTACAATGAGCTATAGTGTGGAAAAAAAAATCCACCTGTGCCTGGGGACTGGTCAGTGGTCCTGGCTCCCATGGGCATCTCATCTGCTCCAGTTTTTCAGAGAACTTGCTCTGAAGGGAGACGGGGAAAATGATGGAGAGAGGACAGAGACACTCTTCAACCACAGAGGAAAATCCGTGCGCCTCATGGAAAGTATTTTTTTTTTCTTGCAGAAGTAAGGAACAGAAGTTGACTGACAGTATAGAGTTTTTAACACTATTTACTTTGATACTATCAAAATGTAATGGTTGATAAAATGGTATAAGTTTAATGGCATAATAAGCAGATAGAATTTGACTAAATTTCATAAAAAGAAAAAAGACGAAAGCAGAAAAGAGCTGTAGAAAAGTTTAACATGTCTTTTTTTTTTTTTTAATTTGTTTTTAGGTCAGATGAAATGTTGTGCTCATATTGTGATTTTTCATTTCAGGCTGTGATGTGCTCAGAGGGAAAAGCAAAATCATTTCAGAACAAAACTATGCAGACATCTCCTTCAGTAATGATAAACTGGAATTTTTTTTCTCATAGTCATTTTTCCCTGCAAAACCATATTTCAGCTCAATCAACATATTATTCTTGAGGTTTGCCAGCTGATCAGCAAAATATTTTTTCCCCATCACTAAAACCAATTCTCACTCCTCTCAAACAAGTTGCATGAAAGGAAAAATTTGATTTATGTTGATTTGATTCTATTTGGTCTTTTTCTATTTTCAAAGGCTATTTCTTTTTGTTATCTCTCTCATAAAAGTAAAATTTTAAAGTTGCTTTCAACTTGATTTTGTGTTTGAGTTTGGGGGCTTTTTGGTGTTTTTTGTTTGTTTGTTTTGTGTGGAGGAGGGTGGTTGTGTTTTTTGGGAGGTTGTTTGGTTTTTGGTGGTTTTGTTGTGACTTTTGGGGGATTTTGGTTTGGTTTGGGTTTTTTTGAGTTATGTTTTTACCCCAGCCTACCTGTTTCAGCCTAGCTATTTGAGCATGTCTCCGGTTTTCCTGGAGTTTCATTCACCCCCAGTGATACACAACGTTTTTTCTGGCCGATCATTCCTTTGTCTTTTCAACAGCTTGTTTCCTCAACACGTTTAAAAATTTCTTACCTACCAAAGAATATAAGAAAAAATCCATTTATTAATACAACTCACTGCAGAGGTGATGCTGTTCTCTTGCTAAACTTCTCCAGGAAAGGCTTTTGTGGACTATACTGAGCACTGGATCCGGCAACAAGCAGTTTCACCCATCGCTATAGCAAAATAAATTTTATTTTGCAAACTCACTCAACTTCAGCAAATGAGAATCTAAACAAATTCTTTTTGTCCTTAAAGTGTTTCTGGGTTACTACGCTGAATTGATTTCTGTTACAAAAGATCGCTCCTGTCTCACTTTTCTGTACATAAGTAGTACTCTGCTCTATAGCTTCAATCATGTTGAACAAAATACATTGATTCCTCCCTTTTCTTATGTGAACCACTAATCAATATAGTCTAAATGAAATAAAATCAGACCTCTTAATCTGTGTCCTTTCATGAAAATAGCACTGCGGAAGGAAAATAGCCACACTGAATGTAGTTCAAGGGATTAAATTACGTATGATTTCTATCTACACGTGAAAAAAGCAGAATTTTCTGTCAAAGTTAAATCTTCAGATTTATTTTCCATATAGTTTCTATTTCAGGGTGGGGGAGGGCAGATGCTACCTTGGTTTTTCTTTTCCTTTCTGCATTCTTCTCCTCATTTCCCACAAATAGCCCAAGGGGCACCTTCAACAAGGCTGGTATTATGGGGTAGTCTGTGGAAGCTGGCCCTCCTTCCAGATCAACAAGATCCAAAGCACTGGGCAAAGCAGAAGATCCCGCTGATGGTTTGCAACCACAACCAGATTCATCACTCGTGCCGGGTCACAGCGGTTCAGGGGCTGCTGCCTTGGAATAAACACTCCATGAGGAGCATCACAGAAAAGTACATCTGTACTATAGTTAGAAATTTACCTCCAGTCTCAGTAAATCAATATCTTATACATAATTTATCTCAGAGACTCTGTGCAGCTCAAACACAGCCACACTGGTGCTCATGATGGGAGAAATACACCTGCCATGAAGGAAATCCAAGTTTCTGGGTAGATTCATGCCCCTCCTGCAGACCAAACAAACTTGGCGTGTTGCAGGGCTGCAATATGGTCAGTGCTTCACAAAAGCATCCAGCTCTGCGCCAAAGGTCCTCACAAAGAAGTGTATTATAATTATGAACTCCACCCAAAAATGCCAAGTGAATTTGCAGAATTACCCAAGCCTAAAGAGTAAAAGCTGGATGGGCTATTCAAGGGATGATCTTCATCACCAAATCCTGCTCAGACAAGCTGCACTTCAACTTCTGCTCTAAATTACTCTTCTTGCCCAATGCAAACAATGGTAAGGATGAAGATCCAGTGCTACATGTGGAAAATAGAATATCACTGCCTTACGAGTAGCTAGATGGAGTGTGTGTCATTCTTGAATTGGTTGCGTGACGTGCTGTACTTTCCTGCCATCGAGCAACTTTCAGGGGTTTTGTTTTTCGGGGTTTTTGCTTCAGGACATTTGGATGATAATCTCCAAAGCCGATGAGCAGATGGGGGTACTCCTTGCATTCATTCAGCTATAGAAGGACCATTTATGTTTGGACAGCTGGTAACTACTTTAGCAGAGTTTTATTTGCAAAATACAGAGCAGGTTCAGTATCGCTTTGGCTACACAGTGTCAACATCTTGCGAATGCATCACCAGTGATGCGATTTTGCAATCAACATTTACTGCATTGGTTCATAACTAAACAGTTATTACACAGGGGTTTGTGTCTGGATGAAGTGAAACCTTTTCTTAAATTTATAGCAGAGGAGGGTAAACTGTGTCATGAGCTGGTAGGGGAAGAGGTAGCACAGATCTGCCCAAACGAGTATATTTTTATCTGCAATTTAAAAGGAAAGTATTTGCTTTGCTTAGTTTGAAAGAGGAAATGTTTAGTACACCTCTTAGGGCCTAGATGTGCTAATAATGATAGGTGATAATGTTATTTGTAACGCTGTGGCCTCAGCCACAGCTGGGTAGGAGCAGAGAGAATCAGATTTCCCTGCTGTGACTAAGCAGAAGAGAACGCTTACAACAGCGATGGAGACCTGATAGAAACGCGTTTTCAATTATTTGAAAAATAAATTCATTTACTCTGTGGGGTTAAACATGTTCAGAAACATTTATCACTAGAATTTACCACATTGCTCACACCTGGTTGCAAAGGACAAAGCCACCGCACCCACAGGTCAGGCATCAGGTCCCTTTTACAGATGCGCACCTCATCCCTCCCTCATTTACTGCAGGAGAACATATAATCAATAAATAAAAATAACACACTGCAAGGAGAAATGTGAAAGTCGGACAAAAACTTACCTTTGTAGGGATTAAAAGAATGTCACAACTGGGAACAAAAAAATCCAGAGGATCTGCAAAGCAACAACTGTCTATTCAGAAAGCAAGGCATACCTTTCTTTCCTGACGTCTCCGCTCCCAAGTAGACAGTGAGAAGTGACCATGCAAAGGGGTGAGATTCCAAAGGAAAACTCTCCTCCGGTCCCATCACTGGTGGGCAAGGAGAGGAGAAGCAAGGGGACATCACACCATTGGGTATGCACAGCAAAATGCAAGAAAAATTCTTAATCATAGCCAGGTTGTTACCAATGGCTTGGCTGGGCATACTTGCAGTGTGGCAAAGAAACTCAAGCGTCCACCTGGGATTTTGGTTGGCTCGCATGTGGACTTTAACTCTTGTCAAAGTTTACAACACTAAACATGAAGGTAAAATGCATAAGGATGTTGGAAATAACACCTGGAGCATTTCTGCTCCAGGAATGAGCCTGCATTTATTAAGTGAACATTTCCCTCTGATCACATAATAACTTTTCAGGTCTTCACCTACTTAAAAATTAGAAAAAAAAATAAATGCTAACTTAGCTCCAAATTGTGCCATTCAAATGCATGTTAACCTTTTGTTGGGAATCAACTAGTTGATTCTGAATTAGTTAAATTATTAATTGGTATGTCTGTTTGTCTTCTGTGTCAGTACAGGAAATGGCAAAGTGTTACATGATGACTACTCAACATACTTTACATTAACAAGGGTAAGAGTTTGATCAACTTGTACCGGGGAAAGATTAATGGAAATGTTTGGAAGTCTACGTCAACAAACTCTTTTACTTCCAAAGTAACAGAAGAAAATCTTGCAATTATAGTCTGTGCACTTGCAAGCAGAAAGAGCGTCTGTTACTTGGATTTTATTCCAGGACTGCACTAGGTTTAAAGCAACTACAAATCAGTTCCTCAGTTTTGACATCTAATATAAATTTTGTTTTATCAAGACTTTGGGGACTTTGCAGCAAGCTATCATAAGAAGCTTTTAGGATTATTTGGACTTTTTGAAATTTGTTCTTACCTTCCAACTGTGTTTGAGTGAAATAGGCCAAGGGAGATGGATTGTCAAAAGCTCCTGGTGTTTGTTGGGTTCATGTGGATGTTTTCCAGCGCTTGTCACTTCCTCACACAGTTCTTGAAGCTCTGAGCTGCAAAACTGCAGAGGATCACAGGGAAAAAAAAATATCAGCAAAATGTTGCCACGGCCACCAATTTTCTTCCACACAATTTATTTTTTTGCACGTGGGATGCTTTTCTTATGGGAGTCAGATGGTTTCCTCCAAACATCTCAGAGCTCAGGTGGGATCTGGACCTCACGGCTGCCGCTCTGCTAGAAAAGCCAGCAGTCCAATAAATCCTGATCTGTCTCTAGGCGCTCGCTTTTCTTAAATTTTATGAGTCATACCAGAGGATTTGGTTTATTGAATTTTGGTATTAGAAAAATTTAATTATTTGAGGTTGAAAACTTATAGAACTCCTGATTTTAGCCAAAAAAAAAAAAAAAAACCCGGCCATGCTAGTAACTCATTCCTTTAGAGCTGATCTTTTTTTGGACCTTCACGATCTACTGCAAATACTTGCAGGTGTTCCTAAATCTCAACTTTACTTATTTTACCTGCTTGACCCACTTCCAAGAATAATAACTAAAAGAATAGGAGTCCAGTACATGCCCAAGTCACGGCTTAGAGCGTACAACTCTGGCCCTCCATGGTACAATATTAACAACTTCTTATCCAATAAGGTCTGTTGAAATAACATCTTAAAATGGATTTTAATGAGACAAATGAAATCTCTTTGGGCTGTATTTTCCCTCAGTTTAAAACAAAATTATTCTCCAATAATTTACTGAAGCAACCCTCTACAAACAATATTACCTGAAATAACTGCAGTTCGTTATCTTTATAACAACAACATATAAAATTCAGTGCTGCTTAAAATTCATTTGAACAGCACAGCCCTGTGTTAATAATAGAATGTGAAACCAATGTTTCGGGACTCTCGGCAGAAAAATCACTTATTTATAAAGCACCTTTTATCTCTTAACTGACACGGAATCGCTCTAGATCACATGCAATTAGAGCACCAGAAATGAAGGATGGGTTTTCAGAGCCAGAGTCCCTCTCTAGTGATGCCACCTGAACACCGCTTTACTCAGGAAAAATACCCCACAACAGCCTCTGAAAGGTCAAAACTCACTGTGCAAGTACAGAACTACACAACCTGCAACCATTGCAAAAGGCACAATACTGGCCTAGACTTGGTTGGGTTGTTTTGTTTTGGTTTTTACAAATCCAGTTTGAAAGGTCTTTTCTTTGACTAAGTATGGTACACTTTTCATGAAGCCAGAGCCATTCGCTACATAAATAAATACAGGTGAGCACCCTGGGAGCACAGCAGCTCTACCAGCCCGCAAGTGCTGGTAAAGGAGTTTCAGGAGACCGGAGGCATCTATTTGTCTTTTGGAAATTTTGATGCCTTATCTAGACATTCCTGTTATCATTGATACTGTGAGTGCCAGAACAGCACAGTTGGTGAACTGAAAACAAAACAAAAAAGCCCACACAGGACCCAAAGCAGTTTTCAACTGTATTTGAAAAAGGTGCAGACAACGGAATTTTTCCTTTACTTGGTGAGGGATTATAGTTCAAGTATTTGATTCAGGGGAAGAATGCATCTGCTTGGAAATATAGCAGCTTACTAGGCTTGTTATACAAGCAAGGTTGTTTTCTTCAGTGATTTTGAGAGCAAATTTTCCCCAACCAATGCTGATGACAAACAAGCTCCATATTCTGACATCTGCCAGATGAGCTGAGCTTGCTAAACCGAGTTCCCTTCTGTTGCCTCCAAACTGCCTTGATATGTGAATAAATGGGGAAAATAGCCTTCTCTGGTTGTTTCAAGGCTTTCATAAAGAGAATCGTAGCTGACAGAAGATGCAGTTTGTGAGTTAAGAGAGGAGAAACTAAGACTGGTGAATTACCACACCAACAAATTGAAATTAGAAACCACACTGCTCAGCTCCAGCAGCTTTGGAGGGGACACCACGAGGAGGTCACGGCACAGGGAGCCTCCCTACAGAAACGACAGGACACAAGGTATAAACGTCTTCTGGTTACTTTTGCAATTGGAAGTTTTTTTGGTGCTTTGTAAGGGGCTTTGGGTTGGGGGTTTTTTTGCCCCCTTCATTTCCTTATTTGTTTTTTTATCACTTTTCAGCTTTCAGGCTTACTTCTATTTTGACCAAATCTGCTGCTTATTTCCCTACTAAACAGATTTAAGACTCCTTCTCCCTTTAGATGTTCATCACAAGAGTGTAGGGGTGTGTGTTACACTCGATAGTTTTATTTTATGCTCTTATGAGAGACTCCACACTGTCCTTGTGCTTTCTTTTTCAGTCTTGGAGTTTGAGATGCATTGCTATTATTTTCCCTTAGATAATCCATTAGGAGTTGGCCTCATCATTTTTGTGAATCAGAAAGGATTGTGAAGGATTTCCTCTACAGCTGAGGCAGTATCTGGAGCCCAGATATTAGCTGAAGCCAGATGGATTGTGTGCAACTGCCTGTCTCCCATGCACATGATAGTGAATCCCCTCAACTTTTTTTTCAATTATTGAAAAATTTGTTTAAATACCAAACTGCCCTGAAGAGACAAAAAGCCTGAGATTTTATAAAGAGATACGCTATTTTCTCCCTTCGGAAATGTACCTGTTTCTTAAAGATGCTATTTAAGGTGATATTTGCTTTTCAATCACATCAAGTCACTCCAGGATACATCGTGTCCAACCATTCTCAGTCTTCAAGTGTTTGTAGGGATGCTGGGTTTACTCATAGGGGAAAACTGCTCTGCAAGGGAAGGAATGATTTCTAATAGGTTTAGACCTCGAGTCCTTTGAGCCTTTGACATATCAGCAAGAGGGAACATTAAAAGAAACATTGCAAAACACAATAAGAATATTTTCAAGTGTCTGAAAGAAGACACTTTCACCAGTCACTTTCTGCCCAATGTGGTGCCTTTTTACCAGGTCAAGAAAAGCCGGACGCATCTCCAGCTTGACCCTTAGGAAGTTTGTGTCACAACGTAAATATTCTTTTAATATAGTGGGTTTTAAACTGAATGTAGATTAGCACTGGGCATCCAGTCCAGGGTAAATCAATACAGCCCTGTTAGTCTATGTCAAAGGCAGTGATGGAAACTTGAAAAGGGCTCAATAATAAAGTTCTCTCTGAAAGACAAAGTTAGCCCTCAAAGGCAAAGTCTTCCAGGCAATTTCTCAATATATGATTAAAGACAGCAATGAAAAACTTACTTTATTAATTATTCAGCTCATATAGGTGGCTTACAGTTCAATTAGCTACACGGATTATATAAATAGGAAAAAAAAAAGAAAATTCATTGTCAAATTCTGCTTTTCTGCTTAGAAGTAGGTTATGCTTAATCAACACCTGAAATATTAAAAGATATTTTTAAAATAAAAGAATCCATATACCAGGAAATCATCTGCAATGCACATGGCTTTTCCTACATCATATATCAAGCTGAGCAGCAAGAGAGCTACGCATTTAGAATCCAAATTAGTTCTTCAAACAGAAATGGGGCTTTGACTAAACATTTTCACTCAGATAGCATTAATGTTTTTCTATAAAAAATGTTTGCATCACAGGCACAGTTATAATATATCTCTAGACCAGAGTTTAAGAGCATCTTGCAATATCTTCCTCATAAACCCTGCTGTGCCATCTGCCCAGGTGTGCCATGCTGGGATTTTCTGAAGACCTGGTACAACTCTAAAGCAAACCACTCACCATCCTTCACTGCCTCTGCTGCCTTAATCTTGTATGTCTTTCCTTCCATTTAGCTGCATTTCTGCTACAAATATTCAACCTTCCATCATTTCTGTGTTTTGCTCCTTGCAATCCCTCCTGCAGGCACTTGTTACTCTCCTACTCATCTTTTAGTTCTTCCTGTTCCCTTATGTTGCTTGCCATAATGTTTTTATCCACTAAACAAAATTATATGGCTATTAAAGTATGTAAATAATGCTACGGCTTTCAATTTCAATCAGCTTTTACAGATTGTGCCATCCCTAGTCCCCTTTGTTAAATAATAGCACTTCCTACCCTTGGTCTGCACCAGCTTCTCAAATAGAGCCCCAAACATGGATCATTCTTCCCTGTTCAGGCACTCCAGGAGCATCTGAAGGAGCGGCCACCTCATATTGATGAAAACTCTGCACTTACACCCAAGAATGTCAATTATTCAATATTTTAGTATTTGGTCTTAAGCTCTGCCAAAAACATTACTTACAGAAGTGACAGAATTTGGATTTTCCCCAGCTCTATGAGAGGAAAACACTAAAGACTACTTTTTGCTAATAGTTTTAAGAATTTTAAGCATAATTAAAAAGCCCATGTTGCCAAAATATTATATTTCGGAAACTTTAAGGGAACACTGCCGGACAACGCCTAAGCATTGGAGGAGGGATAATACAAGCAAAACAATATAAAAATAAAAGTCTGTACAAAAAACACTGCCCTCCTACACATACACACATATGTTTTTATTTTAATTCTAGTTTTACCAATAGTATAACTTTTGCTGCTCAGATGTTGTATTGCCTTGGCATGGAAGACCCCGAACATAGGTTGCTTGAAATCAGTTTGTTGTCATTGTCCCAAGACAGGGATTTAATCTAATCTGGGGTTTTTTATAGGTATTTTATGGGAACAGACAAAGAGAGTTTATGTGCTCGGTTAACACATCTCAGGAATTTCCAATGAGGGATTCTCAACTTTATAAGCCATTCTGTTCCTGCCTGTGAGAGCATTGCTGATTTGCCCTGAATCTGGGAAAAGCTAACAGAGATAAACTGCAAATGAAACCATCATTTCTGAAAGTGCTATTAAGTGCCTTTTAGACTATCTCTTGCTCTTTCCTTGCTTTCTGCCAGAAGGTGGAATATTCCTCCTTGCCAGCTCCACGGGGCTCTGTTAATAAGAAATCACCTTTTCAAGGTATTATAAAAAAACCTGTAGATCGACAAGAATATTGAGATGGATGTCTGACAATCACAATTAATCATATCTTTAATGGGAACAGAACTCAGTGTCATGTTGGGGAAGAGCAATGATTGACACTACGATTTACAGATTGGCCGGGAAAATTCAATTCTCAGTTCAGCCGTTACTTGCCAACAGCAACTATTCACTGAGTTGCCTTGAGCGATGGAAAGGAGAATCCTCAATCCGACCTTCAGCAACCTCAGCTGTAGAAGTTGCTCCTTTTCTGCTGCCCCCTCTTCTGCAACATGAGAACCACACATCAGCTCTATTTCTAATGAAAGCTGTTATGGTCACACAAATCATGCGATATTAAAAAGGGCCAACTGTTTTACATCCCCTCTTCAGAGCCATAATAACCCATTTGTATTCTGAGCACACTTGCAAGTTTGAACAAGGTTATTGAAAGAAATCTGAATGCCACATTAATTTAATTCTATTGTTCCACCTCTTTGGAAAAAAATCAGGTACTTAGTTTTTTATAATATCTTCCAAGTACTTGATGTTAGGAGCTTAATTACAGATTTGTAAATCTATATTCATGAAAGGCTGCATTTTCAGTGTGTTGTAAAAGAGGGATTTACAGTTCCAGAAATTTGGAGGTTACATAGGATGACAAAAATTGTAGGAGGAATATCAAATTAATAATACATGTACTATTGAAGAAGAAAACCTGTGAGAATACAGAATTAAGTGTCCATTTCTAGAAGTGGTAGAAATGTTGCCTTTATTCAGATGGGTAGATGAATATCTATCCACACTCATTTTAAGGCAAGAAAAGCAAGGAGCAAGGCTGCAGACTAGTTTGTAGGTTTGTCTAAACCTGATGCCCCTTTGAGTGTAGGATAAAGAATGTGCCTGAAACACCCATCAGACAACACACAAGATGTGACGGATGGTTTCCCCCTCACTTACCAAAGTCAGGGTTTTATTAGTCTCCTTGTGTTCTCCTTTTAAAAGTTCTGTTCTTTAGCTCTTACTGAGGGGCAATGGGCACAGGCTGATGCATAGAAGGTTCCATCTGAATATGAGGAGAGATTTCTTTACTGTGAGGGTGCCAGAGCCCTGAACAGGCTGCCCAGGTTGTGGAGCCTCCTTCTCTGGAGAAATTCAAGACTCACCTGGACACATTGGTGTGTGATCTGCTCTGGTGACCCCACGTTAGCGGGTGAGTTGGCCTGGATGATCTCCAGAGGTCTCTTCCAACCCCAGCCATTCTGTGATTCTGTGACTGGAGGTTGGTCACAGAAAAACTTGCCCACCCAGCCAGGGGGAGGTCACCATGACTGGAGTCACAGTGTCCCGGGGGCAGAACCAGGACCGTGGGACACAAAAGGTGCTAAAGAACCATCAGCTGCCTCATTGAAAGCTCATCGTGGTGGGTGCAAATGCCACACAAACAGAAAGTGCAAATCTAGATTTTTTTTTTAGGTTGTTTAGGCAGTAGTATAAACTGCACATCACCTATTTGTGAAGCCACACAAGGCCAGTGCTTGGAAACCTTAGGAGACAGCGGAGGCAAGAGCTTCCCTGATGCCACATACCTACAGCAGCAGTCAGCCAGGAGCCGACCAACTGCTCGATTTATCTGAACTCTACCCGGTCTTACTGTCTGCCAAAGGCAATCAAGGAGTGGGAGGATTAATGGCTTCGCACAGTAAGCCTCTCCTTGGCACACTTGTCAGCATCCCTCCACCTCCCAGCGTCACTCCCTCCATCCCAACGTGAGCTCCCTGGATCCCAGTTCACAGAATCACAGAATGTTAGGGATTGGAAGGGACCTCAAAAGATCTTCTAGTCCAATCCCGCTGCCAAAGCAGGAACACCCAGGTGAGGTTACACAGGAAGGCGTCCAGGCGGGTTTTGAATGTCTCCAGAGAAGGAGAATCCACAACCCCCCTGGGCAGCCTGTTCCAGTGTTCCGTCACCCTCACTGAGAAGAAGTTTCTTCTCAAATGTAAGTGGAACCTCTTGTGTTCCAGCCTGAACCCATTACCCTTTGTCTTACTGTTGGTTGTCACCGAGAAGAGCCTGGCTCCATCCTCGTGACACCCACCCTTTATATATTTATAAACATTGATGAGGTCACCCCTCAGTCTCCTCTTCTCCAAGCTAAAGAGCCCCAGCTCCTCAGCCTTTCCTCATAAGGGAGATGCTCCACTCCCTTCATCATCTTCGTGGCTGCGCTGGACTCTCTCCAGCAGTTCCCTGTCCTTCTTGAACTGAGGGGCCCAGAACTGGACACAATATTCCAGATGAGGTCTCACCAGGGCAGAGTAGAGGGGAAGGAGAACCTCTCTGACCTACTGACCACCCCCCTTCTAATACACCCCAGGATGCCATTGGCCTTCCTGGCCACAAGGGCACAGTGCTGGCTCATGGTCACCCTGCTGTCCCCAGGACCCCCAGCTCCCTTTCCCCTACACTGCTCTCTAATAGGTCATTCCCCAACCTGTACTGGAACCTGGGGTTGTTCCTGCCCAGATGCAAGACTCTACATTTCCCCTTGTTATATTTCATTAAATTTTTCTCCGCCCAACTCTCCAGCCTGTCCAGATCTCGCTGGATGGCAGCACAGCCCTCTGGCGTGTCAGCCACTCCTCCCAGCTTGGTGTCATCAGCAAACTTGCTGATAGTACACTCAATTCCCTCATCCAAATTGTTGATGAATATATTGAATAGTATTGGTCCCAGGACTGACCCTTGAGGCACTCCACTAGATACAGGCCTCCACTAGATACAGTTCCCTTGGGACCCTCATGGATCTTCACCAGAGTCACAGTCATCTCCAAAGGGGATGAGCAAGTCTCAAGCTCAGGGAGAATAAAGAGTAAAAGAAGAATAAAGAGTAGAAGAAGCACTTCTGCAGTAAGCAACGTATCATACGCAGAGATGCGCCACTAAAAAGTCATTATTTATCACAGCCTCCCAAAGGTGATACTAGAGTAAGTTTCAGATATATAATCTATCTCTAGTATAACTAATTCAGACTGACATCCTCCTTTGATTCTAACATTAACTCAAAAAAATATAATCGATTACCCTTTCAATTTTTCAAGAAACTTGGGATTTCTCTACATTCAACAGAAGGTGACTGCAGTATCTCAAACAGCTTTTGCATTAGCTGCTAGTAAATTTTTATTTTTTCCCTGGCAAATACTGAATTGTTGAAGGAATCTTTTGGTTTTGGAACTCAAAGCATCTTTCAGACATTAATTCAGTAAGGCTGGCACCAGCTCTATCATGGAGAAAAGTAATACTGTCCCCTTTTGCAGGTAAGCCATGGATGCATTAAGGGCTTTGCTGAAGGCCAGAAGTGAGTCATTGGAAAAGCCATCACGCACAGTACCTCTCTTATGCTGCTGCCATCATCAGCTCACAAAAATAAAAGGAATAATTAATGATAGCCTCTGAATTTATATTAGAATTTAAGGAGTTCGTGGTCTGAGCCCATTATATTATGTAAGAGTCATCTAGCTGTAATTTATGTGGTTATTGTTAGCTAGCCATTCTCACACAACTACTTTTTTCTTTGGTGAAAGTCTCCAAAGACTTCCCCAAATATATTATTTTTTATTGCTAAAACAACACCAGATTAACCTAACAGATTCCTGAACTGATTTTGCTAAAAGCAAACTAAATGGCATGAAAAATCCCCTAACAACCAACCCTTTGAGGGCTGCCACACCGCAATGCGCACTATTCGGGAGGCCCCACACCAGACACTCCACATCACTTAAAATCTGAAATTACTCACCAACATGAACAAGTGTCATGACTTTTCCAGGGGATTTCATCAAGATGGGATTTTTTTTTTTTTTCTCTTTATTCTAAACAAGATTTTTAAATGTACAGCTGTCGTTTCTATAAGAGACGTTTATGGATCATTTACCAATACTGTAGGTTTTCTTCTCCTTTCAGCTATAAAAAGTAAATTGTTGGTTACAATTCATTGGTCATACCAATGCAAATGCTGCCCTTTAAATATAGCGTGATTAATTTAATACTTGACTTAGGCTGCAGGGAATTACGTGGTAGAAATAAACAAATAGTTCCATTCCAAAGGAATTTCACATTGTTTTCATAACACTTGACGGCAACATCATAAACAAGTCAGAAGTATCTCAGAAACATTTTCAGTAGTAATTGCCATATGCTGCTATTAAAAATTATCCTAATCCTTGGTTAATTACAATAATATGAAATATTTCAACAGAAATAACACTGGACTATTTGCCTGGTAGCTTCCCAGCCTCTTTATGTTGTGCTTTCCAAAGTGACTAGGTTTTTAGCTTGTTTTAGAAAGGGCAGGGTAAAATATGGAAATGAGCCCAAGGTACATAAAGCAGCTCAATTAATTTTCGTAGGTGAGTTGCTGAATGGGAGAATTTTGAATAGAAATTGGTTGCAGGGAGGAAAACAAAATATATAAAAAGCCTAAATCCATCAGTCCTCACACAGGACCAAAACACTGTTGTACTGTTTCATATTCATCACCTATTTGGGGACAAGCAACTCATCACTCTCTTTGTTCAGTGAGAGGTATAAAATAATACCTAGCCTATTGAGCATAGTTTCAGGCCACTTTATAATGTTCCTAGGGCAAAGACAGCAATTTTTCACATGAAAATGCAATGTTAGAGGCGCTTTGAACGTAAAATTAGCCATGGCACTCTGCAATTTGGCTGTCAGCAGGGAGGAGGAGACACCTCCTCAGAACATTGGGCCCCTCAGGATTTTCCTGCAATGCTATAGAAATGTCCTGACGTACCAGTCATGCAGATACTTGATGTGACGAATATTCTTGCCCTCACGACCTACCTGCAACTCCATTTGGGGATTTATAATAGCCTAGAATTTTCCAACGGTGGCTCCACTAAACCAAGCCTACTTTAAAAAACTGACTGGAGATGACCGACTACATGTAGAAACGCAAGTCACTTTAAACAGTCACTTTATTTGAATAAGGAAGGGCTGGCCAAGGTTGCAGCCATGTCATCAGTGACACCAAAAGCCACAGCCAGCTCGTGGAGGCCAGACCTGCAGAAGACACCTCAGCAAAGCCACAACAGACACCAGCCACCTCCTTTTTACCAAGACCATGAGTGCTGCAGGTGAGGCTCCTGCACTGATGGACATAAGACATTCTCACTCAGTCCCTCATCACGAAAAACATCAGAAACAACCCAAAAAAGGCTTAAGGTGGTGGGTCTACCTCTGCAATTGAAGTCATCACTGCAGTAAGACTTGGGTTGGTAACATGCCATGAGCCCACAGTCACAGCTATGGAAAGAGGTCCAACAAGAGGCCAAATATCCCATTCCTGTGCCAGGGAGATTCAGGCTGAACACATCAAGCTTTACTAATGAAACACACTGTAACACCTACTTTGATTTATCACCTTGGGTTGTTGCTTTTCATTTAAAGCAAGTTCAATTTTAATCTTCTGAAGTGTAGGAGAAGGTAAGGCAGCAGCCTAAAAATCTATGGGGTTTGACTCCTCGGCACATGGCAATGGAAAGGAACAAACCTGATTACCTTTGCTGAAGGTCTCCTTTTGTAGAATCTGAAGGCAAAAGGACAGAGAGGAAAAAAAAACTACTGAGACTCTGAACTCAACTCACTGATGGAAGTCAATCTTCTCAACATTGTCATATTCTTCTAAACCCAGACTGAGCCTCCTCTTCTCCCCAGAGAGTACCAACATATGGCTTTGCTCAAGAAAGTCATGACACCTGAAAACGAGGTTGCATTAATATTTCAAATCACATTTAAGCAGTAGTCCTTAAAGAGAGCTTCCAGCGCACGTGTCTCTACATACAGCAGTCTTGGAAAGCCACCACTAAGATGCTTTCTTGTCCTGCTGTGCTCTGCAGCTGCAAACATCTGCATTCATCTCTGCCAACCACTACCAGGTCCATCTCTGACCAGTTGGTCCATCTCTGACAGCCCCTTCTGTGGCTCAGAGGACCTACACAGTGACTTCTTGTGCTAAAGCATTTCAGTCGAAGTGATCAATTTTTTTGTAGCGAAAATCAGTTACTATTCAGAAAAAAAAAAAATCCATGCACCTAGGAAAAATAAATTTTCCAAAGTAAATTATTTACCTTTTATTAATCAGCTAGGTCCAATGCCATCATTCTTTCAACACTTTGATCAGCAATATAACACAGCAGGGGAAAAAAATAGCACATATGGAGACACCGAATCTAGTCTGCAGCTCACTTTGACCATTTAGATAAATTTAAAACTTCACAACATTCTCTGAAGGTCTTACCAAGAAACAGGCCTTCTCATATGAACAATTCATACACCACCATATCCTGCAAGCTAGAAATATGTATCTCTATTATATTCATCTTCTAGCACAGGCAGTTGTCCAAAAACCTCTGCCATGAATATCGACAAATTAAGTCATTTCCAAAGCACAATACTACCTGGAAGAAGTAGTTAATAAAAGGAGTATATGGTTCTTTAGCTAAACTTCATAGTTTAGGAAAGAATTTTAACCTGTAATCAGGTCAGTTTGAAATTATTCATATTTAAGGCTAAAAATATTCTGAATTAACTTGAAGTTAATAATATCGTTGAGGAAGGTTTTCCTGCCTCCTTTTGAGCATAGGAAGGAAACTCAAGAAAAACCGTTTCAGAATTTTTAGCTTTTTTGTATTGGCATTTCCTACAGGAAAGACCAACCATACAAACACTGTCTTTGATTTACTAAGTTACATATAGAAATATGTCATCAAGCAGCCACAAAAATGAGTCTTTTTGGCATCCAGAGTAATTTATGCTATGCATATTTATGAGACCTACATTCCTGGACACCATATAAGCTACGAAGTCCATATGATAAACTAAACTCAACATTCAGCAATTACGATCACTTCTGAAGCTACTTTGCCCTCAACAGTTCTTTTTCATCTGAACTATTTCTTATAATCCACATCTTTGTGTTTCCAGCAGCTGCATGAGAACAAAGCCCTGCTCAAGAAACATTTCTTTGCAGGACATGTAATTATTAAATTGGGTACTAATTACAGATCATAAATTACAGACATTTCTTTAGAGAGAAAATACCCAGAATGCTATATAGAAATGCAATGTCTATTTTTGAAGTTAATCTTAGAGGCTTATGGACAAAAAAAAAAAAAAAAAGGCAATTTTGGGATGAAATTATGACTCCTGTATGAATTACAGACAATTATTTTTTAGATCCTCTTAGGCATTAGTCTACACAAATATTACTTCCTATTGAAATATATTAAAAAGTCAACATATGTCACTTCTGAGGAGCACCAGCAGACATAAGGGCTGTGCCGTTGGTGTTTCCTGTAGGAAGAGAAATGAACAGTGCCTCTGGTTGTGTTCTTTCTATAGAAAGATGGACATCAGTATGCAGCCATACCCCTCCAGGAAAGCCTGAGCTCTAACATAAGCACTCAGCTCCCGAAAAGCAACTATGAACCAAGAATAGATTAAAGAGATTAAAGCAACGAGCAAATGCTCGGTTCTGGCTCCTGCTGAACCCACATCACAACAATAGCGTTCTTGCAGCATTCAAATACTGCACAGTGAGGACATGTGAGACACCAAAACACAAAATCATAATGTCAAGTATTTGATCAAAATAAAGTGTGATGGCTGGAAATCAGAGACCAGATCCAATGTGGCGTGTAGAAGCTTGAGTTTTGGCTCCTGACACCTTAGCAGGGAGCCCAGCACGCACTTGGGGTTGTTGTGCCAAGGGCATCAACAGTCAGACACCCACAGGCAGCCATCCAAAAGCCCACAGAGAGGGTTTGGATGGACTGGCCAAGGAATGGTCCACCCTGAGTGATCCCACCAAAGACAGATCACCCAAAGCACAGTTGGTCAGACTAAAGGCCAGAAGCCCGAATCCAGCCTTCATCTACTTGTCCAAAGACATCAACTTCATGATGACACGAGGACAGAGCTGCCCTGACCAGGTGGGTGGCCATGGCCAGGTTCTCCTGAGTGGGGCCCTCGCGCTTCCCCCCCGTTGAGTTCATCAGCACTGGTGGTGCAGCAAGGGTCTTACATGGTCACAGCTGGGTCAATGACATTTACGGAGT
This sequence comes from Caloenas nicobarica, assembly GCF_036013445.1. Taxonomy (NCBI): domain Eukaryota; kingdom Metazoa; phylum Chordata; class Aves; order Columbiformes; family Columbidae; genus Caloenas; species Caloenas nicobarica. The sequence goes on from NC_088252.1 coordinate 26,887,071, forward strand.
CTGCTTTTGCTAGGCGGGATGAAGAGAGCCTGTTAAAGTGTCTTTATAACATCTTTCCTGTAGAACAAAAGGAGACGACGCAGTCCAGTGCGTGTGATATGTGTGGAATAAGGATCTAATAAGGCTTCGGGATGTCCATGAAGTGTGTCAGGTCAAAGATGGCTGCAGCAGATCCCTCAGAGCATCCCCAGTGCCCTAATGATAGAAAACATTTGCAATACAGCAAATGCGACGGTTCATAAGATTTTGCTGCCATCTTCTGATGAAAAGACATTGCATGGGGAGAAATGCAGCTGCTGGAGTTCAGGCAGCACCGTGTCCCCCCTGCCCATGAATACAGGCTCCCACGTGGGAAACTCAGTTCCCCAGCAGCCCACTGGGCTTATTTGGATAAATTATTTAAATTATTGCTCAAATTTCCTGCTCCGGACTTCTACCTTCCCAGGCAGAAAACAACCTTTTGTGTATTATAGCATACCATAGCACACAACAATTAAATACCATCAGATTGGGCTTCATAATAAACATTTTAATAGCCATAACTCCTCCATGATTCAATTCCCAATGATCATTGGTCACCTTAAAGTGATAACATTAAATCCAAGGCACAACAGCTACTGAATTTTTTTTTTTTTTCCTTTTAAGTGTTTGTTCTTCTCTGAAAATGGGTTAAATATTTCAGTGTCTCATTTAAGGGAACATTTTCCCATTTCTAATTCTTGAAAAATGGGACTTTATATAATATGCAGAAAAGTCAGTCTACCATTAAAATATACTTTTTCTGAGGATAATGATGAACAGCCTACTTCTATTTTGCATTACAGAGGTACAAGCCCTGCTCCATTCTCGAATGTACCATGTACAATTTCAGACTAAAACTTACACAAAACAGCCAAACTGGAGTAAGAACGGTTCCCTTTCAGCATCCTGATCTGCAAAGCTTTTGCAGTATCTCCCAAAGAATTTATGTTTTTTGTATGCTACAACATAAATCAGATCTTTCTATTTCTGTTCTAGTCCTATTTGTTTTACCCTCATTCTTCATTGCAGATGAGGTCATATGAAATATTCCTTTTAAAGACACTCTTGTGCTCAGTTGAATGTCACGCTAATAGCATTTCAGCGTACGTAATAGGGCCACAGGGTTGGGTATTTTCCTTCCCCACCTCAGAACATAAATACTAAGGTAGAATAACGCATTGATGATGAATCTGGTTTTTAGTGGAAAAAAATATTATTTACCACCAACATTATTTTTTACACAGGCTGAATACTGACATTTTTGCCACGTGTTAAGAAAAAAAACAAAAATAACCATGTAAACTTGTAATTTTTTTAACTGAAGAAATCTATATTATGGTTTATTAGAAATTAATAGTACTTTAATAATATTATAGCATTTAATGGTCAAGCGCTACTGTTTGATGGCGTTTGAAGGCTAACTGTAAGGTTTAGGAAATTAGTAATTGCCCACTTAACCTTTTGTCTCTAAAACACTTGTTCAAAGTTGACCTACCAGGAATTGCAGGTCAGAGGCATTCTCAGCTGCCCTGCAAGCAGATAGATGCCCACATTATAAAGTATTAATAATACTGATTGATAGAGGTGGTTGATAATACGGAAGGAAAAAAAAACCAAACACAACAACAAACTTTTTGGAAAACCATCAGTTGGCTCTATGGGTTTTTTTAGCATGCATATGCCAATTTCTACAAAAATTGTTTAAAAAAAAATGTTCCACTTCGAGAAAATATTTTTTTCTTAAAACGACATAGACACAGAAGGGCAGAGATGATCTAAAATGTGTCCAACCAGCACAGTGACCAAAACATCCCCCTGGCAGACAAGGAAATCCATGTGCCTAAATCAGACCACATCACCAGAGGTTGGTTTCCTAGATCTCAGGTGGTTTCCTGAGCAGGACCATGCTGCTCTGAGCAGCCCATTTTGCTGGGACACTGTAAAAATTGCTCTGCAGCAACAGGGAGAGGTGGTCTGGTGGTTATGGCTGTGGCTGGAAGGAGGAAGACCTCCATGGTTTGCATTAGACCAACTCAGATGGACCTGAAACTCTCCTGTAGCCCCATCAGGTTCTCTCACTGTGAGAATTTAGGCTTTTACAACAAGTTAATCTTCCAGTTTCTCTCTCTTAACAGTGTGAAATTAGAACACTTTTTTGAAAATGCCAAATACTTTCACATGACAGAAGAAAGCTTGCGGTGGGAAAGGGCCACCTTCTGGAGGGCTTGATGGGGAAACCCGGGCAGGACAAACTCAACAGCCAACCTTCCCTTTACCCTCACGGAACGCCATCCATCGATCCATCGTCCTTCTCCCCAGCCCTCTCCTTTCAACAAACTCTATATCTCTCTGCACCCCTCTCAGTCATCAGCTTAAACGGCCATGAAATACTGCACCCAGACACAGTATTTCACAGGGATTTCTCTCTTTTTTTTCTAAAAAGCCAAGCCATTATCAGTGCAATAAAATATGTTCTCTGATAGCAATAACGTAATTAATTGAGGAGAGTATGTTCTACCTTCCAGCTGTTTTGCCTCGCTAATTGGGATAAAGCCTTTCTGAGCATGGTTCCTGACCCCAAGACTGACAGGCAGAAATTTGATGGAGTTGGGAGAAATTCTCTAATTGTGAGGAGAGTTAAGAAGTGAAGGCATATCTTGATTACAAATTCAGGAAAGATTAAAGATCTCTTCTAGCCTTATTTCCTATGAGTCTCTGAAGAAGAGCATTGCAACGTGTTTGCATGTCAGCTCAAATCAATACAAAAAGTTGGCATGACTTCCAGGAGTACTTTAGTCTATTGCTTTGTGCCTACCAGTAATATGCCCAGTTTCTTACGATTTCCTCACCAGATACTATCTACAATGGACAGCAAGGGATTTGCCCTAAGCTAGGATAACCTCTCATAGAATAAATCACCATTTTGTTTTCAGTAATGAGCTCCACAACATTGAACTAAATTTAAATGATAGAAATGATCAGAAAACCATAATATCCCTTGATTATTGCTGAGGTTTGTTTACTTCAACAAATCTAATACCATCTGATTAAATTTTGTGTTGTTTATGTATCGTAGCATGAACTTGCTCAAACATCAGAAAATAATATTAACTCTTCGACAGAAAATTATAAACGAATACAAATCCATCAGCATAAAATGTAACAGACTGCATTGTTTGTTATGGATGTGCATTTTGAACACTGTGTTCATACAACTGCACTGCTGCACAGCACACACATCGTTAACTGCCTCGCATCTCATCTAAAGTGGTTTAATTTAATATATTTATTCTCATGCATAATTTATTAATATTTCTTGCATAATTGCTAATTCTTTTTTTTAAAAGAGTTTAATGCTTTTAGTGCATCTACGCAGAATGGTTAGAGAATTTAGGCATAAAAAGTCACGACCCCACAGACACAGAATTCATCTCCAGGGGTCAGACACCAGAGCCACCTTACGTGAGCAGAAGGCCACAGCTGTCACCGTGCTGAAGAGCTACAAGATCACGTGAACTACAAAATAAACTATCCTACAACAGTGCCGAAACCAGGATGACTTCTTCATTTGAGCTTGATAGGTTGGGCTTTCTATACTTTGATTAAACACGTATCTAAACAACCATATGAATAAAAGAACCCGTTAACTGGCAACCTAATTTGAACAAACAAGATCACTAGAGTTCACTATCTGTCTGAAACCTCCTTCATTATGATGTGCATCTGCTCATAAACACGTCCATCCACCATGAATATAACCAGCAATCGCAGGCAGTGCCTTTGAGCACTAAAAGCATCAGTCTCTGCACCACCGCAGAATACATATATTTAAACAAACAAAAAATATATACATACACATATAAAATATACTGAACCTGGCAGACATTGAATAAATTTTTCTATAAACATTGCACTCCGCAGTAAGCATCTTCATGAGACCATTTCTGGATTTCCCACTCCCTCCCAAAAAAAATGTTCAGTGAAAGAAGAAATTCACTTTCTGTGAATTATGTTAGTTCTTAACCAGTCTGGTCAGAAAGCTGTTACGTCTAGAAAACAGATTAATATTCAGAATTAACCAAAGAAAAAAATCCATACAACATCTCTCTCACCGCTGTCTTTCAAGAATACAAATAATCAAGACTACCAAGGTGTTCTCCTTAAGGAACATTTTCCTTATCCTTGATCAAATGACTGCTAAACTTAGTTTTCCATAACAAGCTATTTCAACCTCTGCTTGTGTCATCTTGAAGTAGACAAACTTGCGTCTTGCCTGCAAGGTTTTGAGAAACTTGCAGGCAAATGGAAAATTCATTGAGATTTGAAGACAACTGGCTTGGGAAATCACAAGGCACAGCACCACACATACCATGTCTTAAAGTGGAAATACTGAGCAGTGTGCTTCAAAATAAGTCTAAATCAAGATTCACTGAAAAGCAGAAAGACAGCTGATCAAATCTTCTGCAATAAATGCTAATGAATAAACGACAAGCAGACCTGTTTACTTCATTTTCTGAAATAAGGCACAGAAATGAATCCATTGACTGCCAGGTTCCATGAAGAAACATAAGGCTCCAACCTAACAATGCAAATGTGTTCATATTTTGAAGCAATTAAAAAGCCAACATTATTAGATGGCCCGCAATTTACATAAAACGTATCTTCTACTTCCACCTAGGGCTTTCCTTTTCAATCTGTTTCTTCCTGTTCTCCATCCCACTTGTCAGTTGAATCCGTTTAGAGCTCCAGCAGTCTTACCAACTACACACAACATCGCAGTGTTTCTTCCTAAATTCATGGCTGCCTACTATGCCTTAGTCTTCCTGGTCCTCAAAATACGTTCTAATTTTTTTTTTTTTTTTTTTTTTAAATTCAGAAATAGAAGCCTTTCCTAAAATTGCAGTGACACCACCACAGCGATTATACCCCAATAAATGAACGCAAGAGAGACAAAATAAAGAGCAGCCAGAGGCTAAAGCAGAACTCGTCAGGATCAGCCAATGCTGAAGGTTTGCCTGTGCTGCTGTGTTATTCCCTTGTACTGCAGACTCAAAGTTTCAGGCAGAAATTAAGGCAATTATGGTAATAAAGAACAGTGAACCTATTGGAAGCTCACAAAGCTATAGAAAAATGGCAGGTTTAGGAAGAAATAATCTTGATGATTCACACAAATACATATATTTACCCACGTCGTATTTTGGATGCACCCAAGATGCTTCTACTCATTCTTATTTACTGCATTTCTTACCTCTGTTTTCCTGTTACCTGAAGCAGGAGGGTCACCACATCACACCCCGCTCACTGAGTCACCTCAGGCAATGCAAACATACATTGCATATTTAGTGCACCTAATGTACATTATGCTGAAGGTCTGAACACAAAAGTACCTTATATGTGTATTTTTAAAAGAAATATTTATGAATGTGTAAGAAATGCAATGGCATTATTATAGCACAGTTAATTACTAATATTTTTAATATTACTGAATAATGTTTCTCAATAACGTGCTAAGACAAATGTTAGGAGACTTTTGTTATTAAGTGTCTTGTCCAGAATGTTGTGAGGATGGTGATGAATAGATGTTCCCAGGTACGTAAAAATATGAAGTCCTGTAGTCCTTACTGGTTAGTCCTTAGCTATAAGGAGAAAAACTTTTTATGGATTTTTCCACAGATAATGAAGTTGCAGAGACAAGAACAATTTGCATGCTGTTTGTGTTTGATGTATTGCTTCTTGAGGTGGTATCACAATGTAATTTTACTGTTAAATTTCCTCCCTCCTGATAAATCACCTTGTTGTGACATTTAAATGAAGAGGCTTAATTTTAAGAAATCTTCATAAATATTTTGTTGTAGTAGATTAATGGATCTATAACAACACAACTAAAACCAATTATTCCATTCAAAATGTGAAAGAGTTTATTTTCTCCTTTACCTGATACTTAGTGTGCTGATCATTACTTCTGAAAATATACAAATTTAGTAACAAATTGGAATTACATTAGAATTAAGGCACTGGAACAGTAAGTATCTGGGTTTGGGGGCTCTTTTTAATGACCACTGCAGGATACCTCTTAGAAACTTCAGCAATTCAAATACCAGAGTATGCTAGTGTTACGCTGTCTAACGTTGAATCAAGCCACAAAACAGGTCTGAAAATGACATAAACCACACAACAGAGCAGCATCTAGCCTGGCTGAAAGAACCAGAGCTGCAGAGCATTGTGGCCAGCATCTAAAAAAAAAACCACCACCACACACAACACAAAAAAACCCCAAAAACACAACAAAAAAACCCCGCACATCATCGATGGGATCAAGGGCTGTGCAGCTTGAAGCCACACCACAGCTGAGCTCACTAGACCACAAGTTACTTTCAAAAAATACATGTTCACCAAAAAAAAAAAAAATAAAAAATAAAAAAAGGATTCTGTTTTATTCTGTATTGACTCACCGGAGTGACATATCTCTAAAACTGCTAGAGACATTTCAGTGGAGAGAAAAAGGCATTTTAAAAATAAATAAATAAGTTGGTTACACAGAAACTTACACACTGAGATGAAGCTTGTTTCTCTTCCTTTTTATTTTTGGCGGAGCTGTGGAGTCAGTGCACCAGAGAAAACAACATAGGAGACCTGGTTACGTGCCCATCAGTGCATGTGTGTGTGTGTTCATTTTAACCACCAACAGAAAAAAGCAAAATAAAGAGCATTCTGCACACTTCATGTGGGATGGGTAGACGTTTTTACGCTTCATCCATAGTGGTTCATGCCCCTATAGCCTGTATGATCATCTCTGCTTAACTGCATCTCCATGGGACACACAAACCTTCATCCCAACCTTGCTAATCAGGAAAGTGTTTCCATTAGGCCATATAGGTGTCAAATCAAATATATCTCTTGGTCCTTCCAAAGGCTTCAGCCATTGTCAAAGCCTCCAGGACAGCCTCCATCTCTCAGTGAACACTACATCCAGCATTAACAAGACATCAGCCTGTACCTGATGTTTTGAGATGCTCAGACACAAACAATCAGAGCTGGAGCAGCACTAAGATGTGGCAACTGTTTTTAACCAGAACAGAACTGCCGTTGAAACGCTACATTACTGAATAATTGCTGCACCTCTGAGCAAAAACTTGCTTGATTCTTTTCCTGCAACTGAACACAACCATTTTATCTCTATTTTAATTTATGAAAAGAGAAAAATAGTATATATATAAAATATATAGGATATACCTTTTATATATATATTTAAGTGATTTCCAGAATAACCCTTTCTTCCAGGGTGTCTGACAGAATTTGTGCATGAAGCTCCCAGCCCCCTCTAGTTGAGCTGCCAGTGAAAGGATGAAGGGAAAGTTCAGATGCTGACGATAAAAATTAAAATGGTTTCCTCCATTTGAAAGGATGTGGAATTTTATACGAGATTGAATTTGACACCGTATCACTAAAGTGAATATAATTCACTGTGATCTTCTTGCGATTTAGAACCAATGGCCCATTCATGTGTAAATGCACAGTTAAAGAAAAAAAAAAGGCATGACAATGAAAAAGATAGACTATTATGTCATCTGTATCTAAGCAATCGGTTTCATTGTATCCCTGTGATAAAAGGAAGAGTAAATATTAAACGTAAGAAGTATTATGGTTTTATAGTTTTTCAGGAATGTAGGTTTTATTACAAAATACATTCAGTAGCTATATTTCTGTGAGTACATATATATCAATCAATTTTCTATAGATCACACAAAGAGATTACAAAGGCTGCCTTGCTGCTTGATACTAAATCACACCTACTATGCAGAAAGAAATTAAGCATTCCTGGAAAGAATCATTTTAGATAATTTTATACACATCTGCCACAAGAAGATCCTAGACCAGAAAACCTTAGATGGGAGTTTGACCAGTGGCAAATACAGCACTGAAACAGCATCATCAGCTGTGGATTCCAGGTGTCTGCTGAACAAAAGAGAATGAAAAAGCCTTGGGGAAAAAAAAAAAAAATCTTACCCATATGTCTTTTAAGGCAGAATCCAACTTTAAGGTTAACCAAATCCTACAACACTAAAGGAATAAGAGGCTAAAGAGGAGGTTTAGAATAAAGTATGGAAAAACTGAAGGCCAACCTTCAAATAAAATAACAATCGTGGGACAGGGCACAAATAAACAGTCTAGAGAAAGTGCCATGCCAAGAGATAAAAGCAGAAGCCCCTTAATTTCTAGTGTAGTAGATGCTGATTTGTTAGTATACCCAGGTCCAAAGGTTTTTAGATACTAACATTTCAACCCTACCTCAGTGCTTCAGTACGAGAAACTCTGAAGTCCCTCCGGCAATGCAAAGCATTCCACAATGTTGTCTTGGTATTAAAGAAAAAATTAAATGAAGAAGCCAGGGAATCACTGTAAAAAAACTGAAGTATAATGGGCTGTGAACAAATAATCTTTCCACTTGCTTCAGTGGGCTTTAGATGAGGTCCTGAGAGCTTTATCAAGCAAATCCTTCCCAGGCTGGGGCAGCTCATTAAGGTAGTAGGCATCAGCTGGTGGACTTTTTCATATCACTTTCTACAGGGTAAAAAAAAAAAAAAAATATATATATATATATAGTCTTGGCTTATATAGGGCTGTTTATAATCATTACTTCTCTGTTGCCATTTATAGTCTAGCTATCATTTTATAGAAAGTACTGCATTCTCTAAAATGTGCAAAATGGGTGAATTCACTGCTAGAGGTACGTGTTATTTTACAGCTCTGCCTGGATATGATTGCCATTCATTTTGTACAGTTGTAGATGATTACAGGAATCATTAAGCAGCATAAAATCATGCATGCTGGCTAATTAATGTGGAATTGATTCACTTTCTAGTTTCATTTTTTATGCCTGTTGAACTCCACTGAAATCAATAAAGTAAAGGTAAAGATCAGTAAAGACTGCAGTAAAACTGATCTAAGTGTAGGAAGTTGGGCTTGGAGTTTAATGAGTAATAAAACTCTAAGAAATAGAAAAAGAAAATCAAACTTCCAGCTACATCCATGTATTTATTGTAATTGTACATGATTACCGTCATTCGGGCAATTTTCCTCAACGTTAGCAGTCAAGCAATGCTTTGTAAAATTGTGGGGTTCAGTAGAAAAGTAAGGAAAGCGTTCAGAGTCATGTGAACAGACATATAATCCCCAAAGAGTTCAAGATGAGGCTTCCAAAGTTTTATACTTTACCCCCATCACAAAACCACTCCAGCTTTAGAAAGCATCTTTCCAAACTTTCTTTCTCTTGCCATTGGTACCTATGTCTCCTTTCATTACCTGCCTTCAGCATTCCAATGGACACAGCAGTTCTGCCCTTACAGATCTCAAGTCTGAATTAGGAAGCTGTAATCCAACTTAAAAGATTAAAAAAAAAAAATTTCAAGTCCGCATCCTGATATAAAAACTTCATTTCAATAATGTTCTTTTGGTTCCTGTTCTCCCTCATCCCATACACTTTCCTACTGCCTCTCTCAAAACAGTGTTTTCCAAACATTGTTTTAAAAAAAAAATAAATAAAATTGGTTTTTAGCTATCCCAAGAGTGGCATTGTGCTGTGACATGTGAAGCTGAGCTGTCATGTCAGATTACGCGATATAACATAACTCAATTTGATAGGCAAACCTGATATGACACCACGACTCAAAGAGACTCACTTTTCTTTAACCATGAGCTAGTGCCACGCTTTCTGCAAGAGATACATGCAAGAAATTTGCTATCCAGCTTTATTTTTAGCTGTAGACTTAGCCCTTGACCTTTTAGTGATGGCTTGAAATGAACAGTGCCAGCTTCACCTGCCATGATTGCCTTGTATGTTTTGACAATAATTTTGCTGATGACAGGATCAAGCTATTACCCTGCTGAAAATTAAACTGCTCTTTACAGAAATGGAGAATTTGCTTCAGAATCAGTTGTATTATACTTCCTTAGTGATTATCAGAGCTGGACAAACGTGGTTTTCGTCTCCAGTCTTTCACAATTCGTAAAAAAAAAAAAAATTTAAAAATCTGACATTCCTATGGGAAAGTGTGGATCCTCAACAGGGCGAAGGAGGGCAAAGTAAAAGACCAATTTCTAAAGCCGTATTTAGTTTCTTTTTTCCAAGAAGGCATTTTCTATGGATATATTCACGGTAGTTTTAGTTCAGATTTCTGTCAAAAGTTAGCTCCAGTAATTAGGCCGTAGTACAGGAATATTCCTGTCAGACACTTTCTGTGATAACCACAGCTACACATCAAGTCAAACTCTCCTTAGGGCACATACATTTTTTAAATGGAAATACATACAAAATGAGCTGAACCATTTTATTCAGCCTCCCAGTCTAGATAATATGTAGGAAGATCTTTTACCCAGCCTCTACACTTGTTCATATATAATAGTTCCATAAACTACATTTTTGCTAAGGAATCATCTGAAATTTATTATAGGCTGCAAATGGATTCTGTGTAATTGGTCTAAAGAGGTTCCTTGTTTATTATCACAATTTCTATGTTTAATATGAATTATCTAACTTTAATTTCTGCAAATCACAGATGAGATTTTCAAAAATCAATTTTTCATTCCTTTCCATCACCAGTGATCAATGCTATTATTTTATCTTAGCTGGCAATTTTGTCAATAAGGTTTGAATTATGATAGATCCCTGCTTATTCCCTAAGATAAATAGCATTAATTCTCTCACCGTAACATCTGCAGCATCAAGAAGTATATAAGACTCTCTATTATGGTATGTTGCACAGCACGTCTGCCCCTTAATTCTGCAAGACCGTCTCTTAATTCTGCAAGAGGACCTTATGACAAGCCTTACTCTCAGGATACAATCACTACCCACCTAACCTTGCATCAGCAGAGAATTTCTTATTGGTAACAAGCTGGATTTTCGTTAAACAGCCCAACATTAACTTTTTCAACACATTCTTCTTTGACTGGAAATGTGACTCCAATCAAATCAAGCATATTGCCAAAAAACACCATCTCGTGTCTTGGGGTTTGTTTAGATTTTATTGCATATAGGTAGACTACCAGAATTAAATGCATTATATTTTCAAAAATCAGAATCACAATCGGTATTCAAACGAAATTATCTCACAGGTAATTTTCCTCCTCAACAGCAGCTGCTGACTTGCATACCACTAGCTATTAGTTGTTAAAATTTCTGAGAATAACAAAATGTTTAACTCAGCCCTACTTGTAGACCACAGCATAAGCCGGATAGTGTGCAATTTAAATTCAGTGTAGTGACACATTGATAGTTATTCTGTAATGATTCCACCTATTAATCATGTATCAAATAGCATCCCTGCTGTCTATATTATTTCTCCTCACATAGATGAAATAACAGACGTCTGTCTCAGCACCAGAGAACCAAATCCCATTCAGTTTGAGTTCATCTGTATTTCTCTTATGCATGAAGGGAAATAATAAACTCAGCAGATTAACCATTAAAGACTGCTCAGATGGGGCATCCACCACCTCTCTGGGCAACCTGGGCCAGGGTTTCACCACCCTCAGCGTAAAGAATTTCTTCCTCATGTCTGGCCTGAATCTCCCCTCCTTTAGTCTAAAACCATCACAACAGGCCCTGCTAAAAAGTCTGTCCCCGTCTTTCTTATTGGCCCCTTTTAGGCCTCAATAAGGTCTCCCCAGAGCCTTCTTTTCTCCAGGCTGAACACCCCAACTCTTGATCTGTCCTCCCAGCAGGGCTGTTCCACCCTCAGATCATTTCTGTGGCTCCTCTGGCCCTTCTCCAACAGGTCCATGTCTGTCCCATGATAAGGACAACTCATTGCACATTGTTTGATGGGTCAACCATCACGTAGCGACTCAGACGCTCCGAGTCGTCCCAAACTGCATCACACCATCAGCTGGTGACCTGGAAGAAGCACCTCATATAAGAAGATGGAAATTTTACCTCATTAAGCAACCTACACCTTATAGTTGGTCATGTTTTATTCTAGTCATCAGAGCTCACCTGATGCTGTACAAAGTTTCTAAAAATCCAAGTAATTTTATCCTACTGAAACAAATGTTGCTGGATCATTTTTAGCGGCCAAAGAGATGTATTTCTGTGTGACTGGGAGATCTTTTCGATGCTTAATTAACTCAAAGTTACTTTTCAGACTGTTTAGCTGGTCTTGGAGAAATTTTCAGTGCTGTGAAATTGTCCAAAGTAACAAAGGAAAAAGTTATTTCCGTTTTAGGAAACAAATCCCCAGGCAAACTGGCAGCTGCCTGAATGTTCTTGCCTCTGTCTTAATGTAATGAGGACACACTGATCATCTGCAATGGCTTACACAGAAGAGGTTTCTGTTCTCATGGCATTGTAAAGTCCCAAGCCAGATCAGATTAAAAAAAGCCACACAAAACCACAACAATAATAAATGAAATGTCACATTTTAAACTAAATCTTTGCTTCCCTCTGCACTCTGGTGGACAGCGTTGCCTCTATGTAACTCAGTAATAAAGAACTGTGGCGTGAAGGGAGTTATCCGGATTGACCGTGCTCCTTAGCCAACAACAGGTTCTGACCTCCCAGGGCACTCAGCTTCCCATTTAAATACCCACAGGGCAGAGTTTTGAGAAGCAGAAGTAATTACAGTTTTCGCATAAATGCTGCCATCACCACTCATACTTCCAACCAGGACAGAGGCCAGTTGAGCAGAAAACACAAAAAGACGGGGTGTGTGGTCACCAGGAGAGTCCAAGGGACCTGGAGCTCTTGTCTCCTGCCGCGAGGCTGCTCATTATGACCGGGATGCAGGAGACATCGTCCCATGGAGTGATGAAGCCCATCCTGGGGAGTTTCCAACCCTTGGTCCCAGCCTTACGATCCCCTGGCATGCCAGGAACACAGCGGCTCCGAGTACTCAGAGCTGGGTGCAGGAGATTCCATCATTAATCCAAATACATAGTGCTGGCAGTTTTCTGCCTTTAACTGCCTAGAAACTGTTAATATTAGTATAATTATCTTGTTTATGTATCTATGAACCATTAATAAGTCATTAAATACTAGTGGTATTTCCTTTATTTTTCTTCCATTAGAGCTGCTCCCCTTGCTAGTCTTTATTGACATTAATATTTCCAACCCATAAGCAGAGTCAAAATAACTATTCCATAAAGAATGTCTTTAAATCATTTACAACTAACAAATGCTCTTAGCTAACTTAGCAGACAACAGCCGTTTATTTAAGTGATATAAGAGGACTCATTAATCTAGAATACACAATAATATTACCAGATAGTGGCATGTCATGGGTCAGAAAATGCTCTTCACAGCCTTAAGAAGGACCAACCAGGGAGATCGTCTTGTGCTATTAAGTATTTATAGATAGCCAGAGATGTTGCATCTTCCAGCTTTTTTACTGGTTTCTAGATATATATTTTTAGAACTTCAAAAATGCTTATAACCACCTCATGGTTTCTCTTACACTGAGCAAATATACAGCTAAAATAATAAACTAAATAGTTCAGCCATGCTTTGAATGCTCATATCTCATAGTAGGATTTTAATAAATCACAAGCCCAAACTGGAAAAAATTTTGACATGAGTATTAATTAGCATTGGCTATTATAAATGCCAAGTTCTTTTTCTACACCTGGTTCACTAACCTAAAGGGAAAGATTCAGGCAAATTCACCCAGAAACCAGTTGATTGTGTCCCATTACAAGCTTGGGCGTCTTTTTCCTAGAATATATTATCCCAGACTACGACAGGGACAGACCCTGAGAAGCAGCAATGAGACCAAGGGAATTGCTCTCTCAATACTGCATGGTTTGTTTTGAAACCTTCTGTCAGGACATTGCTGGAAAAAAAAAAAAAAGCGACAAAATTTGATGCTGTGACATAGGTCACTGAATGCCATCAGATATTGTGTTAATTTCCACGCGGTGCCAAGATCTGAGCTGGAAACCTGGAGCAGAGAGGTTGGGTGTGCAAGAGCAACGCCGAGCATCCAGTCACAGATGTGTTTGCAATAGGCAGAAAAGGTCAAAAAAGCAGAGTTTCTAGATGATAGATCTTTTTCTCCTTCCAAACCTTTTTCAAAATGAAAATGTAAATCTCTGATTGACAAGATGCTTTGCACCGATTAAAAATGAGAACGCTTTTTGATTCCCAAACACACAATTTTCTGCTCATAGAGATCCCATCTTTAATTACCAGCTGCTGCAAATGATCTTCTTACCATCATTAACTGTCAAATCCTGAAACAGCAAATCTCTTATTGCCCTCAGTGTTCAAATACTCCACCTGTTCCTAATTAGTCAAACTACCCAAGCCTACCTACAGCCAGGCTATCCAGATCATATATTGCAGCTGCTAAACGCTTCAGTTCCTACCATGTAAGCCAGCCATACTTTTTATTATTAAGTGATATCGACTATCCTTACTATAATACAACTGTGACTGAAGTAGGAGACATTAAAAACAAAGAATTTTTAATGATAAAACAGTGCAGTCATTGCTAATGATTATTACTTGTATTATCCTTGCAATCATTTTTAATGAATGCTCACTAGCACAAACTCTCTACTAGTTCAACTTGCCAAAGTTAGTCTCATCAAAATAATAAGCAGGATTGAGTAAGTTACCATGACCCCACTCAGCATAATTTTACTTATTACTTTATCATTAGGACTATTTATTGCAGCTACTAAGACGGGAATTCTTTTTCAGCCTTCACATTTAAAATACCAATTATATTGGGTGTATATATGTGCATCATTATTTTTTTTAACCCATAGGATTCTTCTGTTTTCCCAGAATATAAGTAAGGTGCGCTTGCAACTGAGAAAGTCAACGGTGTCCTGGGTTGCATCAAAAGGAGCGTGACCAGCAGGTCAAGGGAGAGGATTCTGCTCCTTTACTCCACTCTCATGAGACTCCACCTCGAGTCCTGTGTTCAGCTCTGGGGCCCTCAACTTAAGAAGGACATGGAGCTTTTGGAGTGAGTCCAGAAGAAGTCCATGAAGATGACCAGAGGGCTGGAGCACCTCTGCTCTGAGGACAGGCTGAGAGAGTTGGGGTTGTTCAGCCTGGATAAGAAAAGGCTCCAGGGAGACCCTATAGCAGCCTTCTGGTACATAAGGGGGATCTACAGGAAAGATGGAGAGGGACATTTCACAACGGCCTGTAGTGATAGGACAAGGAGTAATGGCTTTAAACTGGAAGAAAGTTGATTTAGGTTTGATATAAGGAAGAAATTCATCCCCATGAAGGCGGTGAGGCACTGGAGCATGCTGCCCAATGAAGTTGTGGATGTCCAGTCCCTGGAAGTGTTCAAGACCAGGCTGGACAGGGCTTGGAGCAACCTGCTCTAGTGGAGGGTGTTCGTGCCCATGGCACGGGGGCTGGAACTATATGAATGACCTTCAAGATCCCTTCCGACCCAGACCATTCTACAATAATGGCTTATAACACCAGTTAAGCTGGAACCAAGAAGCATTTTGCATCTCCAGCCTTTCAAGGGGATCTGCTCTGATGCAGGTGTTCCTGTGACATGGACCTATTTACACTCACTTGCAACTGAGCAATGTGGAAAGATTCAGTCTCAAAACTGTTTGACTTGCAGATGTTAGCAGCTTGTTTTGATGGCTATTTCAGCAATGATATAAACCGGAGCTCTACATTATAGTAATACAACTGCTCCTTTTGTGATGGCTGAAAACCTTTTGTAATCTGTAACGGGAAAATAGGTAATCTGTTTATCCTAGTAATGGCACATGGTTTATTCGCACATGAGAAACCCCATACTGATTTAATTCTCCTTACACCATGTAAAAAAAAGAAAAAACCACAAAAAAACCCACACAAACAAAAAAAAAAGTATCTTGACAGCAATCAAACTCATCTGAGTGAGACTTGCCACACCAGTAGAAATTACAGTTACTTCAATTTCATCAAAAGACAGTGGAATTATTGTATATAAATCCCCAGGAAGTTCAGAATCTGAGGATTTAATTAGAATATAGGCATTAATAATATTAGTACTAGGTGCAGAAAAGAGGCAAATGACTCATGAAAATATCGTATGTGAAAGTCTAGATATACGACTTTGTGCCTCCATACTTTAAGCGTTTTGAATTTCTCCCAAATGAACTGAATTTCACAACGAGCTATTTAACATGTATTCTGCAGTGAAGCATAAAACATTTCACACCTTTCAGAGCCGCTGATTGCAGATACCAAAACAAGAATCGTGCAAATGAAACAAACTAATGTCCTGGTGAACCGCGGATCTACAACATGTTTAATTTAAAATGAAATCCATATCCAGCAAAGAATAGAAACCATAACTGTTAGTTCTATGCATAATTTATAACAACCTTAAGGCATTTGCAACGTCTGAAATTAAATAGGAAATGAAATTATTCCCTGAAGGTGTTGGGGTTGATGTAAAAAATGCATTTAAAAATAAGCACACAAATAGTTCATACTGTTATTGTGCATATTACTCAGCAGATCTCGTTACTGGTCCCTTGCCTCATTTCTCAAGATATTACCTTAAGCCTCCTGAGCTTCAGCTACCTTAACGCCTCCAGCACGCTCCCAGCCACCCCTCGGAGGGGCGTTCTTGCTGTGGCAAATTGTTTCTCCTGTCCTAAATCTATAAAAAACACACTAGGGCTTTACAGTTGCTGAAGGCTAGGTTAAAGCTTTCACTTTTTCTTTTTAAACTTTTTTTTTAATTTATTTTTTATTAAGTGCGAAACCTAAATCCGCTATAATTGTGGAGTATAAATGAAGATATTCCCTTTCCATTGAGCTCTGCCTCAGATAACCCTCAGACTCTTCTGAAATGTGCTGACACTCCCAGAACCCAACCTGAACCAAGAAAATTATTTCTCCTTGCAAAAGAACCCCAGAAAACTGGATACTTGCAGCCTTGAAGCCGCCATCAGAAAAGTAACGGGCACCTGCAGAGCCAGGCAGGGGATTCGACACCCACCTCAGCTCCAGGGATACAGAGGAAGTCTCAGCTTTGGGGTGAAAAATACTTTTGACCCACAAAAGTGACAAAAGATGGGAATTCAAAAAGTGAAAAGAATTCATGGCCGGTTGCCATGGAAGATGCAGCACAGGAGGGATGGACAGACTTAGTAGCAGAGCATTGTACCAGTCCCAAAATTTATTAGCTTCCATTTCCTATTGAAGTAAACCAGCATTTTAATAGTGCTACATTTATTTAAATGCCATACTAGCAGGCAAATTGTGTTTGATTCCATAAAGATTATTGGCAGTTACGATATAATAGTTTGTCCTGTGAATTTACTTATTGCATTAAAGTACTTGCCCAGAAACAGATTTTGATCACGATGAGAGCTTGTATTGACACAGAAAAGTCAAATGGAAGTGTTATTCTCATAAAATATTGGTGTAAAAGCAATCATGTCACAGCTATCAGTGACATATGGGGAGATTTATGGAAGAATAGCTAAATTTGAAGACTACAGAGCAGGGTTGGGTTTTTTTGGTTTTGACATCAGTTTGGTATTAAACTTCTGTCTAATCTGCCTCAACTTTATGTGCTCAGTTGCAGTATTTAACAGCTACATTCACTGGAAAAATTTGGCTTCACAAACAAGAGAATCTAAGTCATTAATCATTAATTATAAAACTAACTGAAGAGCCGATACCATTGTGTTGACATATCATTAGAAGAGTCATGAAACCACAGCGTAAGCAATAAGTGGACCTAATTATTTAAAAAGTCGCTTGATGGGATGGTTTATCTGTTCAGACAAAACCATCTGAATTAGAATCGACGACCTGGTTTGAAACGAAGCGAGGCGAAGCGACGGCCGCGCTTGGCAGAGCTCAGTTCCAGCAGCCAGAAGGGTTGGAAGGGGACAAGGTGAGGTGGAGGTGGCACCACGTCAAGGTCACCAGTCCAGGAGGACACCCCAAAGTCAACCGAAACAGCAGCCACAGCTTTATTTGTTGTCATCACTTTCATGCCATTGTACCACTCGTAACACCTGTGTCTCATGTAGGTACAGAAAGTCTGGCAACTTGCCTCCCCATGTAAAGCTCAGTCTAGGAGCTTAATTTGAGACCTATCCATGTCAAAGGTGAGATTTGTGCTGAGTGGAGGAGAAAAAAATTACAAGACAATTAAAAAAAAAAGTCTCTGCACTGGAAGTAGAATTTAAAGACTTCCTTTATCTGGGGATTATGTCCCTCACAGAGTCTCAATTTTTTCTTCCTTGATTGTTTTCTAACTTTTTCAATTATCTTGAGGGGCATCAATTTGTTTTCAAAGTCAGGCATTAATTTAAAACAACACTTTTAGCAATCCTGCTTATTTCTTTCTGAAGGTCTTTTTAATGGCATAAGCATCTGCATAGCCCATCAATCTTGCCTCTCTGATATCTTGAGAGCTATCTCTGTCATTATATAAAGGCTGCTTCAAGAGCATTTATTAATTCCAAAGATTCAGATATCTCATTATGCGTTACCTGGAGAACACCTTACTGACTGGGGACACATACTTAAAGTTTCACTATAAGTGTCTCCAACTTGACTTTTTTTTCTTTCTCACACATACGGAACAGAAAACATCAGATATAACGTAAATAATTTAAAATAATACTGATTAACAGTAATATCATTGTACTAGGCAGAGCAATGTGCCTTAGGAACAAGTACTATATAGGGACATGCTCTTGTGACTCCTTTATGGATAAAGAAAATAATTTCTTTGCCTACATTGGTGTCCTGTGAAATACTACACTGCTAATTTCAGATATTAATTGGTATCATCCTGGTAATCCACCCTACACAGACTTCATGGCTGGTTTTTGCTGGAAGGAGAGGAAAAAGGAACCCGAAAGGGACGCTCTGAGCCCTCTCCAAGGCATGGACATGATGACTCTCCTCTCACTCCATTTTCTCTGTCCAACAAAGCAGCAAACACTTGCAGATGTCTTACCTGTCCTTATTACCAAAATAATAGAAATTTAAGATTTGAGAATAAAAATCAGCAGGAAATTTGCTTTTCACCCGTCTTCCAGCCGGGCCGGGCAGTCCCACAGCAGGATATAACCTAGCAGAACTCAATACTGCCCTTTGAAATGATAACCAGTAGCTTTAAAAAATTGTTTCAGCCTTCTTCCCGATGAAGACAGGTGCACCCTCTAACCACACCGAGCAAAGACAAATACAATACACCAGTTTTGTGTTTGGTTTAAGCTCCATCTAGATTTCCAGACTATATACACTAGTAGTTCCTAACACAACCAAAAACTAAGAGTATTGGTAAGAGTCCAATAGCTTGGATGTTTTGTTTGGCTGGGTTCGTTCTGCTTTAATTTATTTTTTAGATCTTGTAAAAACTCACGAGCTGACACAACTGTCAAGGGAAGAACTTCGTTGAACGCTTGTGATGTTTCTGACCTGCTGTGAATTAGTACCAGACATTACGTACAGCATTCCTTAAAATTGCTGTGGATAAACAGTCTCAGAGCTTGCAGAGCCCACTTCAACCACGCTATCTCCTCAAGTGCTAAATGAAACTGTTTGTTACTAATTCAGTAACTAACTACAGCATATTTGTAAGAACTACCAGCTATAGTAATCAGGTCGTGGAAAGAACTGAATGAGAAAGAACAGAAAAAAAATTCTACTGTCCACTCAGAGTTATTACTGCAATGGTCCAGAAGTTGTAGATTTAAAAAATATTAAAACATAATAAAAATGAAAGAGCGTATATCAGAGAAAGAAATACAGAAGGAAAGTATTGTACTTTAAAAAAAAACAAAACAAAAAACCCCCACAAAGTATTCAACAGCAGATGGAAGAGATGAGCAGGGTAGTCAGATATCTGAATGCATTAAAATGACATATTGGAAGGGCAATAACCACATTCTTTAGCTTAATTGAACTTTGTGAATATTATCTAAATTTTGAGCCTTTTTTGTTACAATAAAAATAATGAACGTCAATTAGGTTACACTGCATTTTCCATGGTAATTACACAGAGAGTATTACTGATAACTAGCAAATCAAAGAGACATTTCCTGGTTGGTTTCCCACATTGGTTTGTCTGTACAGATCGATATCTGAACTCAAAACTGAAAATTAACATTTAAGATTTGTTTACTATTGTATTTTAATTAAACACAGTAGGTTGCAGGTGATTAACTACACTCCATCACATTTTGTAATTCCAAGGAAAACCTGGCTCATAAAAAAACCAACCAAAACCAAATAAGCTTTGTAATTTTTTCAAAAATGGTTCCAGATACTGTGAGGTCCAGAATAACTGGACAATTTTGTGACCTTTAAGGTCATTATACATCTGAGCAGAATGCCTGACACAACACAGATTTGGGATATAAGTATTAGAGTGTTGTATTTCATACTCTGTTATAGAGATAACATTGGATAGCCTGCAATGTAGAAGAGTTACATTTAAGGATGCCACATTTAAATTAATAGTTGAATCCATACACATTTTATTTAAATCAGTGACCCTTTGCCTGCTCCACCAACGCAATACAGTGTCACTTTGAGAAGTGCTTGTAAAATAAGCACACTAACCGAGTTTATAATATATTCCAGAAGTACTGAAATTATTACAACTTGCCTTCTCCGAGCCAGGCCAAAAGCTGCTATTTGTACTAAGTGAAATGAACCCCACGTTCTTCATATCGCTGCCATTTTCAACCATAAAATACCAAGTCAGGGTTAAAGCTGGAAGCACAGAGCTTGGCACAAACCCCTCCTGCCTTTACAGCAAACTCCCCTTTACCTCAAGGACTCATTATTAGGCTTCCCTTTCATTTCTGACTGCATTAAAGAAATTTAATTAGGCCAAAATTGAAAGCAGCTGATAATGCAGAGCCTTGCTTCTCCTACATTAATTCACAGTTTTGCTTGCGCTAATGGCAACTGATTACCAACGAGTTGTATTTTATTGTCTAAATCATCACAGCGAGTTGTAATCAGTGACATTAGTGCCAGATTAATTTGAGCTAATTTGGGGTCAAATTCTGCTTCCCATGACGTGGTGGCGAACTGAAGTAACAGCAGAAGTTCCCCTGGATGTATCTGGACATAACAGAGGACATTTTGCTCCCGTTACTGGACTACAAAGTGCTGCCACCTGGGTGCTTGCTGAGCAGCTGGGGAGCACAGAGCAAATTAAAGGGTCTCAGGCTTCCCCATAGAGCCAATTCTGTAGCAAAATGATCATTTTCGACTTTTTCAAAAGCAGCATCCTGCATTTTGCCGATAGTCGCTTGATACAATTATATTTGCAATAGGGATGAGTCTTCAAACGTTATAGTTTTATTATATTGTAAAGTTGCCGCTGCCCGTAAGAAGAAAAAAACCAAAAAGTCACACAGATGTTAGTTTTTGCATTATGTGAATGCTTCCAGTCAGCGCCACTTAAAGAAGCATTTTTAGCAGAAGTTGGTTTCCTGCCCAGAATATGGTCATGCAGAAATCCTACAAATCATCGTCGAGTGCATGCTTTTGTTCCTATGAAAGCACTCTGAATTAAACCCATTGCTGAATAATGAGGAACCTGCTTCATCATTTCCTTGCTCTTGTGAAACTCAGTGTCCCTTGTCTTCATATTTCCAGCCTGTTCCCTTCAGGTTTTTTATTTTCTAATCAAATTGCTATAAGGCTGCAGATGGGAAAAGCTCAGAACTGACATAATTATTGTAATGCATTCAGGTACCTAATGAAAACAAATCTATCAGCAGTTCCATTCCTCAGTCCTGCCCGGGGGATTTCTCAGAGCTGTGTGATTTCTCTTTTGGAAAAATGTTCACTTTTCTGATCATGAATTTGGACAAAATAATCCACATCTCAGAAAAAAAATATGCAGGGGGGAAAAAAAAAAAAAGGTATGATTAGGTTAACCAGAACCTTTGTTTTTTGGAAATGTTGCTTTTTCATTTACTTCTTTTGCCACAATTACGCTTCCAAAGAAAATTGTTATTACTTCAAGGCCGAGAAAACTTGCCATTGTGAGATGGTCAAAACCAGTAACGTGGGTATTTGGGCAGCTTCGAATTGTTCCTTTTAGAGCACCCCGCAATCCCACTCCAACAAACCCTTCCCACTTCTTTAAAACACACAAACGTTTCCAGGTTGGTTCATTTTCCTGCAGAAATACAAATACCTTTCATTTGTCCAGAGGTCCACATCGAGGTGGGCAGAGACCGTCAAAACCTTCACGCATGACTTGACATGTAGCGATATTAGTGGAATAATGAGCTCTGCCCTTGTAGACATCAAGATAATAAGAAGCTGTATGATTATTTGGGTTTATTTGAGCAAATTGATGGCTTCAGAAGCAAATTACTTTATAGAACAAAGTAAAAGACAAGTTCTACGGTATTAGGAAACAACGTCATGAAGATAAGAAGAAAAAAATTTATTTTTTCTTGTTGAAATACAGACATAATTTAAAATTTTCTCAAAACCAAAGCCTGGGAGTACATTTCATAAGAATATTTTTTATTCCGTTAAAGATATTCATATGCTTGTACACGCTGATGCCCAAAAGCAGTGGTTTGGGATGTTGTTACATTGCAACAGCTGTTTGTTACTTTTCATTGAAAAGGGAGAAACAGTGGAAATAACAGTTTTATGGGGAAAAAAATCTGGAGGATATATTGATAACCACGCCTATCAGGTATTTTGTTTCTAAATATGAAAGGCTTTTGATAAAGCATCACACCAGTGGAATATGGGAGCACTGTATTTGAAGCAGGTCACTGTTCCTGCAACCAAAGAGAACTATTACAAGACGATCATCATGGGATAGAGGCTGGAACCACGTGTCCTCGGAAATTCAGTTTTTTTCTTTGCACGAGGGTTGGGAAAAAACCCAACCTCAGATGCTCCAGTTTTGCAAGATATTGGGAATTTCCTGACATTGAGCACTGAGAATTTTGCAGCTTCTCAGACGGATTGTATGTCAACCCAGTGGCCAAAGAAAAGGTTACAGACAGTAAAAACATCCTCTGGCTTTAGGCAGACACAGAATTTTTTCTGCAAAAGGTTTAAAGTTGTTTTGTTTGGGTTGGTTTTGGTTTAGCTTTTTAAATACCAGTTATGGTTGCTAAAACATCTGGAGTCCCCTCTCATTTCCAGAAAGCAATCCAGCCTTTCAGAATGTTCAGTAATCTTTTCAGTTCTGCTTTATACTTCAGAGTCTTGCGGTAATTTGCATTTTAGGCTTTTTTCTTTCTACATGCTTCGTAGGCTCTTCACAGAAGTAGACACAGCATTGAATACCGGGGCTCTTCTTTTGTTCGGGGAGTGAAAAGACATGCCGAAGGTTCTTGAAGTCCCTGAATGTGAAGCTTTCTAGACATACTCTGTTTTTATGCAGTTCAGGTTATTTCCGATAGGAACCAATGAGCACTCTGGAAATATTGAACTCAGAGGAAATATTGAGAGGGAGAGAAGGCGATAATTAAGGCTAGATTAAAAGATGATCATTAAGAGGATGTGGTCTCAGGGCAATTGGAAATTGGGGCTCTGATAGAAGGAAAAGGGCCTTTGTGCAGCATCAGGGGAAGAAGGTTTTCGCAAAGCTGAAAACGGGTTCCACACTAGTCGAGAAGCTCAAGAAAATTCAGAATTCACCAAGGCAGATCTCACCATTCATGAGCTTACCTGGAACAAGGGGTTTTTGTTTTGGGGTGAGCTTTTTTGGCGGATAGGGCAGGGAGGTCTTCTCATGCCCTGTTGGTGACTCAATACCTTCTTACTTTTTTTTTTTTAAGGAACGTTTTTTTCTTTCTTTGGGATTCTGCAAGAGTTAGGTGACCTATTGTCTCCCCTGGAATACATCAGAAACCTTCCTGGCAGCACAGCAGCCAAGAATCACAGCTGCCTTTCCACATCCCAAACCAGCAGAAGCCAAGAGAGTCCCTGTCCTCAGCTTCTGTCTCCTTACTGAGTTTTTACCGAAGTATCTGCCTCAAACCGTTAGGCCTCTTTGCTTCTACACTGGTCATCTTTTCAAAGGTACTTACCCAATAACGAACTGGTGTACGACATGGACACTGAAGTCCGAAGAGTCTTACTGTTTCTAATAGGGGGTATCAGCAACAAGGGCCGCTTTATTCTAATCTTTGAATTTTGCAGAGCCATGATGCTAAAACAAATTCTTTTTTGCCCTGTGCATCGCCTACTTCCAGACTCTTCCAACAAGAATTCAGGCTGCATTTTCACACTGGATACCAAATGCCAGCGATTACTCAGTTTGCTGAAAATATTCGTGATCATAGGAAAAAATAAATCATTCTTTGATGCTATAGTAAAATAAAAAAATAAATCAACAGTCCTCAGGAGCATATTTTTTTTGTCAAGACTCAAAGCAGCAAATTCAAAAATGTGTTAATTTTGCCTGCTTTCTCCCCAGCTCTCTAAACCATTGGGAAAGACATTGCCAAGCCCTGCCAAGGAGTGCAATTCTGAAATTTATCACTGCCCTCCAGCAAAGCCTCTGTTACAGGAACTACAAATAAATTTGGGAATGTTTCCTGAAATTAGGCCACTGAGTCCCACCAGGCAGGTGGCCACAGCACAGCTGGACTAACGCCTAAACTCAAGCATCTAAACTCAAAGTTAAATACTGAGACCACTTGGGAAGGTGGATGGGTTGGTATTTAGACTAGAAATCAGACCCAAGAGTTAGGTTTCCATTTTGTGATGGTTGAATGAAAAATCCCAGTACTTTTCCTGGTCTGATCACATTTAAAATGTAATACCAGGCATTCTGACATAAAATCCCTCTCTCGCTAGGATTTTGCATTTTTAAGGGATAGTCATGAAATCCATATATGTGACATTACATTTTCTTTTTATTTACTTTGTGAATTTGAGGGTAGAATGGTAGAGTTAGAAAGAGAAGCCTGGACTGACTTCCAGGGCTATATTTTGCTGTTACCTATATATGTTACTTTAATACTCATCTATAATTCTGGTGGGGGGATACTATAGGAAGCATAAGGCTGTAGGAAAGTCCTGCAAAATTTCTCCCTGTGAAAAGGATCAGTTTCCCAAAGCTGAACAATCTGTTCCCAAAGTTGAACTGTGGAGTCAGAAGCATTTTAAGGAAAGACAATATTTTTTCTTGAATGAGGCCAAAAATTGTAATTAATCACGGAATTATACATTATATGTTATTAAAGATTTTTATATACTGCCAATTTTTATGATAACTATATGCTAAAGCGATATATTTCCTCACTTTTTTCATTATTATTATACACTATAAATGATGGAAAAAGGAACAGCTGCTTAATGTCCATCGGCTTTTTTCTGTGTCCTGATACAATATGATTGAACCTGGGAAACTTTTATACCTAGAAGTCTGATTTTATTTAAAAGGACAATGTTTATGAGTTTGAGTATAGTTTAGCATAACTCTGTAGTAACACAACTGCATGTTGTCTATAATTTTCATTTTGCTTGGATAAAATACTCTAATAGATGAGCACTCAGAATTTAATGACTAAGGTATGTGTTCAGATTTTGTTCCCAAGCATGACCACACATGTGAAAAAAGTCATTACAGTTTCTGTTTCAATATCAGCATTTATTAAAAGGAAAGATTAGAAAGAACTACAGAGACGCAAAAATCATCACTTATCATATAAAAATGTCACATTCAAATACTTACTAAATTTTATGCGTTATGTGATTTATAGTCAAAGGTGTTTACATTTTAACATTAAAAATAAAAAAGAAACTGAATATCTTGAAATATGAATAATGTTATGGCACGACTTGGCATTCCCTCTGAAGGACTTACGGCTGGAGAATTTCATTTCTTGGCATTGTGCATTTATGCCTTTACTCCTTTGGCATATCTAAACACAAATGCCTTCCAGACAACCCTTATAAAAAGAAGAAGGTGCCAGTTGGCACTTTCTGCGAAAGCACGAGCTCTGCTTTGATCTCTTATAGGATAAAACCACACATATAGCTGCAAAGAACACGATTAATCATCATTATGTTTGTTATCCTTTCAGCAGGCGGGAAAGGAAAAAGCACTTTTGATACCCAGTTGATTTCATTTATTCTTGTACTAAGTGGAGGCACCTTGATAGTTTATGGCCTCTCAGTGGTTCCTCTTACAAACCTAACTCTTTTTTTTTTTTTTCTCCTTCTTTTTGCCATGGGAATGGGAAAAGAGATAAGCCGAAGGGGAGTGTTTCCAAAGTCTCAGACGAAGCCTTTGCTGTGTGGAAGGGACCTGGGTCCCGCTTCTCCTCGTCATCAGGAGGGACGTCCCCAGGAGGGACACGGCTCAGCTGGACCTCATCAATGGGATCGTCGGATAAAACCCATTAATCAGAGAACCAGAAATAAATCTGAGCATCAGTGAGCAGGTTTGAAATTTAAACCAAGGCACAAGGGAAAATGTGATGGAGATATTATACTATTCTGCTTGGAATTTCATTTCTACTGTATTTTACTGTAATTATATCTAAACACAGTACTATGCTGTTTCTATTCTGCAAATGGATAAACAGACAAAAGAAAGGAAGAATACACCTTGTGTCCCTGAGAAAGAAAACACAAAGAAATGGAACAACCCTATGAAACTGCTCCTTTCCAGAGCCCGTGCACAGCAAAAATAGTTTAATCAGCTAACGTCTGACTTCTAATTGACAGCCAGCAACGCAGCCCCTAAAATGCACTGTTTCAGCTGAGTTAGCAACAGAGTGCTGGTGATTTTCTGTGGGAAGATGTGCACTGCAAACTGATTTGCTCATTCCACATTATTTCTTGGGCAGAACAACCTGAGCCAGGCTGTTTCATCACCTTTGCGAGCAGAGATACAGCAGCTTGTCGTCAGTGCATTTTCCTTTTTTACAGAGGCATGTGGTAGCTGAGAAGTATTATATTAAAAAGTGGCACATCAATATCTAGAGGGTATCTCTGTGTCTCTGTTGTATATTCAAACCAGGTTTTATTTATTGCTTTTGCTTCTTGTCTTTAAACTGAAGTTACCTTGACTTCTTCATCTTAAATACAGAGTAAGCTGAGTCTCTGAGTAGCTGAACACATCTGTGCCTCTGCCTAATAAAAGGGGAGAACACGTTCCTGAGCTGAACAGACCTGTCAGAGACCAAGAAAATGGGCTGAAACCCCCCCAGGATCCCCAACTCTTTAAAGACTCCACAATTCTTCAAATACTGTTTGAGAAGCCTTTAAAAGAAATGAGGTTCTGGTCCATTTGGGAAGGAAAAGCACTTTTGGTAGGAGTGACGGTGCACTTCTTCTGATTTGTGGGTTTGTGCAAGGACGTTTAACCTCAAAAGAGAAGAGCCTAAAATATGTAAGATATTTCAGTTTTAAAAAGTGATGTATTTTTTGATGCTGTAAAGTGAACTGGAGATGGAAATATGGCTGATTCTTCATGCACAGCATTATCTAAATTTTCTTACCATAATTACAGATTAGAGTAAACCATCCCAGTATTTCCAACATGACAATAAATGTTGAATTACATAGTAAATTGAATATACTATTTCCCACAATCATCATCAATTTAATATTTATCCCTAAAAATCCTCTAATTGATGCATGTCATATCGATTTGTCTTCACTAGGACTTACTCTGTGTGCGATCTTAACTAGAGTTAGATTATATTTGATCTATAATTAACGAATTATCATTAAACAAGCAGTGAACATTTCTGCCCACGTCACAGCTGGTGGAATAGAAATGCCAGAGCTGTCATATGGTGGCCCCTGACAGGGTTTATTTACGCACAAGAGGCTTTAACCAGTAGATAAAGACATAAAATCAGAGATAATATTGTTAAATAAAGTGGACCACAAAAGGTGCAGCACAAATAGTGAGCGATAACACTGGTTTACTACTGTTTACTGTTATCAAAGTCCATTGTTTTGTTCTTCTTGCAGTGGTTCCTTAAACAAGGTACTATAGATTTAAATAAAGGCTAAAACTGCAAATTTTGATCCTACTGAGAAAGTTGGAAAACCTTTAGCTGCCCAGCGACCGTAATGCAAATGTCTGATATCTAAGTGCTGGCTGAAGTTCACAGCCCAGATTATGGAAACAACGGTCATAATGTGGCCTTTAAAAACAGATAAACCTGTGCCTGAGTCTGCATGACCATGAGTTTTCACAGAAATGCTGAGATTTCTCTGTACAGCTTCCCTGATCTATAGAAGTGCTGGGATTCCTGCCCAACAGAAGCCACAAAAGTCTCATTGTCACCGAAGTGGGGAGGATTTCACCCAAAAGATGCAAAGGGCAGGTTCTCACGAGTGCTTAGTACAGACCAGCCCGGTTCAGCCAGGAGTTAAACCCCAGCTGTTTTGATTTTGATCTTACATATCAAAATATTTTGATTTTGCTTTGGGAGAGAGACACAGGACAGGGGGGAAAATGAAACCAAAATCATTGCAGTAAAGTATAATAGGGGTGTTCCAAAAGAGGAGCATCAACCTTGCTAATGAAATTTAGGATCAAGCAACAAGGGAATCCAGAGAACTTAAAATCACCCCCTCTTATCAAATGTTATAGCTGATTTAAATTAATTTTAATGTTGTTTTTCTAAAACCTAACAGTATATGCAATGTATCAAAATGCACCAAATGAAAATAAAATTATCTTCCTGGTCATAAGCTAAGACAAATTCCAGTTCTCAGCAGCAGCTGAAGTCCAACAGAGCTTCTCTGGAGTTATTAGTAACTTGTCACCAGCCAGACCATCGTTCATTAAATATTTATTAGCCATGCAGGAGATTTCAACAGGGAAATATTGTGAACATTATGTTAAGCAGACAAGACTTCAGTGTTGCCTCTTTTTCAGAAGGTTATTCTGTGATGTTCCTAGGCAGGCAGGTTTACTCTGATGAAATACAGCTACTAAGAAATTGGTGGAAAAGTTAGACAAAAGGTAGTACTCATATTTTAATCTCGGATCAAACAAGCAGTTTTGGTACATAGGAATCTGTGTGCATAAGTAGGCAATTACAGTGTTTTGTGTTAACCCAAGACAACAGACAACAGTACCTTATCTCTAGAGATACAAGACACTCGAAGATGTATAATAATCTAGAGGTACAAGCAAACTCGAAGGTGGATAATAATATTGTGTTTACATGCAGAGTTTCTACATGGGGTGTTTGGGATTATAATGTCACAGAAACGTGCAGTAAATTCTTCTTGGAAATTACCTGAGATTTTTATATTTTTGCTATCCATTCCTGTACTGGTGTATATTTATAGTAATTTAATATTAATGGTTGCTAAGCCCAGATCTGCTGGAAACACTCTGGAGTCTCCCATACTCATCAGCCATCTGATCCCCCCTTTTCTCAGCTGGGAGTACATCAAGATTGTGTGAGCTTGAGAAGAGAAGCTTGATTTCAGCACTAAGCAAAATGGGAAATTTGAACTGGAAAAAAAAAAAAATAGAACACAATATAGTGGTTGAATATTGAGCCAGAGGTCTGTCATTCAGTTGTAAGGGAACAAAATTAAGTTATAAGGGGCACAACCTGGTCCTGACTTCATCAAAATACAAGCAAGACTAATGAAAATTGGGTTTACTGCAGTCATTGCTTTGCAGAAG
The DNA here is from genome assembly GCF_036013445.1 of Caloenas nicobarica. Classification (NCBI taxonomy): domain Eukaryota; kingdom Metazoa; phylum Chordata; class Aves; order Columbiformes; family Columbidae; genus Caloenas; species Caloenas nicobarica. Next base: position 26,916,707 of record NC_088252.1, read on the forward strand.
GTCAGGCTGATAAGAAAACATAATTGCAGAATTGTCAGACTTTCAAGAGGAAAAACATAAGTCCATCGTATACTGTAATAGAGTATGAATTGATGCCCACATATCAGCTCTGTGAGTCCAGAAGTATTTTCACCTGGAAGCTTATTTTCAAGGAGCAGGAGCATAAAGGATTTTGACCATTCATTTTAATTATAATCTGTGAGAACTAAGGACACAAGTTAGGGAATTTGAGCCATCTCTCACAGTGCCTAAAATTATATTTTTTTAATTATTTCAGAATAAAATTGAACAGAAATATCCCTCAGGTTTCTGCCCTGGAACACGGTCTAATACTGAATGTTTCAATCTCAAATCAGCATGAAAAATTAAAACACTGATATCTTCCATAGCCAGGCAGCTTAATGCTGAGCTATAATTGCTTAACCACACGGTTCATGGTGTGCCACAGCCTCGTTTCTCCCCAGGGAACAGGCTACAGGACTGAGGTACCACAGTCACAGCTCTGTTGTGACTGTCCCCAAGCCAAAGCCATCGAGAAGAGATGGGGCCAGCCCAGAGGGACAGTCCCCAGCCTCCTCGAGGAGCTGTGCCATGCTGGCAGGTCCGGCTGAATGCCCACCGAGATATGTCCATAGACAGTCTACACTTTAGTTTTTGTCAGAGATAAAAAAAAAATCGGAAAAATTTATTTCATCAAAAATTTATTTTCTGCTGAAAAACCAACCAACCAGCTCCCCAAAAAAAAAAAAAAAAAGTCAAAACCAGGAATCATCCAATAAGTCTGGAAGGTTTTTAAATGCAATAAAGTGTTGAATAAACTTAGTTCTTACGTGTGACCTTTATCAAGAGCCTGTGCAAAGCTCAACCCTCAGCTGTGCGCAGCCTTTGCCATCCCCTGGAGAGCAAGACATTCATGGGGGGAGACTCCCCCCTACCCAACTCGAGAGGCTTCAGGCTGTGTTTCCACTCTTTATTTACAGGGCACAACATTTTAAGTGAGTTCTCACATTGCATAGGCTTCCCCCTGAGCTTTTATGGTTTTGTCCCCGGAGAGTTCTCTTTGCTGTCAATTAACACTGCATTTTCTGGAAGCTGTTAAATCAAGCCTTTTTGTGTTCTTCCTACCTTGATGGATTTTTGTTCAATAAACTGCTTTGTCTTGAGTAAAAGCACTGGTGGAGTACCCAGCACAGCTTTGTCTTTACACACGGTTGACTATTGACAGGAAGACAGAGATATTCCAGCCTGGAATTGCAAAAATCCTGAGCAGCAGCATTAGAAATGGCACAAGCCAGAATGAAAGGTTCATGGTGCAAAATACTCTATTTTGGTTTCCTGTCAAACAGTCAATTTTTGTTGTGTGAATGACACATTTCTTGCACTTGGTCTTATAATATTTTTATGCACAGGAATCCCCATGGTTGCCTGCCTGTCCCTACAACGGGACGATATTTTAGCTTCGCATGCATAATGCTCTCCTCCTCCCTTTTTCATCAAAACAATTACGGTAATGTAAAATGTCATGTCAGTAAGAAAAGTTTGCTAGTATTCTCCTAATTATGCAAAATTGCTTTCTCATCACTCTGGTTACCTCTTTCAAGCTGAGTTTCCAGCTATAATTGTTCCTTCGGGCTACCCGGAGAGGTGGATGTTGCGAGGCTGGTGGCTCACGTCTCCTCCTGTGCCGTTCCCACTCCCAAAGAGGAAAAACCAGACAGTTTTGTAGGTACAGAGAAGGTGACAGTAGAAAAGAACTGTAGCCCTTGGTCCTCCTCACATCATACACATCCACACATCCATTTTCCTGGGAAGAACCAGTAGCGGAAAGGAAATGAACATTTTCTAAACCAGCCAGACTTGGAAGGAGGGCTAAAAAAATCCTAATCTGTAGTCATGGGACTTCTTTCAGAGAGAGAGAGGAAAGCCCTTAAAGTTTACCAGCAATAAGGTTATAAAAAGTAATGAATTGACAAGAACATCTGATCATAGAGAGCAAAAGATAACCTAAAGTGACAGTCCACAGCCCATTTTTTCTCTATTCTATGCGCACAAACATGTTTAATATGTGCTGTACGATCGCAACATTTTATTAAAACAAAACAGTTTTGTCCATGCGGTCCCTTAACAAATTCGGAACATTATTGAGGCTACCTCTTGTACATGACAAATGGAGTGAGCTGGCTGGCTGGGGGCTGCCGCATTGATATAAATGTATTTTTACGCTGTTGTTGGCTCAGTCTCAGGCTTTGCCATCTGTAGCAGAAAATATTTCATGTGAAGTAGGCTCTCGACTGTGGTTAGATAATAAAGGATTATACTGAAAAGGTTTGTCAGCAAATATCTGCAAGGCTGCTCCAACCAGCCCATGTGCAATGACTTCGGCAGACCTGGGGAGAGGTGATGGGCACTGCAAGCACCCCTGGTGCACACAATATGGCAGAGCTACCTGTGGCAAAAAATATACATAAATGCTAACATTTAAGCTAGCCTTTAAAAAAAAAAAAAATCAGGCATGTAATTGAAAGAACAGTCCTTTATACTTCTGATAATATCGGTTGCATCCGGCTATGTATTGGAATGAAAAGATAGCTGCAGTTTACTCAGCAAGGGCCCTATTTAGCATTCCCTGCTGCCATAAAAGTCCTATTGTCTCCAGCAGGAGCTTTGCCTGACTAAAACAAGAGGCATTCTGAATAGGGACTGAAATAACCCAGCACAATACCCAGGCCTTTCATCGCGCCCTCCTTTCCCCAAGCCCCATGGGGCCAGCAGTAGGTACGCGCTGGCCCGTGGCCCCCAAATCCTGCGGACACCCAGCCCGTGCCCAGAACATCCCGACCGGCGCCACCAGCAGCTCCCTGGGGGCATCCCGAGAGCTGACCCAGCTCCTTGGTTTTGGCAGCAGCAGTTTCGGTCCCCGCCACACAAAAAAGACGTGGCCAGGCTGGAGAGGGCCCGGAGAAGGGCCACCAAGGTGGCCCAAGGACTGGGCAGCCGCCGTGTGAGCTCAGAGAACTGGGCTGGTTCGGCCTCGAGAAAAGAGGCTGAGGGGAGACCTCGGCACCATGTGCCAGTGTGTAAAGGGTGGCGATGGAGAAGATGGAGACTCCTTGTTGCAACGGGTCATGTGGAAAAGACAAGGGGCAATGGGTACAAGTTACTCCTGGGGACATTCCGATGGGACACAAGAGGGAAATATTTCACAACGAGAACAATCAGCCATTGGGATAATCTCCCCAGGGAAGTGGTGGATTCCCCAACACTGGCCACTTGTAAGATTCAGCTGAGCCAGCTTGTCTAGACCTTTTGCCAAGAAAGGTTGGACCAGATGATCCTTGTGGTCTCTTCCAACCTGGGATTCTGTGATCCCAATGAGCATTAGGCTGGTGAGGAGGAGAGGATAGAAATTTAGAGATGGAAACTGTTGCAGTTCCTGGGTTTGACTTTCCCTGTGTTTGCTACTGCAGTCTGTAAAATCCTAAGGGAAAAAAAAATGATAGAAATAAGATCATAATCTGAAAACATCTCATAGCTGAGAATAAGCTATACAAATGTTGCATTTAATCAAGCAGACAGAGTTCGCTCTCTTTATGGCAATCATCTCCAAAAGGAGGGATGTCGTCATCTCTGTTTCAGTTCTTCTAAGTAAAAATAAAGTAGTGATTTATCGTCCTTATCTGAGTGTCAAATAAACAAAGGTACCTGCTTATCATTCACTCTCATTTTCCAAATGGCGGTGGGATTTCCTTCTGAAGGTGCAGAAGGGAACATGATTCAATTCTCTCCCCTGCGAATTCAAAGAATTAGCACTCCCAGCATAATTTTAGTGTAGAGTTTGGGTGACCGGGGTAGACGCTGTTTCAACAGGAGTCACAGCTAATGTGATGAACGTATCAAGTTCCCCCATCCCAATCCATTGCACATGGGCACAGTGGGCAGGCGATGGCACTGACCTGTCAGGGAGAGACAGATGGGAGCACCTCATGCTCCAAACCCTGCTCCTGCCTCCTGAGAAGAAGAAAAAACATAAATAAACATCATTTCCTGGTTTGCCCGGGCTTTTTTTTCTTTTTTCTATTTTTTTAAGTCACTCTGTCTCAAGTCATACCCTTTTCATGTAATCCAAAACTTTTCTTTTTAAAGAGGAAAGAAAAAAAATCACAAGGATTGCTGGAGAGTCAGCAGCTCCTCAGGTTGTTTGGGTTTTATTTATTAAGGTAATGTAAATGAATTAGACAGGTACTATCTATGAAATTCAATTAAAATGGTATTCTTTCTACTAAAACTAGATATTGAGCATGTTAAAAAATTAGTCTCTTGCTGTCCCTTCCTGACTTCAAGTTTTTGGTAAAAAAAATTTGGAGCTGAGTATTCTGTCTCGCTCCGAGGGTACTGATGTGAGAGGCGGGTGCCTCCTCCCTGCAAGCCTGGGCGAGCATCCCAGTAAAATCAGAGCCATTCCCCATCTCCCAAAGGTCCTAAATCCAGAGCCAGAGACACCCCGGAGCCTCATGCTCTGGTCATCCCCTTGCACATGCTCTCCCACAAGTTCTTGGACCCATTTTGCTACTTCTTTGGAGACAGTAAAAAAACTCCAGCGAGTAAAATGCAGAAAATCTCCTCCAACACTGCTGCCTCCTATTTATTACTTTACTCTGTGGCATGTCCCGGAGTTTTTGGATGGGAGTTGATGTTTCATCCATCTGGCTCCATAGAAAAGCATAATTGCACCATGCAGTTCTGGGGACTGAAAGGCAGCTGGAGCATCCACCAGCCTCACTGGTGCCTGACCCAGAAAAGTGTTTCCAGTATTGAAATGTCAAGAGCAATACGGATTGTTTACTTTCATGACAAACCTACAGATAATTGGCAATCACGTCCTGATGGGAAAACAGAGGGGCAGGGATACCCTACGTACCTGGTGGGGGTGAACTCATGTTTAGTCTCTAAAAGAGATGATGGCACAAGCCCTCCAGCTTTTTTGGGTAAAAATCTCCCATTTGGTAGCTGGGGTTTTGTACTGGTTGTTAAAGAGTTACTAGGAAACCCCTGCACATGTTTTTCAAGCTGATTTTTATTGTTTCTTGTATGAATTAAATAAATCCAGGCTGTGAAGAACAGCCCTATTTTATCTCTATACATTGTGCGGTGAAGTCTCGTCTCCTCCTGTACGTTCTTTTAAATCAGCAGAAACTATATATAAAATCATACTGTGATTTTCAGGCAGAAAAAATATACGCTTTTTTTGTAGTAAATAACACGTCATCGGCTTTTTAATCTAGGGAGTGCGGTCTGTCAACCCAAAAGTCTCTCCCCCCCGCAGGTGCTCTGACCGAAAAACTCAGCAAATCAAAGGGGTAAAGCTCATTACAGATAAGAACTTCAGCCAAAATGTTCTTTTATGATAAGTCTTGCTGCAATAATGTATGGCAGCACATTTTGTAGATTTAACATGCTGTTTGTAAGCCTGTAAAACATCCTTATATAGAGCACAGTCTTTACCGGAGAAAGCTACTTTCTAACAAATATGCGAAGCCATATCATTTATTTCAATTCCCTGATTCCATCTCAGCCTAAAAACAGCAGAACACACTGAATTTTAGTTGTGGTAATTACAGTAATACCAATTTTTTCCACACACAAGTAATGATGTTCTGGAACATAATTGTATCCATGAGGCTGCATCCCCATATTCCATCGCTCCTGCTGTTGTAAAAGCTAATGTGGGTCACAGTATCTTTCATGTACATTATAAAAACAGGTCTAATAACCTTTTTTTTTTTCTTTTCCCCAGTTGTGTATACTTTATCACTGTAGACGAATGCTAAGGTCTTACAATGAATGTCAAGGTAGGTTATTGAGCAGAATTAATTAAATTCATGCTCGGCTTTCTGCCTTAAGAAAAAAAATCTCAATCCTTTGCCTATATTACTTCTCATCCATTTTTTATTTTGTCTTCTCAGAATTATAAAATTAGCTACCAAGGAGATTTGCAGACAAATTTGGAAATGAATTGATAGAACTGGAATTTTTGTAGGTTTTCTGATAATTTAATTTTATACATATATAAAATAGATATTATATAATAAAACTATATAACCATAATTGTGCGTGGTTTATTACTAATGAGAAATGCTTTTGTAGCCCATAGTGTTCTTTTTCTTTCTTTCTTTCTTTCGTAAGACTACAGCAGTCAGCTATTAAAACAGATGCTTCAAACACTATGCTGGGCTGACTGCCAGCTTCTTTTGCATGATTCGACTGACTTCCATCCAGTTACACCAACACATACCAACATTTTGAGAAAATAACTGTAATCCCACCTGACCACGCCTCACTCATGTGGTTTTGCGTAATTAAAGGGTATTCAAGTAGGAAGCTGCAGGTTCAGGTGAAGCCATTTCTGTCTTTTTCATTGCACACCTTTCTGCTGCGTTACACAGATGACAGGAATACTGTCTTAAATATGACTCAAAATAATGCCAGGAGCATTTACCTGACACACACATAACCGTATTCAAATGTCCAGGATAATTTTGATAAAAGAGTTCAAGGAATCAAGATTAGTCATAGACTAAGCTGGAGGACTTGTGCCATCACATCTTTTAGAGACTGAAGAGGTGAGGCACAGCCTATCAACCATCCTCCTTTAGCCTCCAGATCACCCCAGCGGAGCAGGAGATGTCTGAGAACATCACAGGAGCTTGGCTTTCATGTTCTCGGGCACCTGTGAACACACACGATGTATTGCACGCCCTGAGATCTCACCCAGAAACCTCCACATTGGAAGACGTGGTGGAAGGGAACGTCTTCTATTCTTCCCATGTGTGATAGCGCTTAAATAAAGTTTTAAAAAAACGCTACCTACATCACTTCAAAATTAATGGTTAGCACTTGGACTGGATGATATTAAGGTTTTTTTCCAACAACAATGATTATATAATTGTAGAATATAACACAAAACTGGCACAAGCCCTGACACAGTTCTCCTGTTGGATTTGACTTTTTTGGGAAGTGTCCCTGGACACATTCCTGTGACTACAGGTCTCGAAGCTTTGCCTCCATGTCACAAGTCTCAAAAACCTTGATGTTAAAACCATTTCTCACAGTCCCCTCAATTTAGTTCAATACAATAGTTCCTTTCCACTCGTAATTGAGTTGTCAGCTTGCAAAAAGACTTTCCGTGTTAATATCCCTCCGTTTGATTAAAGCCACGAGATTGCACGGCACTTGGCCACGGACGGGGCAGCGGCTCTGCCCGATGGTCCTGCTGACATGTGCATGTTCACAGCTTTTTATGTGCTCTGACAGTGCTGGCCAGCCGAGGAGGAAAACATGACCAAAGGGGAGGACGAAATTTTCTTCTCCTATTACTTATTACGTTCACTGAAGCTGTGGACTGAGCTTATAGCAAGCAGAACAACCCACGTATGTGAATTTGTGAGTCTGCCGCATCTGTGGTAAGTTCCATATTACCATATAAATCCGTTGTTCTCCCAGAAAGTCGTTTAATTGTAAATCTCATTGTTTAACTTCCAATAAGTAGCATGTTATTCCTAACGCTTTACATTGGGTGATGTCAAATAGAAACATGACAATGAATCATTCCTCCTTACTTTGGGCAGTGATTTTAGGGTGATTCTAATTAATAAGAAACATTCATATCTTGTTTGTAGTTGCTCGCAAGTTTACATTTTGTAAGGGGAAAGTCGATGCCGCAAACAAGGCTTGAAACCATCACCAGGCAAAGTCAAGGAGGTGTTGATCAACCCCATAGTGCTCTGCCACACTCTCTACCCATGCAGAAAGCTTGTTCCTCTTGCCAGCAGCTCCCAGCCTAAAAAAATATTAACATTCATCAGAACCGCCACACTTGTCTACTGAAATTAATCAGTACATCATAATTAGCCAGAGCTTTGCACATTTTAGCACACATTTTAATAATTCACACAGAGTGACCTGAAGAATTTGAAGCCAAAAAAAGGAAGATACCGAAGGCTGCATTTAAAGTATGACGTTTTGGCATGTAGAAGCAGACAAGTCTGAAATGTGAATTCCTGAAGGCAGCGCCTTTTCCCAGCCTCACCGAAGGGCTGAGGCTCAAAGGGAGCCTTGGATGTCCCCTTGCCCACCCCCTACTCACACAGACCGCCCAGACCAGGCTGCCCAGGACCACGTCCAGGTGACTTTTGAATATGTCCACGGATGGAGACTCCACAGCAGGACCTATCCAGGGGTGAAGGTTAAAAATGGAAGGACCTCCCCGCGTTTGGTCCATATGATCTCCCCACTGGTGTCTGTTCACAGCCAGGCAGCTGTTCCATTGCTCACCTGCCTTTACCCGCACCTGGATCACACACATTTCTGTGACCTCTAAGCTATGATTCCATTACAGGTAATGACTCAGTTGTTCGATAACAATTCAATCCAGCTGCAACTGTGTGTTTTTCTCCCTCCCAATTCTGGCTTCTCTCCCTTGCAGAGGTAAACAATGCTGCAAACATCTCCAAGGCTCCTGCCGTCACACATCCCAAAACATCCTCTCATGTTGGACTAGATGACCTTTGAAGGTCCCTTCCAACCCAAACTACTCTATGATCTGCTCTATGCAACGGATGCTAATGCCATTCCCTGAAACACAGGTACCCTTTGCCAGCTCAGGAAAGCCACATTCATTGTGTGTAAGCAATTTGCTTTCATTTAATAATGCTCATTAGTCAAAGAGAATTGGTTTACGATCACAAAAAACTTTCCAACTTATTTGCAGCCGCACCTTTTCACAGTGTCTCCACTTATCCCCCCAGACTTTTACCATTCATACAAGACTTGCAAATCTGTGGGGAATTTTGCACCAGACAATTTCTTTTCCAAATTTCCAAAGGTGTTACCCTTTGAACACCACCACCAGAGATAACCAACCCGCCGTGGCCTTCTGCTCCAGCACAAACACCAATTCCGCACCACCCGTCCAGCATGGGGTCGTCACTTCTCTGCTCACAGAGTCACACTGTTGAGGTTTGGTTGGTTTTTTTTTCCACTGCCTGCCCTTTCTCTGCTTGCCCATCATTATTTCTGCTTTCAAAGAAAACCAGATTCTTTATGCTTTAGGTATGGTTTGATGCAGAGGATATGGACTTCTCCTGGAGCTGTGCACATGACAAGTGGAGGAAATTAATGAGTAATTCCCATTATTTGGCTCTAAACTGACTCTGGAATGAGAAATATAGATGAGCCGATGACTACAATGATGAACAGATAGGCAGGCTAATGCAATATTTTAGAATAAAGCAGGTTTACAATGACATTTTCTTTGGCAAATAGGTTTTTCCCAAAGGCGACAGAGGACTGGATTTAGCTGTACTAGTTAGCACAGAGAGTAGCTGGTTTTGCCTCACCATTCTCTGCAAAAGTTATGGGGAAAAGGCCGTATCAATGTATCTGTGGACCCCAAAATTTTGATTCCGTCAGAAAGTCCGCTGAACAAAACCTACATTGATTCTTACAGAGGTGTGCTCACTGATGCCATCTGGGGATCTTGTCCTGGGAGACTGAAAATGATATACACAGATTCATGTAAGGAAGTGTAAAATCTAACCTGTCGGAGAGTCCGAGCTGTTAATATTTTCATTTCTTCATTTCTGGAATGTTCTTACTTCTTTTTCAAACACTGACAAAAACAATATTAACTTGGCATTACTGATAGTAAAATTTCCCACTGGCAACTTTACATGACAGCCCTTAATCTCTTTGCTTGAAAATAAACTCCACCTTTACTTACCTGTAAGCAGATTAACGTTTTCAAAGGTGTCCATCCATCAGGAGTTTTCAGACTTGGGGACTGAATATCTCCAACAGTGCAAAAGCGAAATTAAAAAGTAGTCAGTAAATTTAGGGGGGAAAGTTTCTTTTTTCCTATTGAGGTATCGATTTTCAAGCCACTCAACGGTAATCCTGCTTCATCAATGGGGAGATCAGACCTGCCTTCTCTCTGATAGACAATCGCTCCAGGTTGCTTGGGATGTGGAAACAGATTAGTTGTGTGGGTGAAGTATGTGCAGCCCTCTCTCGAGTATGATTGTACAATAATGGCATGTTTTGGCACTTCTGACAGCTGAGTTATTTCATTAAAATAACATTTGAATCCAAGTAACTTCGACCATTAAATTCAGTGTATTATTTACTTCCCAGCTAGAGCTGACACAGATCTCAGCGAGTCGGGTGTTACTGCATCATTTTGCAATTATTTCTCTTGACAGGTTGAAAGTGGCTTCATGCATGATAAATATTTAATTTTTTCTTTTTCTCTTTTCATTTGATTACCTCATCATTCTGCTTGATTGAGAGACCGATGTCTACCAAAAGCCAGACCAGCACCCTATGGACTCAAGAGTCATCATGACCTTTGGAGCAGGAGCCCCAAACTTGGCCAAACTGTCCAAAGTTCCTGCTTCCCTCACCTCACCCCTCCTTCCTTCAGTGCCAACCATCAGAAAGCTGAGGTCACTCACTACTAATAGTCATTTTTCTTAAATGCTTTCATCTTCTCCTCTCTATTAAAAATGAGAAATCTGTGACAGTGATTAAAATATTTTCAGCTTTCCTTTGCAGTCTTTGCTTGGACTTCGATTTTATTCTCTCCATAGTAGCTTATGCTTCTAGTGAGGATCTGGTTGTCTCCTCTCACACACAACAAAGCCCATATCCACCAGTTTTAAGACATTTTTAGGTTTTCATAACATCCGTAAGACACCACTAAAAATGAAGTAGCTTCAGAGCTCCTCAAGTGCAAAGGCTCATACCTTGGTGAACACAATTCCCCAGGGAACAAGGGTCGAGCAGATCACGGCCGAGATCTTTGGATGCTGCTGGGATTGTTCCTGCATCAGGATGATGCTCACTGCGTCATTGGAAATGATCCTGTCACAGCACGGGCACCCCCAAAATTTCCACCTCCATCCACAGGCATATGAGTCATCCCAGCAGGGATTGCACTGGTTGACATGAGTGCCTGATAGTGGAGCTGAAAACCAGCTTGGTGGCTTTATTCAGTGGCTCGTAAGAAAATAACGGGCCCGTGGTGGTCTGTAGTACTAGATAGCCAGGTCAGACAACAAGCTCCTTCCTCAGGGCCTCACTGACCCTATTTATCTTCCATCAGATACACCAAAGCTGGCTTCAACTAGCAACAAAATTTCCATGTTAGTCCAGTTCTAAGCTGAAAATAGAAAAGTAAGGAAAAATAGAACAGTGGGGAAAAAATCTAAACTGAGGAAAAGAATGAGCTCAAACTTGGGAAAGGAAAGCAGGGGAGTACATCAGTGAGCAGGAGCCTTCATCACAGCACGATGCAGCTGAAGCAGTAAGTACCAACAGTTACCTTGAGCATCACATTCCCGACCAGCTCTGTTTCACTAGTGAATTCCAGCAACTTTTTAACAAGCTTAAAAAAGGGGGATACAGGCTGTAAGCACCTGTACTGTGCTTCCAGAGAAAACTAACGTGATTTTCCTTGCAAACCTTCCCCGGTGCCTTGAACGACTGCAGGTCCTAGGGCTTCGTCCCGTGCTCACGGGAATAAATGTGGGGACCCTCTGGCCATGGTGGGACCAGCTTGGCTCAGGCTGGGTGAGTGCGCTCCCAGGATCCTCCTGTATCACCTGCAAAGAGAAAGAAACTGCATGTACATTGGTTGTTTGGTTTTTTGCTTTTTTTTTTTAAATAAATGAACCATCAAACCACTGCCTAGCAGCATGAGGGCAGAAGAGTCACATCGTGGTCCACATCACCTGGTTAATAGGATCTGAACTGAAACGCTGTCGGCCGACACAGCCATTTGCTGCGAAACAGCTGAATGTTCGGCAACGCCTTCCAGCCTGCAAAGCAGCAACTGAAGAGGAAGAAAAGCTGGACGAGTCAGATACGCTGCTCGAAAACTCCAGATCCGAGAAGCAAAATGCGCAGCCACCTGCGCAGCGTGCACCACGTGGAGCTACACCCGAGAGCAACGGGGGAGCCCGACCGCGGGCAGAGCATCCGCAGGGAGCGGGGAAGGAGCTGCAGATGCAACAGGGACAGCTGCTGCCTTCCCCTTTGCAGGACAAGATGGGCTTTTGAATATTAAGAGGCAGATAAGGCTGTGTCGGCACTTCTCAAACTCGGGGTGAGCGCGTGTTTTGCAGTCACCAGTGTCTGCGGAGCTGTGTGGGTGAAGGACAAGGGCTCTCTCTGGGTAAAACAAGCCGCCCGCAGCACAGCCAGTATCACAAAACCAGAGAAGAAAAGGCCTGCAACCCCCAGTTTTAAGGATATGCCACAGAACAGGCTCAGGCTAGACAGCAGATCAATTCTTGCTTAAAACTGGTGTAAATCTAGAGAAAATCGCTTTTAATTAATGGCATGTTCTATAATAGGTCTGCCCAAGTATTTAGGAGTGAATAAAGCCTGACCCACAATGAGGGCGGTGAGAGCCTGGCCCAGGTTGGCCAGAGAGGTGGTGGCTGAACCATCCCTGGAGACGTCCCAGGCCGGGCTGGACGGGGCTCTGAGCAACCTGAGCTGGTGCAGATGTCCCTGCCCATGGCAGGGGGGCACTGGGGGAGCTGGGCAGGTCCCTGCAACCCAAACTATTCTATGATTCTACCATCAGGGATTTAATTTGCCCCAGCAGTCGCTCCATGAGGCCAGGGCAGTTTGCTCCGGCCACGGGTCTTCCCCTCATGGTTTTCTTGTCTACAGGATCTGGCAGCAGTGTGCTGAGACGATCCCTCATTATTAATAATCATTATACCCTGCGCTGCAGTTTTAGTCCTAAGACCAGAAAAGGTTATCCAGCCACCAGCGATCTCCGTCTCCTTCCCTGAGAGCATGCTAAATCTTTGCAGAAAAATAATACGCTGTTAAACATGACATTAATTAAGTGAAGGATAATCATTACTTTCTCCTATGTTGAGAACTTTGAAGATCTCTACCATATGTTTAGGCTTTCCTCTCTCTTATAACTCAACAATAAAAACCTTGCATGATTTACAAGTGCTAATAAAAATGCATAAATGTTTTCATAATTGTTGGAAAGTTACAGCACAATCAAATTTACAGCTCAATCAGCTCATTGAGGGAGCAACAGTTTCACAGCAATTTTTGATGCTGGCATTTCCATTTTTAAAGTTATGTTTATCATAACTTTATGTGTTCTTATTGTAATGGATGAGCATGTCAAAACTCAATGCTAATGTGAAATCGCTAGCAGTCTTTTTTTCTCCTTTTTTGGAGTAAAACTTTTGTTTGAGATTGAATTTATTACTTCATTATTCAAAGCCTGATCTATTTAAAGCAGGTGGAGGTGAATCTTTGGCATTTTTGGCCTAGATTTTGCAGGAAATTGGGGGTTTTTTCATCTTAACTTACCAAGCATCCTTCCCACAGCACATAACATACCTTTTGCCATGTTTTTCTCAAATAGAGAGATTTTGAATTCACATTTTAAAAAATACTATGTAGCTGCATCTCCTCTTCTTTCCAGCTCACACGAGTTCTGCAGCTTTATATTATAACAAGCCCTTCAACTCAGACAAGAGGGGAATGGGAGACCTGCTCCTTCGCACCAGCACTTGCGTGAATAAACACATGGAGCTGATTTCTCTGACCTTCGCCAGTCCAGGGACAAGATCAGAATTGTGATATAAACAAGAATATTAACTTGGACGAGTTGATAGAGTGAAAGTCAGATTACAAATGTATATTAATGGCAAAATAAACCACATCAGCTTGCAGGAATGTTAGAATTATTCAGTATTATGGAATTAGTTAGATATTTCTACTGAAACGCAGGTGTGTTTGTGGAGTGGGGTAATTCCTGTAGGGATAAAGTGACCGTGCCGAGGTGACGGGAGCCTCCAGGAGAGGACGTCCGTGGTGGGGAGCGGGTGGCCAGGTTGCAGGACCACGTCACGCTGGGCAAAACAGGGTTGGATGGCAGAAATCTCCAATTTCTGGAAAGCAAAGCCACACATGGAAGTGTGAGGGAGCTGTTTAGTTGCCCACAAAATGCTTAATCGCTTGGTGACAAAACTTAAAGTAACAGCTGCTGAAAAAAAGACCACGAACCTCAAAAGCAGAAATGTTTCTCCAAAAACATTGGCAAGGGAGACATCCCGGCCCTGGACACCCACCACCCCACCAGCCTCAGCAGGATCCCAACCAGAAAGCCCATCACAGGCTTCAAATACTCCACAATATTGCTCTGCATGTAAACGAAGAAAGAACAAACTCCTTTAGGATCAAACCAGAGAGGAAACCCCACACCAAAGGTCCACATGGCAGCCTCACTAATGGTTACAGCTAAAATCCCAGAGGAGAGAAAAAAGTTAATTACATCCAGAATGTCTTACCAGGGACAAAACAGGTGACATCGATCCCAAGCTCCCAATGAGCACCAGACACATCCTCACCGTGGGAAACTGCACAAAGTTAATGCCAAACAGCAGCCCAACCTTGAGCGGAAGAGTATGCATTAAAAAGCAAACACTGTCGACACATTACATCAAAAACATGACCTATCTTCATGTAGTTTCTCCTGCTTTTCAACAAAAATCTATAAATAAAGTGCTCTGATTGTGCAGAAAGTGTCCCCAGGCTGGGCCGCTGCTCCGTCCATGGGATCCAGGTGCCACCTCGTGTTCACACGCTGCATTTCAGGGCGGCTTTTCCCCTCCCATATTCATCCAAACACCAGCTCCTGCATCCCCTGAAAATGCTTGGAGAGAGTTTGGGGTCTATTATTACTGAATTAATTGAATATTGAAATGCCAGCAAAACCATTTAATAATAAATACAGCTGCGTGTTTTATAAACGTGGGCTGTGTACATAACAAATTCTTGGTGCTTACCTTGCACGACCACTGTAAATCCCTCTGCCATCCCAACCCTTCCTGTTGGATTCAGGTATGGCCATGATGGTCACCATCCTTATTATTCCCCCCACCACCCAAGAGGCTGTTTCTCAGTGTAATCAGAGTTGGGAGAAATCTTTATTTTGCAGGGGGGAATCAGTTGGAAATTCTAGGTTTGTAGAAAAATTCTGGGTTTATAACAACGAACTGCTCAGGAATTAAAGTCAGATTACCTGGAAAGGCACAACTGAAGTAAATTAAAAACTCCGATAAGCTAAAGTGTTCCATCTTGAGATGGTCATGATGGTATATTAGAAAAGTTTCACTATTTAATAATTTAGCCACATTTTAAAAGGAAAAGAGATAGAAAGCTAAATCAGAGTTCATTTTTTTCAGTGAGGACTAAAGCAAATACGTAAGTCAACCCAAATTATATTTCTCATTGTTGATTTTGTCAAAACGCTAGCCTATGACTACCCCAGAACAATATTTCATTTCCTTCAGTGTGGACACCACACCTTTGTTCTCACAGCACTAATAAACATATGCATTTTCTGCTGTCCGTTCTTCTATCTTTATATTGAGTGGCAAAATCCCTTTGTGCTCTACATAAACAGAAGCGACTTAGCCCATCGTCCTGCCTCCCCCGCATGCAATATTACTGTGAATTTTATTACTATATTTTTAAGAAATCAATGCACAGCACAAAACCTTTCCTCTCTGGCTTACTGTGCAAGGGAGGAGTCCTCCTGCATTCATGGCACCCGTGTCCATCATCTGTGGGGACCCGCTGCCTCCAGGGCTCAGCCAGCACCACGGCCATGAGAATGACAACCCCAAATCAGAATTCCCTTCTCCCCTCAAATTTCTGATAAAAGTCGTCACTACCGTATGAGAGAACAGCAAATCTAATGCTCTGAGCAAGCACACTAAACCCCCTGGTTTTGGCAGAAGTGCAGTAACATGCAGGTATATATACCCTCATTTATCAGGCGAGCTCTCTGCTTGCTTGTTTACAGTGCATTATTTAATGAACTATTGGAAAGATCTTTCTTCTCCCAATAAATAAAGATTTGCATCAAATCCGTCTGCAGAAGAAGGACAGGGAGCGAACAGAGACTGGTGTCAGGACAGAGATCACTGCATGATGTTCTTATGCCGATCTCATGCGTAATAAGAGATCAGAAGATGTTCATGATCGATTTTTACTCTAAAACTTATTAATAAATCTCTTAAAGTTGTGAATTTATGGAAAAATAAAAGAAAATTAACACAAAAGAAAAAACTATGGAAAAACTATTCACTGTGTATGGTATTGTAAAGTCATGAAGTCTGAAAAACACTGCCAGTTTTATATTTTGGGGTGGGACCATTTCTTAAAGGGGAAAAAAATTGTCACCTGCAGTCCCATCCCTTGTGCAGCCGTTTGTGCTTTTGCTTCTACAGCTTCACTTTTTTATAGACGGCAGCCTACACTTACAGGCAATATGGTGCTTTTACCAAGCACGGTGCTGTGTCTCAGCATATCACACGAGGTTTGGGCCAAGACCCACTGAAATAAATGGAAAGGCTTCCTCTGACTTGCATGGGTTTTGCATCAGGCACATGTCTCTGCAGGTCTCCCAAGCTCCCAGACATGACTTGTCATTTGTGACCCCGGCCAGCCTTTATTCCCTCTGCAGATCAGATATTCTGCCTCCAAGATCAACAGGCGAAACTCCGCTGAAAGAGCCGTGCAGCGTCGATGTTTGCTTTTGGACACAAAGGTAGCTTTCTTGTAAAGAAACAGCACTTGGAGTTGCATCCAACTTCAGGTCAGCGACAACGTCCCCATAAAACTGACATTTCACCCTAGAAGAGAGTGCGATGCCTCGTGAAGACGAGGGAGCTGGGAAATGGGTGATGGCAATCAGCCTGGCAGTTGCTTATTAAAAGAGAAGAGCTTTTACTGTTATTTTTCCACATCTCATGAACTCAGCTTACATTTATTAGCCAAGCTGTTAAATACTGATGCTGTGACCCTCCCCGGGCTCACATGGGGCATGGAAGGAGCATGAGAGCCACGTAGATCTACACAAATTCCCAATACAGGGATAAGAGGTTCACCCTAGCGCTGGGTCCAGCAGTGGCACAGGATGGAAGATGAAAAATAAATTAAACAAAGCTAATTCAGACTGAATAGGAGAGAAACTAGAATGACATGAAAGTCTGGGAAAAAAAAAAAAAAAAAGGAGATCCCATTGTCTGGATGCAACAAGTGGAACAGTGTACAGTGGTTTGTGCACTGCCATGGGAATGGATGCGATTAAATAAGAAAGTCTTGCAAGTCCTGGTCCACGTGCAGTATCCAGGAGTCAGGATGTGAACCAGTTCCTGGGCATTCAGCTGGTGTGGGAGCATGATGTGAAATCAACTCTCAGTTTACCTTCGACATCAGTGAGGGTGGGTCAAGTTAAGAACATTTCAGACTTCAAAATAGCAGCCAACTCTGTCCTGATTTCTTCACTTCTAATTGAAAACATAATGCATAATAGGTATGCTACAGTTCTTAAAAGCTACATGGCAGGACTAGTAGTAATAGGTCTTTAACAAATCAATAGCAGAAATAAAATAATTAAATTGAATTTGAAATCCACATGTACAAAAATAAGCCACGTGGGTTGTGTCCTACTCAGACACAATTTCTTTGCTGGTTCTCCCTACCCTACATACTGTTTTCTCTCCTTTTTTTAAATGTGTGTAAAGAATATATATCCCTAATTTTATTTACCAATAACTGACAAACTTCATAAACTATCAAGTATTGCCCTGTTTTCCCATCAGTAAGGTCGGAACAACCTGGAACCGTCAAATTTCCGTAAAAATCCCCATTGAGGTGACCTTCCTCAGCGGCTTCCAGGAGTGGCAGATCTGGGCAACAGCATTTCATTCAGCCGAGATAAGGCAATACAGAATTACCGGAGATCTCTTCCATTTTCTTTCTCTATAGCCTAAATTAGACTGAAACCAACGAAAGAGTTAAAGTAGAAATAAAGACAAAACCGCAAATTGTTTTTGCACGGGCTTCGTTGAACATGCAAGTCACTAAGTAATAATTGCTGGAATAACGGCTGTTAAAAGACCAAACACAACCAGAGACTTGGAGCTACCGCACATTTTTCAAGCAAAAGTATCTGCTGTGTTTGCTTTCAAACCCTTTAGTCTTTTACCTCAGTAGAAAAGATGTTTTCTCTGTGTGTAGACACCTGATACGATAATAAACCTTTCCCTCTCAGAAAAAAAGAGTCTTGCAATTAATCCTTAATCCTTTTGATAGTCCTTCTCAAGCAAATCAAATCTCTGGGGATTGAAGTAGTACTTGTTAGTCACTTTGCAAGGTCACAAACACGAGTGAGGTTAATGGCAATTAATCACTGAAGGATGAGCATTTCCAGTGCATTTGTTTATGTGCTTGGGTTTGCGTTTCCAGGGTGTGCATAACTGTTTCTGATGCAGATGCCCCCTCCTGATGAAAAATCAGGAAAATATTTGAAAATCCACGAACACGCTCAACAGCATTGATTAAGTACAACAGTACTTGTTACTGGCTGCCTTTGAGCAGCACATTGAGTTCATTTTCGGTAATAATAATCCCATCACTCCTTTGCTGACAACAGGTGCCCCAGATACGTTTCCTTCTATTTTCCTCCTAATTCTGCCAAAATGAAGCTCCACGGTACCTGCCTCTGACTCGGAGTGACAGATTGACAGGTGTTGTCAGCGCGGTGCTTAACGACTGCACGATTTGTTTGTCTTTTAATGGACTTCAATAAGGCAGAAAAGCAAGACAAAGCAGCAGCATGTGCAGCTCGAGGAAGTCAGCCTTGCAAAATGTAAAAACTCCGGAATATTTTGATTAGGCAATAAAGAGCATTGTCGATACGGTTGCCTTTTAATATGCTGTCACAGAACTGATTGCTTATCACCGCTCGGGAAGCAGGTGCCACCCAACATGGTTTGTGTGCAGTGATCTTCAGCATAAAGCCTCGTGGAGGTTCAAATGATGTAAAAAAATGAATAAAGACATAAATAAAAATATCTCAGCCACTTTAGCACAGAGCTGTGGCTCAGCATCTAGTTACCGGTCCATTCAAGCGTTGGTTTTGCATAAAGAAATTGCTGATTAAAAAGGTAATAACTCTTCCTTCTAGCCTTCCACAAGCTTATTGACAGTAATAAACTCTAGTTCATAACCACACAGCTTTCATTGTAAATAAAGCAAGCAGCGGATAACATTCTCTCTCTACTTGAAAATAAAAGCATACTAAATTATAAGTGTTCCTGCAGAGTTGTAATATTCTCAGGACTAACAAACCTCCAGCCGTTTCAAGTCACCCGAAAGAACACCCCAAAAAGGACCATGTCCCACAGTGGAGATCAGGCATGCTGGCCGAGGCTGAGGATACAACAGCACAAATTTTCAGCAGCACATAAATGCAGCGCTTTATTGCAGGAAATCAAGATTTCTTTTCTCCTCTACACAGCAAAACCGTATAGTCCTTCCCCCGCAACATTTCCATTTACAGGGTAGATCAGTTCCCCTTCATCCAGCTATTCTCCCTCTGTGCATCTGCAAATTCACATGGTTCTGCTCAGAGTTTTGCTCACAGGACAATGCTCAAAACACCATTGTAACCACAACCCGTGGTGAGTTCCTGCTCTGTTTTAATCCCCCCTGCCAGAAGGGTCAGAAATTGCAGCCGTGTTGCCGTGTCCTTGGCGAGTGGCATGGATGAGGTGACAGATCCCAATGCCATCGTCCTTCCGCCCAGCCAACCTTCAGCTCCGGTTGAGATGTGTGTATTACGTTGACATATAAAAAAATTCTATTAATATTTTACTCTACCTGAACAGTCAAATTCACCCTTATATTTGACCTTTCTGTTCATTAGTGTTAGATTTTCACATGAATTAGTATTCTAATAGAGGAAAATAAACATTGTTGGATCTCAGGAGCAACGCAGTAAGCATCATTCTTTGAGATCAGGATGTCAAACAAGATTATGAATACATTTTCCCATTGTCTTCGGCTTTTTAAGTATTTTTTTATTTTTTAAACTACAATTCACACTTAAACTCCAAACTCTCAGCTGCTCTTCCCACTAAAGCATTAAGGGAGGACAGGACTGAGCAGCTATATTCAGTCTTGTGAAAGGAACCCGTTTCACGGAAAATCAGTGTATTGTCTGAAGTAAAAAATGGATGAAAAGAAGAAACCTGCACAATAGCCGGTAAAGAAAATCCTTGTTATTCCTTGTACATAGAAGACCTTGTTCAATAGTTCGCCTGTGTGAGAAGTTAAATGCGACCTTTGTGCTTCTGCCAAGGTCGGTGAATGCTGGTCATGCAAGTTAAAGTTGCCTGGGGCCTGTTTTACCTTACGCAGCAAAAAAAAAGAAAAAAAGAAAAAAAAAAAAGAAAAAAAAAAGTCGGTTAAGAAATCTTAAAACTTTAGAAAAAAGAAGAGGCACAAGTCGAAATGTTTGCTCCAGCTCTACATCACTTCAAGTTTTTCCTTCTCTGAGCGCTGTCACTTGGGGATCCTTTCTTTTTAGGGCTGAAAATACAAGTTTGTGCAGATTTTGGAAGGTGCTTCCCAAGGACACGATCCTGCCAGGGCCTCTGCTCCCAGCCAGCCCTGTCCCCAACCACCTGCCTGTGCTTCAGGCCAGCGCTTATCCCACTGCAAAAAAAGGGAACAACTCCTGCGGTTAAGTCTGCTTTCAGTACAGAGAGAAGCAGAACATGAATAATGGACCAGTCTGGAAACTGCCAAGTTTTCTGTGTTTTTTACTATCTGCATAAAAGTGATTTATCAAAGTGCAAACAGAAAAATGGGCAATTTAATCAGACACTTTTCACCATCATAAAATTTAGGTGGACAACTTGTACAGGAAAATAAGAACTCCTAAATGTTCATCCCTCAAGCTTACCCTGGCCCAAACCCTTCCTTTAAGGTTCAGAAATGTCTGATAAAGTGGTTATTTTTATTTTTCATGCACCTTTGCACTTCGAGCTTCTGGCTGAGCTCAGAAGACAATGAGCCAAAGAAATATCATGACAGAACATTACTGTGGACTGAAATAGAAGGGCCACCTCTTTTTTCTGAGAGAGGTGTTTATCGTAAGATTGCAAGCTTAATTAATAATTACAAGAGATTTATCTAAACTTGCAACAGGCAGGAAGGCTTTTGGGTGCCTGCTACGATCTAAAGTGAATCTGAATTCAAAATTCACAAAGCACACCTAGAGTTTCTTATTAAAATATTGTGCAGCGTTCTTGTTTTCAACTCACCATCAAATTCCATGGATGCGTATCCTAATTGGGACTGGACTTTAGAAATCTATGCATGGGGGAAAAAGAAAATACAAACAGACACTTGTGTCACTGTATGATATCAGCCCGTTGGATAATGATGTCTTCATGGGTGGATTTATAATCACTTCCAGAACATTTCTAAGGTTCTTCCTTCTCTTGACCTTGGCTCTGATGAATTCCTCTAATCTGTGCCTTGCAATCATTTCCTTCTTTGCCTATGGCAATCCCACCCTTTATGGGCTTCCTGCTTCTAGGGAGAGGGGGTTATAACTCAGCCATTAAATTTTTCTCCAGCTCAGCCATAGAACAGGTTCTCAGCCTGAAAGCAGTTTTAAAGAAATATTAGAGAAATTTGTGGATGTTTTAAGTTAAAGTGTACTAGCTTAAGAATAATATTTTTTACTTCTGTTACTCAAAAGTGGTATTGATTTTTTTTCATCAAATTGTACAGATCAGCTAAATTCTTTTTAATAATGAATTAAAGTTGAAAATGTTAGATCAAAGGTAACCCCTGAAAATCCATTTGTAGGTTTTCTTTTCTTCAGACAGTACTTTATATTTCCCTATTAGTGCCTTTGTATTGAGATAATCAATATCAAGGTACAGTTGAGAAGAAAGCTTAACTGCATTTATGACAAAGACCAGATCATATTTTTTCCCCTTGAGCATTTCCATATGGCTCAGAATGACATGATATTTAGACACAGTTGGACAAACCCTGATCTGTTACCCTGTGGAAACATTCACCAATGTGCTTGAACTCCATCCCACCTGCTCCTGGACAACACCACCTCCATCAAGCCACTCCCCAGGGACCTGCTATTTCGACTGCAAAGAGAGGAACATATTTTACTCTTCCAGGACTTAGTTCTTTTCATCTGAAAACTGGAGGAGCTGGGGAGCTGGGTTTTGTTTCCGTGAAAGTACCTTTTTTTTTTTTTTTTTTCTTTTTTTGCGGTATATTTAGAGGCAATCTGCAAACACCAACATGTTCACAGGCTGATCCCATGGTGCTGCCTGCCATCTGCAACCACTGTTCCCGCTTTGAAGTGGCCTTTGTTGGCACCCGTTAGACTCAATGGGTCAGATGTACCCATAATAATACTGGCTCTCCATTGTTCTCCTAATTAACAACATGATGTTTTGATCAAACGTCTTCTGGGGGAGTCGTGTCATAGAGGAAGAGACTGAGTTTGTATTTAAACAAAGTCTAACCAGCAGGGTGATGGGGGAAAGAATGAAAATCCAAACCCTAAAGGCTAAAAACTGGAAGATGTTTTAATGCCCAATAATTAAAAACTAATTCTCATGATTTTTAAATAACTCTGATGATACAAGAGGGATTTTACTATGTGTCCGAACATTTAGAATCATAGACGAGCCCAGGTCAGAAGGGACCTCAAAAGATCATCTGGTCCAGCCTTTCCCAGGAAACAGCCCAGGTAAGATTTTCTAGCACCGTGTCCAACCACATCTTAAAAACCTCCAGTGATGGGGACTCTCCACAATTTAGGATTAGCAAAAGTGGAGTACTTTTGATTAGTTCTTTGAGGATGGTATCATGTTAAAGCCATGTAATACTGTAATGACTTGTCTAAAGCGTATCTCATACCAAAATAAATTCTGTTCAACACCCAAAAAGAGGAAATGGGATCAAAATGAGAACTTACTGGATATATGAATCATCATTTTCTGCCTAGGCATATAACATAGAGAGAAAAGTGTAGAACAGGATGCTAGCAGAAAACAGGAGTTTAAAATAAGTCAAAATTATGCTGACTACACGTTACATCCATGTCTAACCACGGCACTTAGAGCAGTTATCTCCTATTCCACAGTGTGATCCGCACCACTGGCTGGCTAAGTACTTACTAACGGCAGTTGCTATAAGCATTTGTTTTTGTAAGTATCTGGTTGACCCAATACATTAATTTCCATATAAAAGAAGTCTCATTCTTATCATTGGTGGAGTTTTGCTATGTATGAATATATTGGTTTTTTCCTTTCAGTAGGAATGAGGTACAAGCTTCACTCTTAGTATAGAAAGAATTAATTTTACACTGAAGTACACGGTCCTGCTAATGAGTTTTAACTATTGAATATTATATTGAATTTGTTGATTGGACATTTTACAGAGTAAAAAACTTGCTAATGTTTAAAAGCAAAAATGTACTTCTCTCTTCATTTGTATTATTTAGTTTAGATTTCAGTTTAAGAGAAACCATAATGATTTCAAATGGAAGCACTGTATATCCTGCATTTTAGGATCATTAAGAGCTCAAGAAAGGATGCATCAGAAGCAAAGACTTGGACTGTATTCAGTCACAGATCCATGAATAAGTTTGTCAAAAACTTGGTCATGATTTCATTTGAACAGATCTCAACAGTCTTTTCTCTATTTCATCCCATTCTCCATTCTTACAGGTTATGTCGGTCAGTCCGTGCTAAGGTTTAGAAAGCAAGTTTCTATAGCTGAAGTGAAAGAACACAAAAACATTCACACGCTGAGCTGAATACAAGTAAAACACAGCCCAAGGAACTTCAATAAAGAACTGCAGTCCAAAATCATTTTTATATTTAACTAGGGCTTCATAACATTATTAAAAATTTAGGTCAAGCACGCGATGTCCAAAGGTTCTCAAGTAATACAAGAATAAAATTATCTGCCAGTAATTTATGTCCACCAGTGGGTAGCAGCAGGTAGCGGTTAATTGAAAAGTGGTTTATCTCTAATTATTCTTCTATATCCTCCTTACCAGACATATTAGAATGTATACACAAAATATATACTTAAGTGCTGTTGAGCCTGATGTAAAAAAGAGTATTCAGAAATGGCGATACTCTTATTTTAATCCATGTTTTGCACAGGAATCTCTGCAAAATCCTTTTTTAATGCTTTATACATGATGTTTCCCAAGTTACACACAAGACTACATATTTCACAAAGTTGCTCCTGCAAACATAGAGTTGAATTCAACTCTACTTTTTTTTTTTGTTTCTACTATTCTACTTTCGGTGTTAAGATTCTTTCTGCTTTTTCTGAAAAGAAAAAAAAAATAGAGGGGGTTTATGGCTTGAGGTATTGCAGCTAGTTATGAGGAACTCAGAGACGTTCCACAGCCTCTAAAACTACAAAACTACTCTTGGCCTTTCTGTGAATTTCTTTGGAGAGTGAGGACATTTTGATCCATCAGCAGCAAATGGCCTTTAGCTACAGAAGTGATACCGACACAGAGCTTCACATTTCATTATTGCGAAGTTCAAGTCTAAGAAATTGGTTTTTCCCTTGTTAGGAAGAGCGATAGCTCCTCCTTAACCACACTAGCCCCAAGACCAACAGTATATCACTTCATTACAGCTGCTCCTTCGTTCGTAGGGTTCGGTTTCCAGAATATACTGCTCAGAACGACAACAGCATTTTAATGTTGCCTTGGTGGCTCCACACTGAGGACGGGTGGTGGCAGTTGCCTGTGACCAGGGAGCAACTCTCGGATGTCCTCTCTCTGCCAATGAACACGATGAGATGACGTGGGTGGTACCTTCTCAATTAGCAAAATGACTTATGAGCGGCACATATAGCCCTTCATCTAGCAAATGCTTAGAAATAAAATAGGAAAATTTTTAGTCTCTTGAAGTCAGTTGCACAGGTTCGTTGTTGGTTTTTGTTTCTCCTTGAAAAAGGAAAAGAATCAGCAAAATCACCAGTAAAGCAAAAGGTCAGTTAAGAAAATCACCACCGAGGCAGCTCTGCTTTTCCTGCACCAGTTACGTGAACATTATATCCCATCCTACGAGCCGAAGGAAGGAAACTGCCATAATTATACTGTGTATATCTCCTTTTCAGCATCTCTCGAACATCTTCCCCAGCCAGGGCCACCCCAGGAAGCCCCTCTGAAGTCTCCTGCAGCCTGACTGGGTGCAATCTGCACTGCTGAATGCTGGAGCAAAAACATTTCTCTGCAAAGGCAGAGAGATTTCCCCTCCCATGCTGAGGGAGAGAGCTCCCAGGAGAAAAGAATCCCAATTAAATGTGGCTTTTCTTTAGTGCATCTGTTTGAACATAACCTTTTGGGGCTAAAGACTGCTAGCGGGGCTAAGGACTGCTACCAGAGCTAAGCAAAACTGTTTATTCTCAGACTGCAATGCAAGAGCAAAATTTTGCAATAGCAAATGTTGACACCTGCTGAGCAAACGCTAGGAGACGGTCTGAAAACCTTTGCAGGTTTCAGACTAATATTTGTATCCAGAGCTCTATTTTACAATAGCCAAATGGTCTTGTGCTTTTCCTGTACCTGTTGATTATATCTGGTAACATAAGTAGACAGATTTTTTCCATACATGCATATATATATATATATATATATATATATATATATATATATATAAGTGCTTATCTTGGATTAGCCTCTCAATTCATACCATGACATGGGTTCAAAACTGTGACCCATGTAGAAGTATAAAAAAGCCACGGCAGTTTATATCACCATTATTCTGAGCTAACAAGGGATTAACTGAGGGTCAGAATGGCAATCCTCCACTGAGATACTGCCTTCCATCACTTATTAAACACTAGTAACTATACACATACAGTTAATATATAAACCAAAAGGAAACATCAGCATGAGACAAAGGAGTGTGCAGATGGACCAGGCACAAAACAGCCTCAGCCTGAGACAGGCTTCAGCAGAACACTATTTTCCTCGTGGTCCCCATCCCAAGGTGACTTCATTCTCCCAGCGATGTCAAGTTTCAGCATTAAAAGTGATTACATAAATTAAACAATATTCAGCTAATACTGGGTAAAAAAAGGATACGATAGGATGCGAGTTCACCTTGCCGGTGCCCTGGACAAGCTGGGGGGAAGGCATGGCTGCGGTCACGGGTGGGTTAGCACAGGTTTCCTCCTTTCATGGCCTCATGATCCCAGCCCAAAGCGGGACACTACACACAGTGGAGTTCCCCATCCACATCTCTACAGTGTCTTCGTCCACACCCAAATCCTATTCAGCTCCAGGAGAGCAGGGACAGCCCAGGACACCAACCTTGATCCCATCTTTCGGCTGTACCTCTACAAACAGTTGAGGTTCAACAGCACCAGGTGGTGCAGCTGCAAGACATTGTCCCCCCTACATCTGAGGGCTGACCCCAGAAATGATTTTGTTGTAGTTCATAAATACTGCAAGTGCACGGGAGGTCAGTCCTACAAACAGAAGTGAAATTAAAAAACACTTTAATGCGTGGATAATTTTTTCAGCTCTGCTCTAACAAAACTTTGCGGCAATGACAAAGAGGGAAAACTTCGAGACCAGAAAACAAGATCATATAATGATGCTGAGCTAGCAAGGACATAAAGCAAAACAAGATAACTGATTTTCCAATTGCATTTAATTTGGAGATTTTAAGACTTAAATAAAGAGAAAATTGTGGAAACTTATTGGAGCCAGAAACCATTAGTAGACTCAAGCACTATATTAGTTTAAAGGGATTCTGTCAAGTGCAATTTTAGCATTTAAATTTTTTTCCATGTAATTAATATCCCTGCAACATTAGTTACACTGTCTTTGAAGCTGGAAAATAGTGTTTACTTTCTCTTCACTGATGCTGAACTTCCCCTCACATCTCTTACGGAGATATTACACAGCGGTCTCATTTCAGCAATACTTTATTTTATTTGTTCATTGTGCACCAGTGTGACAATGGTATTCCTTATTCCCACTTTCCTATGGATGTGTGTGATGCTGGGTAAGCAGACATAGCCTCTCCTGGGTTTTAGAACACTGATAGGCAGCGAAGAAAATAATCTGGTGCCTATGAAAGAGGAGAGAGAACACTCTGGATACCATTTTACAGTTTGTTTGGGTGCTGGGGACAGACACGTGCCCATCGCCATGAACTCGGGCTGCAGGAACCAAGCTCTATTGTAGCCTATACGACTGAAATGATGCAATAATCAACATCATTTTTCTTCATCCTATCGACTGATCTTAGTTTTCCTTTTATTAAGCTAATTTCACCACCAATTCAGTCGCTAGTGCGATACAGAGAATTAAGGAGCAGCTTAAAGTGCCCGATTTCAATAAGTTCCCATGCAAAGTTGCTTCACCTGTAGAAATTCTGACATGTTAAATATGTGCCACTCTGACAGAAAAGCTGCTGTATCTCTAACTGTTGGACTTAAATGTGTCCGAGCAGCAACACGTGGGAGGTGCCAGCCAGTTTTTCAGAGTCAGGGACTGAGGCTTGTGGCGAAACATGGATATAAACAAGCTTTGCAGTAATTAGCATTCCAAATGGCACGTGGAATCTCTGCCTTTAACATTGTGTTATCACGCTCCTGGCTTTAACAAAGCTTTGGGCAAAAATAAAGACCTTGTTGTAAAAGACTGCAATGTGGGAAACTAAGTTTAATTTCCTTATTTTTGCCGTGGACTTGAAGGTCTGTCCCTTTGGAATAGATGCCTTCATGAGATGAGTAGCTGTAAAATCGTATTAACGGAAGTTTTCCTTTCCTTATCATCTTCCCATTAGAGATATTTCATTTCTTGTTATACAATTATCACACTGGGAGGCTCTGAAATCGGTGAAAATTTCTGCTGCCATGACACTCAAGAATAACTTGTGTTTACATCGTCAGATTTAATTATTCAAACAGCAAAACAATCTGAAAAATCCATGGCCACTGTTAGATGCAGAAGAGAAGCCATTTGTGCTACATGTTCTTGTGCCTGGCACACTTCAGAAATAGCTGGGCCCCACTAAAACAGATTATTCAAACATTAAGAATGATCCAGGAAAATTGTAAGCCTGTTTATACGTATGATGCTTTTACAGTACTTAAAGAATCAAAAAATATTATGCCATAAGTCACTACAATTTATCTGCAATAGATTTTATACCACTTACTTTATAACATCAATTCATACAGGCATCTCTCTCAAGCAAAGTTGCTTTAAATAATTTTAAACATCTTTATTTTTCCAGTAATCATTTATTATATGTACCACATTTTTAGAAAGCACTCTCAATTAGAGCTTATTTTATGCTCTCTGTGCAATATTTTAGATGTTGTTTGTGCCAAAAAGATCTGAGAAGTATCCGCAAGCAACATATCGTGGTAACAGTCCCAATTGCAACCAGTTTATCGTCTTTCTAAACCACAATTCTTCCTGTGCAGAAACCATTGAGGTCAAGTGGGTTCCATATGGGCTCTCTGCACTGACCTACATCTATTCCCACTGATGATAACAGTAAAACTCCCAGGGCCAATCCTAAGTACATTTGAAAGTCAGTTTCTAAACACCAGCATTTTAAGGAACATTTTCCACAGGGTCATATATGGCCTTGGCATTTGCTTAAAGCTACAACTTGGCATTTGAGATTTCTTCACCAGAGAACATTTTCTTAGCAAAACTCAAGCTTGCTCCTTCCTCTGTTCTTCAAAATTGATGTTGTCAGTTTTGTGCTTTAAGTAAGAAGCAGAGTTTATTAGTTTAAGTGACTTCAAAAAGACTGGATGAGCGTCTTTAATCATGCACAAAAATTACAAGTCTTCACAGAAATGGCAGGCTCCAATTTTCAACCACACAGAGGAAATTCTCAACTGTCTCTGTTTCATATGTTCTTACTCCTCCTTGAGCCTATTGGCTCAGAGAACTTTACCTAACTTCCTTTTCCACCAAATATGAAGACTTATCTTCAAAACTTGAGACCACAAATATACCTGCCAGAACAAAAGAGAAGCTTGGAGACAATTTTAGCCTGTAGATAGTGAATATGCACATGGGGGGAAAGATGTCAGCCTGTCTTTTCAAAGATGTCTTTTGTTCTACTTTAGAATTTAGATATTTTAAGAAAGTCAAATACAGCTGAACATATCATAAACAAATCTCTTTTTTTTTGGTCCCTTCTACAGCTTGTCAGTCCTTGGTGAGCTTACACGTCTTCCTAGAGACGTGGACACGTAGACTGGGTCACACGGTGTAACTATCACACCTTTATTACCTGAAGGAAAGTAAAATATTCAGTATTTGCATGTGACTTTTATGTTTGCTGTAGAATTTATCCAATGGCTTCCTAGTGGAAGACCTACTCATGTGGAATTAAACGCTTACCTCCCACTGAAGGGTAGCAGCAATGGGATGTTCAGCTCCTGTTTACGTCTCTGCAAATCTCCCAGTTTTTAACTTCTTGAGGTGGGACCTTGGCAATACAGCACTTGCAGGTGTCACCGCCACAGTACTCGTATTTTGCACACAGTTAATACTGCAGTGCTTGAACACACTGATGTTATTGTTACTCCAACCCCTTGCTACCCGTTCTTGCCCCAGGAAAACCTGCCAAAGCATCAGGATCATTCGACTCACAGGCTCATTGAAAAGGCTGACTGATGAAGACATTTTATTTATTGGTTTTGCAAACCCCAGGGGCACGCAACCCAGCTTCAGAGAGGAAGCCACCCTTCCTCTTTTTACTCTAGCCCCAAATGCCAAAATAATAATAATAACAAATGACATGTAACTGTAATTCGTCACTGCAGCACTACCATGACTTGCTCCCATGCAAGGGGGTCTCATCCTCACTGGAGGCTGTAGGAAAGCAGGGTAAGAGCCAAAGAAAGATTGGAGGAAAGCAACAGTGATAAAGACGCCTAAAGTATAAGTAGCACCTTTTGCAGGAAAGCTTTTATCCAATATTATTTTGAGAGACATGGGAAAGGGAATGGGGACTGAGAATAGTTGGTCAACCGCTGCCTGTAGCTGCATGTATGAAGGGAAAGAAAAACAGAACAAAGCATGTTTCACCTTCAGGCCTCCATCCCTAACACTCATAATGTTAGGAAGCTTGTTTAATCAGTGAAGACTACCGCCCGACAAAATAGGCATGTTATGGCATTCAACTGCAGATATATGTTTTTTGCATAAATTCCACATTTCCATAGAAATGTTAAGTGATTCCAGCGTCTTTGCAGAAGAATAAATTTTCAGGAAGATTCAAGTCAGAAGGGCAGCAATCCAGCAGCAACTGAGAGACACAAAATGGGAAAAAAGCATTAAAAGATTTGTATATTCAGTAACACCCAACACCGCTGGACTCCAGCATCGCTACTGCTGCTGCAGCAGCTCTGCCTTGTATGGAGAGGAACGGGGTGGCCAGGATGGAGAGAAAACCTTTGAATAACAGAGCTGGGCTAGAGTATTTTTCAAATATCATTTCACAGAAAAAATGCAGTTTGGGAGAGGATGAAGCTCTTGAAAGACTTGGCTAGAATTGGAAATGGGATATGCTGAACTTAAGAAATCGAAAAATGCTGAAATGTTTCATTTTGATTTTTTTTTTCCCCAAATGTTTCAATTTTTTATTCCCAAATGACATTGCACATCACTTCACAGCAACCCACATTCCCAAGCACCACCCAAGCAAGCACATTTTATACCCATGGCAGCAAAGAGGGAGCTTGCAATACAGATATACGATGGTCTTGATTGTTTGCCTTTAATAATATCAACAATTTCATTCAGAAACAACTTATTCTGCGTTGCCCAAACTTTAAATCTTGTATAAAGTTAAGATTGTGAACCTCAATATGTCAAGCAATGGCCAGTCTGATCTCTGGCAGTGCTTAAAGATATCGCTTTCATGACTCGCCATCCCTATATAAGAGGTGATGATGGAGATGACCATGACGACCTTTAATTTCTAGCCCCACAACAGTCTTTGCCTGTCAGCTTGCCCAAAGCTGCTGTAGCAAATTGAGAGATTGGCTCCTCCACCAGCAAACACAAACATCAGAGCACAGAACACCCTCCACTTCACTGAGACACACGGCAGCAATTTTCCTTCAACAGAACCAGAGGACAAGCACTACAAGACCTGAGTCGAAATACAACAAAGTCAGTGAAAGACACTAAAAAGGCCAGAAAATGAAAAGGTTAAAGTTCAGCCTACCCCAAAAAGTCCCATTTCCCAACTCTACTGCTTAAACTAATAAAAAAAATAAAACAGTGTGTGTACCTCATCTTTATGAGATGCTCAAACCTTGGCAAGTACAATTCTGTTATTAACTAAAGGTTATTCAAATACAAGATCCAGGACATTGTGATGTGCTCTATTTTTCACACTCTGGGATAATATATTAAAGGTAATGGCAGGTCTACATGTGTTCTTCGTGTGAATATCCTATTGGACGAAAACTCAGAAAACATTGTCATTCAACTGGTATTTAAAATCCACTATTTTCTCTCTGGCTTATGAAAATAATTTTCATTAAGGAGAGTTATACCACTAGAAGCATTCGGCTTCTAGAAAGAACTATAATTTAAAGCTGATTCTGCAAGCAATCTCATTGCAAGAGCACATCTGGAGCATTTTTAAATGTGCTGAGTGCTGACATAATTAAATAGCCTCTGAAACCATTGAATCAGTCTCTACAGCTGGGATGCTGCGAGACGTGCATGTAGCTTGTTCTATCACTCATAAAACAGGATTGTTTGATCCCATCTCAGCTAAGCAGACGGGGAAGAGAGGGAAGAAATGAAAGAACTCTGCTTTTCACTTGCTTTCTAAAACTGAAGGGACAACCTACATCTTTGATGCGCCACGTACTTTGTTTTTGTCAGATGGCTGCTACCGTAAAATAGGAAATCATCTTCTGAGAAAAGAAAGGAAAAATGAAAAGGGGAAAATATACCGGAAAAATTAAATGCAAAGCAGGAAGAATAAAATTTAAACCACCAAGAAAAATAGTAAGAAGCCTCCTGCAAGGATCACGCCCTGCTGCCATCATGGCTAAGCCACCACCATCAACATAAAGTCATCTTCTCTGCAATGCCCCTAAATAAAATTTAAAATAATACGCACAAGAGAAGAGCAAAGAATGGGGAAAATTCATCGGCTTATTTTATTTCTAACACAACAATTTCTATTTTATACACTGAATTACAGAAATATCTAGAAGGGAACTGAGAGCGGGCTCCCCTTCTCAAACAGAACAAGGACTGATTTCTGCCATGAAGAGCTTATTTACATAGTTAGTTATAAACTATCCTATAAACAAGGCCCACTCTCATCAACTTGCCTCATTAATCCTAGCTTGTTAATTAATTCTCCTGTTTCTCAGAGCACAGTTACCCAACCCATTGGCTTTGGGAGACGGTTTTCCTCGTAGCATCAACCCTCGTTCCCGGTTTGGGTCCCTCCCTGGCTTCGGTGGCTGAATGAGGGAGAAAGCAGCACCCAACCCCATCACAGCCAGGACTCCCTGGCCTCATTTTCCCCCTTTTAAAAAATAAAACTGTATTTATTGTTAGCAAGGAAAATAACCTAAAAACCTCAACTCTGCAAACGTGCATATACTTACTTTTATAAGGAATCAATGCAGCATCGAGACTCGCACACTTGTATTTAAATATACATAGTTGTCTTTGCGGAATCAGGGTCTGAAGTGAGTGACAAATTCCATACATAAACTTGATGTCTTCTTATGAAATCCAAACCCATACACAAACCCCACCAGTCAGGATTTTCATCGTGTATTCAAAACTTAATGCAACCTTCAGACTTGAATACGATGATGAAGAACGACACTGCTAGCGTTTAAAAAACATGATTTTCTACTAGTGAAGCATTAGCATGAAGTAAAGTCTTTGGTATGTTTAGGATGCTATAGTCAAAACTAAGATAAAGCCTCGTAAAAGGCACTGGAGGGAAGGCTAAAAAGTTAAGCAAACCCCAAAATTTTCCAACGGTGTGTTTGTCAAAAGCCAGCAAAATATAACTAGCTATCTATGAGCTTCCTGTACAAAATAAAACACTCCAACAAAAATGCTTCTGTGCTGCAGCATCATTGGAAAAATGTTCGGCAAACTTTGTTAAGGCTGGTTCGTCTGTCGGTTGCTGCCGTCCCGGAGTGCACATGCTGGTGATTCAGACACCCACAAACTTGGGCAGCCAAATTCCCCCCCAAAAAAACCCTCACCCAGGGAAACAAACAGCCCGGGACAGATGTTAATCACAGTCTGTGCAGCACATTTCAGGTACAGTGGTGATTACCAGGGTATAAAACCAAAAAACAGCCGACACTGTGGCGGAACCGCAGGCTCGGAGGGAGCGGATTCCAACGTCAGCGTGAGGCTGAGCACACGGTGGTACCCAGGAGCGATGCAATAGGTTCAAAACTCCAGCGCCAATGATAAAGCAGGGGTGAAAGTCCCCAGAGGATGGAAAATCAGGATGTATATGACCTTTGGCAAACAGAAGGCAACAAGTCCCACCTACATCTAAGAAGGTGGTCTCCTTCCAAGCGTTTAAATTACCGATAATCCTAATATTCACCTGCTGCTAAGCTACTGTACACCAGGCATTGAAGAAACATTTGTTTAAAACGAATCTGCAATTTATTTCTTAGAGTTGCAGAAATTTACTGACTCATCGGTCTGGTAGATCTTAAAATAAAATTTTTTTTTAAAAAGCAGATTGCAATTTATCAGTGAAGCTGCGGTAAAATTCAGATGACGTATCAGACCGTAGGGGCTGTTAAAAGACTTGCATCCCCAGGGCATATCAAGCCTGATTGTACATTAAAAGAAACGACTAGAAAAGTAAGAAGAAAGTAGAAAATTTCTGAAAAACAGCTGGTTTTTCTGTCAGTCTTTGGTAAACACAGAAGAGCTGAATCACTAGGTGCCGAACACCAGTGTTGAGCAGGCTGTGAGCATGCAGCAGATTTCAAATACCCAACGACTTGCTTTTTTTCTGCACCATTGCCACCTAAGCTGCTCCGGAAAAAAGAATTAATAATTAAGGGTAATTATCTGACCAAACACTTTTTAATACACTGAAATCAGGCCTGTGTTGTTTATGAATAGCTGGTGGCTCTTCCTCTCCGGAGCTGCTTCCCCGGGCGCAAGGCGAGGGGAGGAAGGAATGGCATATGCTAACCTTATCATTTCGACTTGTTTTGACTGGACGCTTAATCTTACCTCTCATGAACGCCACATTCTTCTTCTCCATATGCCACTTTCCCTTGGCTGCTCACCAGCCCTGAATGCCAGAGGTTACAGGAATGGAAAAAAACCCACTTCCTAATTAAAGAGTCATTTGGCAACGTGTGCTGTAATTTCACTGCCCTGGTTCTTTCTTTCCTATATACAGCTAAGACTAGCAATGACTTTTGCTAAATAAAATCTCAACAAAGGAATGACAAATCTGTTAAAATAAAACTTCGATTTGTGACCTTTACACTAAAAAGATCCCCTCTCTTTCCAGCTTTGTTAATAAAAAGAAAAAAAAGCACTATGAAAGGTTAAGAGGTTGGAAACAGACACATTGAATGGAGCTCCTCAAAGTAATCCCTTAGGACTTGCCAGTGAGGATCAAGTGGTATTGCCTGGGGTGCGGGTGGAGAGTTTCTCACAAAGTCTCAGCACGCTGGTAAGCAGGTTTGCCTAAAGGACTCCACCAAATTTTCCAGCCTGGGGCTCCAGCCATCACTTCAGAAGTCTGAGGAAGACGAAAAACTCAGAAAAATAAGTTTGAGCTAACTTATTTCAGTGTGCCAGCTGATGGGGACGCGAGGAACACAACCGCACTCTGACCCTTGCTTGTAGAGCGATGGTGTTTTGAGAAAGCACCTTGGAAAGTCCGACCAGCTGAATGTCTGATCAAGGCTGCTGACTTTGTGCAGTACTGACCAAATATTATTGCATCCACCGATACAGTAACCACCTAAAAATAGCGATCCTATGCATGAATTGATACAGAAGCCAAGTAGAGATGCGTTGGGTTTATGAGACCAAACAATTACACAAGGTGAACTTGTGGTATGTGCAGGATAACACGTCACTCTTGTCTAGAAAACCAACACAGATCCCTAATTTCTGACATTGTTTCTCAGACCAAGTGTCCACAGAGGACTTCTGGGTATTTCAGCTACAAGCTGCTATAATTTTGTGTGCGTCATTGTCAAAATTTTGACCATTTTGCACCAGTTTTCACGTGGCGTTGGCAGCTGAAGTGACTTTTCCACTGCCTTTTCAGCTGGCCCCACTTTTCTCATCATGAACCACAAAAGTCGCATGAAATACATGAGCGCACAGTTTCTGTGAGCCAGCTCTAATATGACTTATTTGTCACAGAAACAGCTAGTGGCAGCTGCACATTTGTAGGCAAATCTTTCTGCGTGTTAAGTGAGATAACAGGCTAGGATGTACGTGTGTTTTATACCTGAATTCTTACAAAATATTTGCCATCGATCAGTGTGCAGTCTAGATCTCTTCTGCTATCTTCCATTACCTTTCTGCTATTTTTTCTTTCCACCTGTCTTGTAGGTAGGTATAATCAATTTAAATGTCATACTTAAATCTCTTGCCCAGCAGTCTGGATTTTGCTGTCTGTTAAAGGATTTGTACAATTTGCAATAAAGCCAATTATTTCAAAAGCATCTTTTAACACGTGACATATAATAAAAGATACTGTATTGCTGTCTGAAGCCACAAAATGCTATAATCCAGCTTTACTTCTATTTTCTTTACTTACACATCACATATGCCCTCTATTAAATGAAATATACTTTTAGATAAGAGAGAGAGAAAAAAAAATAACACACGGAAAAAAACAACACAAGAATTGAACGAAAAAGAAGTAACTTCTGCTACTCATGCCATTGTACATTGCTTCCTTGTACTGAGAATTTCCAATATCGGAGCAATAATTTCAAGCCAAACTGGACTAGTGGGGTCACCAATCCTCTGTAAGAGGCACCATTTCCCAGGAGGGGGACAGCAGGTTTTTATTATGCTCTGTCTCTGGTTAAGCGTTGTGTAAATTATGTGACAAAACCAGATGGTAGTTCTCTTTCTAGATATGGTTGAAAAAATTGGACTTGCTTAGAATAGTCCCTGGGGCCTTTCCTTGGAGCATTCCTCTACAAGGAGAAACAATTATTTTACTTTTGGCTGCTATTGTCTCCTGCTGAGGGAATACATGTACAGTAATGATGAACTCTGTGAAGGGTGAAATGAATGTTGCTGCTGGTTCAGTATATTCAGTACTGAAGAGTTTTGGCTCCCAGGGACCTGGCAGGACTCTGCTACCTGTAATCGCACAGGGGCTTGCGTTTGTTTAAAAGCGACATTTTACTTTCCAAACCTGGCTGGAAAGAACTGGGGCAAAGACCTGCGCAGCCATGAGACCCTTCACAACAGGGCGGGCGACACCAGCAATTTTCTAACCTTCATTAGTAATTTTTTCTGACCACTGCCAAGCTCGGTTATGTCCCATCAGACCCTACTAGCTCAGTTCATCTCCATTCTGCATTTGTCCGCGTGGTTTCCAAGCTCAGCACAAAGCAATCTTGTATGTCCGTAATATGTACGGGATGTCTTAACAACACTAAAGCATCTTCTGTGTGGTCTGACCCAGCCCCACTAAAATGAGTAGGATTCTTTCTAATGGCTATGGTGTGAGCTAGGTCTGCCCCCAAATTAGCGTATCTATCACGGAGAGAGCTGCAGAGAGGTGCTCCTTGGTTTTGTGTGAGATCAGAGACTAAAGCCCCAGACTTTAAACCAAATGTAGCCAAACAACAGCTGATAAAGCTAACGGTGGAAGCCCACCAGCCGCAAAGGAGCAGAAGAACTGCAGCAGCTGTACTTGCGATAATAACCATGGCTCCGAGTCCAGAAGAAGGGTAACTCACATTCAACCTAAACTTAGCAAACCTTCAGTTTAGTTAAGCAAGGTCAAGGACTGGTTTTGGCCACCGACTTGTCACGACTTATTAATGAACTTGCTTTTGGAACTGGGCCATTGTGCCACTAACCTTACTATTCCAACCTTTTTCCAGCTAGCAGACTTATTTCTAAGCAAGGTGTCTAACACTGCTCCAGCTCGCAGCTCCCCAGCACCCAGCCGAGCAGAAAGGCTGCTCAGCCTCCTCGATAACCGAGCTCCTCATCCGCGCACGCAAGGACATCAATCACTTTCTCAAACCACTGACACTGCTAATTCCACTATAAATCCTACACCTTTTTCTGCAAACCTGCTGTCTGGCAAGTTGTTCCTTTTTCTTGAGTTTGAAGGTATTTGGAAGTCCAGCGGCCTGATAAGAAAGTAAGAAAGTAAGTCACTGGTTTGAGGAAGTGAACATATTTAAAGACTTTTTTAAAATTATTATTATTATATTCGTGGATTGCTATGGCTTAAAAAACTCCAGCACATATAGAAAACTGACTGGAAATACATGAGAGTATCTCCCGCACAGCAGTTTTCCTCTAGTGTCAGCAGCCTCCCACTGAGACTATAAATGAGATCTCTGCCCTGGAAGCAAATAAAGATCCAGGATCCTGTGCACCCAAAAACCACAAGTGATGGGGGAGGTGGGAGACACCCAGTGCACTGGTACCCCCAGAGATATGAGGATCCAAAAGTGGGATCTCACCAGACAGGTCCCAAACCTACCCAGCCAACCAACTTTTCTGCTCGACTATCCGGGCACCAGAAATGGAAAAATTCTGCCAAATACAGTCAAAAAGTGACTGTTTGATTTTTCACTCTGTGTTCTGGGCTGGTGTGTTATCAGCTTGTCATAATTTTCACTGAATTATAAGTAAATATGTATTCGTGAGCTTCATAAAATTAACTTCAGATAAACCAGTAAATCTTACCTGGAAACCCGTTCTTTGTTTTTCTGTTATTGCTTATGCTTCCCTCATAATAGAGAAGTTTCTCTAGAGCACATACATTTCCATTCAAATGCAATTAATTCAGGTGTGCACTGATTTACATGCTCCTGGGTGCTGATTAGATAGAGGAGTAATCTGTTTTGAATTAAACATTCAGATTACATTATACCACTT
This sequence comes from Caloenas nicobarica, assembly GCF_036013445.1. Lineage (NCBI taxonomy): Eukaryota > Metazoa > Chordata > Aves > Columbiformes > Columbidae > Caloenas > Caloenas nicobarica. The sequence continues at coordinate 26,954,805 of NC_088252.1, forward strand.
CTATACCATTCATCACATTAGGAAATGGAAAAGGGTCGCTTTACAAGAAACAGAATCTTTGAATGAAACACGCACTGCTATGAAACACTTCCAGTCTGAAATGCTGCTAGAACAATCTACCATCTAAACCACTATTTATTTTATTTTATTGCCTATATTCCTTTCAGTGAGATAGAACTCATGGCAACTAATAAGGATAAAGTTAAACTAACTTTAAAAAGAGACAGTCAGTTACCCAAAGCTGTTGAAATTAAAGATATGATGCTGTTAGGCTTGAAAATGTCTTTGATTTCTTTGTTAAACTGCTGTTAGCCTCGGGATTTGTTGTGCTACGTACATTAAGCATAGGGGATGCTGCAGCTGGGTGCTGTGCTGACTCCCAGGGACACGACAGCAAAAAACCTCAGCTAAAGACTCAATCCAGTCCCACCACCCCAAACCAAAGTGCAAACTGCTATTACATCTATTACATCGCACCACTGGGCACCAGAAGCATTCGCCTCCCAAAGAATAATTTCTCTCAGCTTCCTGAGAACGCAAAAAAAAAAAAAAAAAAAAGGCTCAAATCTCTAATAACCAGCTTAAGTTTTTGTCATACTTGCCATGATCTACAATCCTAGGAAAACAAATTATTTCTGAGCTCATAGCCTTCAGTTACAATCTCGATGATTTAATTAAAAAGGAAAAGCTTCCTTCTACAGCCAGGAGGCAGCTGAAAGTATTGGACAGTTAGCAAGAGGAAAACAGCTCAAGGATATTGTTAAAAACATCTGGGTAAGAAAAAAAAATGCAAATAATCTAACAAGTTGTGCTAGGAGGAGACCAGACCAAATACTGAATTTTAAACTAGGTCTAAACCAGAAGCTACTGTCCTTGAGTTTAACTTGTGTTGCAGAGGGTCTCCTTGCCACACTCAAGCACCAACTCAAAAATACTGACATTTTCAACATCCTTTGTGGAAAAGGTGTATTATTCTTCGGAAAAAGAGCACATCCTTCTGGGATCCAAACCCAGGTTTTCTTGCGTTCACACATCTAAACCTTCACACGCTTATCAGGAGCAAACAGAATCACTTGAAGCTTTTCTGCCTCTCCCAAGGAAGTAAACAAAATTCAGCCATTATATTCCAGAGTCTGTTTTCTGCTTTTGTCCTACCTACTACACGAGGGGGAAAAAAAAGTTCAGTGCTCTCATGAAGAGTGCCACAATGACAGTGAAAGAGAGGGGTCCAGAGCCAAATTCAACTCCTGAAACACCTTTCTGAGCCACTCACACATTTCTGTGTCAGCTGGAAGCCTCTTACCCTCATAGAAATAGGAGAAAATAAAGAGCTGGAAAAATAAATACCCTGTTTTCTCTGGAGCTGAGTGAAGCAGGTTTGTCTTTGTGTTAGTCTGAACTCGTAACACCAATTATGACTGGAGTATACTCATTACTCTTCCTGAATGCTGGAAAACATAAAAGAAAATAAGGGTTGTCTTGTTGTTTTTTTGCTGTTGTTGGGGGGTTTTTTTTACCCTTTAATCCACAACTGATACCACAGCCTAATTTCACCAGTGATTTCTCCAAACCAATTTCCAAAAGCCTAAAGGGCTGAGGTATTTATGGTTTCAGGACGGTGAACTTTTCCTTCAGAGCTTTTTACAAGGACTTTTTTCGGTAAAACACCATCCTCCCAAGCACCATTATACCGACACAGACTGTTCAGTAGGTCTTGCTCACACTCCATTTACACCCTTATAGCTTACAACACTTTTAGGGTATTCGTTCCTATTTGCACCTCCATGGATGCACCAAGAAGCCTCATGTTTACTGGTATGAATCCTGCATTTTATGTCCCGAGAAAAATAGCCAAAGTTTGATTATCTTTCTAGTGTCATTTTTATTCAGTACTTGACAATGACAACAAAACCAGAACACTGAAGAATTATACTTTTAAAGAGAAGTTTCTATCAAGCAGCTATTCTTGTCCTAGTGTAATATCTCATTTTCTCAGCGGTTGATTAAAATCCATTCTGTTCCACTGGGATACACCCAATGACACTCCCCTGATACAGAGACGTACAGAAGAGATAAAAGAAAATAATATATCACTGGCAATGCTCAGAACATTGTTAAAAGCATATATTTCAGCACCTACTTATCTTTTATATATACACATATCTATGGTGACAAATAGCCTATTACAGTGTGTGATTGACTCAAAATAGAGAGCAAAAACTAAAAAAGAACACTGAACAACCTGATGGCCATTTACTGGTCATATTTTACATTATGCCTCTAATTTTATGCACTTTCAGATTACCCACAAGAGAAAGAAAGCAAGGAAAGAAAACAACATAGTTCTCATGTGCCTCCAGCTAAGAACTGGATTTAGTTATGAATTTGTCCAGTAATTCAGCCAATAAACAATGGGACTTGGGTTTACCACTGTATGAAGGTGTCAGCAGCATCTCTAGGTACTTCTCCAGCAATACCAGGAGACCTTGACACTACAGGGGTCATCAGAAGAGATGGTGAGGACTACATCAAAACAGGGACCAGATCCCTAAAGACGGGAAGAGGAGAAAACAATCACATCTCAAGGTCCTGAGCCTCTTCTGACCCCACGCTGTATCTTTCAAAGGGACAGCAAGAAAAGGCACGGGAAGAATGAGGCCATGAAACAAGAAATTGTTAGCGACCAAGTGGTTTATTCCATTTATTTGGCGTGTCCTAATACATGAAATTTTGTCACATGTTTATAAGGACAAACTCAACTTTATCTTCATTTGTATAGAAATATTGTGCCTTCTGCTAAACACTGCAAGGTGAACACTTAGCTAGGTGGGTTAGTCAGCAGACAACAAACCCATGCAGAGACAGACGTGAAACTAAGAAGAAATAAGCTTATAAATGAAGCTCATTTTAGCAGTTGAGTGCAGAACTAGAAGTGCAGAGATAACATGACTGCAGTCTTGAAGCAAAACTCCTTCAATCCTTCTCTTGGCGGGGGGAACAAAAGAAAAAAAAAGAAAGAAAGAAACAACCACCACCACCACACCACCAACAACATTTCAAGGTCCTAAGTATTAGTATATCACCATCCAAATAACCTTGTCCATCAACACTGATGAGCTGACCCAGGACAGCAGTTGTCAGGACAGCTGCATTAGTATGTCGGAGGTTTATCTCTGCTCTCCTGAGCTCAAGGACATTTGTGCACAACACCTTCAATAAAACGTTCACAGCCAAGAGTGAAAAATCCTTGAGCTCCTTGGATTTCTACTCACTTTTCATTTGAGCAAATTCTCCTTCATTTTAAGTGAAAAATTACCCTCAGTGAAATCACCGGGAGTTTTGATGTTGGCTTCAAAGGATCCAAATGCCACAATTTAATGACAACCTGCAAAGAAACTGAAAGTTTGGCAACCAAAATCCATTCTGGTGTGAATCTCAAACAACACTGCGCTAAGGCCATGGTTTGACTTGGAACCATATCGTGTGTCTACTGGACTATTTTACAGCAAATTTTCAGCAGTTGCTATCCCAAATGTGCCATCACCATGTACACAGTGTCATAGCAGAGGAAACTGAAAAATCCCTGCCAGATAGACCTGTACTCCATATTCCTGGTGAATTAACTACTGATTCAGTGGCTGTACAGATTATCAGGTCTTTTACAGTTTCATTTGTCAGTGCAATACAAAAAAGAATAGTACTTTCACGGCAACTTTTTTCATTAACTCTTTTAAGCTCTCAGAAAAGTTAACCAGTTACTTTTGACATAAGTACTTTTCAGCTTCCCATCTATTTTCTTTGTAGACTTAAAGCAGCCATATAAACTTTTCTCCTTAGACAGGTGAATCTGTAATTACCCAACTGAAATTTCTTTACAATTTTTCTGTGAGCAGCAGCTACCCCCCACTGTCAAAGCTGAGATACTGGTCACATACTGCTGATCTAATCCAAAATCATTTTTCCTGCTACCCAGCAGGTAATAATTCTTTTCATCCACTTCATTCATTTCACCTAATCAATCATCAACTCAAGAAAGCTCCTTGAATTTTCTGCGTCTATCATTTACATGGTCAAGCAATACATATTTAGCTCCCTTAATATTTCTTCATGCATCAAGTCATCAATCTCTCTAGTCTGTTAATCATTTTGGTTGCTCTTCTGTCAACAGCTTCTGGCTTCCCCAAGCCCTTCCAGAACTGGAGTGCTCTGCTGAGACTGCAGCATTTCAACTGCACCCTCACAACAGTTTAACACATAAAAACTCCTCCTTTTTCACTAGGCATTCAAAATGATAATTATTTTATTTGCCAGTTAAGGCAAATTTTTTATTCCAAATATTAAATCTGCAGTGTTAGTACATAAAGAAGTTTGAAATTCACTGAATTAGCTTTGCAAGGTTTTCAGTAACTGTTTTCTATAATTTTGTTCTCGTTCATTTCTAATTTTTTACTGGGGAGTTCAGGTTCGAAAATAACTGAAAACACCAAAGCTCAACACTGTTGAGCTTGCTGCATTTCACCTCAAAAAGATGATAAAAGTAGTTTGATTTCCATGCAAATACAAAAAAAAAAACCCACAACGTTTGTTTTCCAATTCTTGTTGAATACTTCCATTCAACTCATTGAGTGTTGCCTTCTTGAACATAGACTGAGTTACTACCTCGCAGTGATCTCAGAAGCTGTCAGTCTGTTAACATATTACATATACAGTTTGTGCTTAGTGTTTGCTGTAAAACAAAGCAATATTTCCTCTTTTACTACCTTGGTAAACTTTATTAAACCCTTGTTGGACCTGATTCAGATATGAAGTAAATTACTAACATCAATTAGGCAGCAGACTACTGTGACTTCAACAAAAAAAAAAAAATCCATTGCTGCAATCTTGTCTGATATCCCTCTGTATTGCAAGAGGTCTGCGCAGCACAAGGGGACCATCAGCTTCTCCAAAGTAAGCTGTGGCATGTTAGTTAAGCGTCTTTCCCTGAGCTCAGGAAGAAGTATCATTTGGGGGTATAAACCATCTTACATCTAGAATTTGATTTTCTTGGTGCTGAGCTCCAAAGCACTTGGCAATTCCTCCTTCCCAGCCAACAGCAAAAACTTCTTTAACTCCTTCCTTGCACCTCGCGTTTCACCAAAATGAATAGTGCAAGGATCATCTGTTAAAACATTGCAGGCTTCATGCTATGACAGATCCACAGCCTGAACAAAGCCATCTTCTCATGGCATACTGAACACAAGTTGACTTAAACTTATCTGAAGCTTTGAAGAACATCTTTAGAGGAAAACTCTATAGCTCCCTCCTCTCTTCTTGATGCTCCTGAATATTTCTTCTTTTCAGACATGGGGTTTTACATGCGGACGAAGAGTTTTAAGGAGAAAAGTCATCCCTAAATGGGTGGCAAGGGAGGCCAGGTGCATGCACGCAGGTTAGCTGCTTTTCAAGCTGAGTAAATACCAGCAACCTGTATAAGCCCAACTTCAGCTAGCATAAAGTGAGGTTCATGAACCTGTACTTTGAACCCTACGCTTATTTTAAGCTTTTAAAAGTTACTGCAGCCTTTCCACTCAATAAGTTTTCTGATTTATTACAAAAAGGTGAAGGGTTCTCCATTACCAATTACCTGAGCCATTCAGTCCTCTTTGATGTATTCTTGCATGAATAAGTCTGGTTCTAGACTTCCAGGTCCTTACTACTTCAACCTAAAATATTTGTCAAACGAGAGCAGTTTTCTACTTATGCAGAAGCCAGCTAATTAGTATTAGTGTGTCATTCTGTCACACCGCCTTGACAAACAATATGGGAGATTAAAGAGTTGCTAATTGGCTGATACTGTTGGCAGCAATTTCATAGTGCTAATGTACGAGGAAAACATTAAGAAGTTGCTTTGATCAGGCTACAGGAAAATAAAACAAAATGAGCTTTTGCAAGATGAAGAGTGTTGTCCCACAGAAGAAATCCCATATACAGGTAGCACTTTCAATATGCGATCATGAAATAGTAATTCTGTATATATTGTAGAGGTGCTCTGCCAACAGAAGAAAGTTTCTAGCAAGTAATTCTTGGATTTGGGCACCATTAATGAAAAATAGTGGGGAAAAAAAAAAACAACACACAGAAGAGATCATTAAAACACAGATTGTGAACATATTTAAGGATGTAGATACAAGAGCTTCTTGTAGGAGTAGCAAAACCCAGTAGGACTAGCAAACTACTCTAAGCTATTTCATTGTGAAAGCCTGTGACCAAAGAAAACAGCCAACAATTGTTTCAAATCAATTTGAAATATGACTATTCTCTCCTCAGCCACAGAAGATGAGATAGAAAAAATTGCAGATAGGATACAGCGTCCCTTTCAGTTACAATCAATTAAGCAGGAAAAGACAAGATAATAAGAGTAATTAACAGCATTTGGACTAAGCTAGGATTATAAAAATTAATACCATTAATGTTGTTACTTTTGGTTAATGTACCCTTGGACGGATTTTAAGTGGCTGGGTAGCAGTAAGGTCAATGAGCAGTGTTATATTCCCATACTTGTCAAACCAATGAGAAAACATAAAACGCAAGTAGCAGGAAACACATTAGTGAATTTTTCTGAAAAATACTGGAGCACTCACTTTTCCTTGGGAGAAAAATGAAACAAAGACATAAACATTTAGAAACAAACAAATAGTCACAGTATGGTAAATATTGGGACACAAAGGCCTGGATGAGTTAAAGTCTCTTTTTCATTGCCCAGGCTTTGCTAAATCTCCATATATCTTTTAAAAAGCCTGCAACAGAGATGGTAAATAACCACACTCGGGAAAATGTCTCCTACCGTATCTTGATCAGTTCGGCAAATGAGTCAGAGCTGTTCTTTCATTTCAGCCGCTTTCAACTTGGAGTTTTCTGGTTCCTGCAGGGAAAACAAGAAAGAAAATAAACCAACCTCTATGCAGTCTCCTTGAAACCACAGCACAGATCCCGAGACAGTAAACACTGCCTCCCAGAAACTGAAAACTTGAGAACTAGTTTTTGAAATCTCCTAAAGTGCTCAGGTATGGAACTGCCATCCCCCGCGAGAGTACTTTTAATCATGAAAACACGTCATGGTAAAAAGGGCAAGTGCGCATGAAATTTGGCAAATCGCTGCCCAATCTAATGGGAAATACACCCAGTACCAGTTACTGTGTGGGATGGCATTCAGGAGATGATTTTTGTCAACAAAAACATCAAAAATCAAATAAAAGACAAAGAGGAACCGACAGAAGTTCTTTTCTGGCTCTCTGCTGCAAGTTCTCTCCTTCAAGACCCAACAACACAACCCACGTGAAAAAAAGAGATGGGCAGGTGGTGGGAAGCGTGGTAGACCCAGAAACCCACCTGCCTGGGACATTGGTGCCCACTTTGCCTTTTTGGATATTCAGCAGCAGATACGACTCTTTGGCAAGACAAAAGAAGAAATTAGTGATGTTTTGGCCATCAAGGTGTTGCTCTTTACCATGTTCAACTTGAGCCCAAGTCACTGCTTCTGGTTTTTCCTCCTCAAAAGCCCTGAATCTTCTCCTAAGATGCTCTGGGAAAAATTCAAGTTTATGTGTTTGGAGGGATTCAAGTATTACCATCTGCTCTTCTACAGGTTTTCTGTATTTTTCCACTTGAATTTAACACATTAATCATTGACACATGATTGTTACTCATTAGAGTAACTAATGTTATCTACAATTATGAGCAAGGAAAATAATCATATTGAATGAATTTCAGCTACAAGGAAAGCTACTGGCTTCTCTTCAGCTACTTCCCAATTTCAAATGCTAATTGAAATCAGTCTACTCCTTGCATCAACAAATGAAGAGTAATTATGTTGTTCTTTCAACCTTGTGTTCAGAGATTGCATTGATCTTCATTATATTAACAAGCCAAATTATTCCTTCATTTCTGCTAGCTTTATAAGTAGGGAATTATATAGGAAAGAATGAAATGGGATGCTGTGCATTGAATGTATCCACTTTTTTTCTCTTCCTTGTTTATCATTAATGGTTATACTTCAGCTGTTGCTTAACTACATTAGTGCTTAAATGATCTGATATTGGTTCACAGAATTATTATAGACTTAGATGTAGCTTTTAAAGATAAAAATACATGAATGACTGCATATTTTTTTTCAAAATTCCCAGAGCATAAAGAGTTAATTTCTGTGAGATGCAGATTCATCTCATGAAAATGTATGCTCAAATGGTCCATATTATGCTTATATGCCCATATTAGTCAACATAGGAGAAGATTCAGTGTTCCGTGAATGTGCAGCAAAAGGGTTAATTAAAAAGGGAATAATTGAGACAAAAAGGCTGGAAAGCAGAAGGAGAAAAAGAAATAACCCGTAGAAATGCAATGAGCACTCATAATTCTCTTGTTGAGTAAAGCATCTCAGAATTACTCAAGCATCACTGTTTCTTCTCTAAATCATCCTGTGCACTTGAGCTCAACTACACAAACAGTCTGGTTTTGAAATACCAGAACATTTCAGGATGCATTTGCTGCATGTATTTAACTCAGTATCCTCTTGACCATTAATCAGGTCCTGGGATTCGTTATTTTCTACTCTCCTTCATTTCTCACAAATGGAATTAGACTGTTACAGTCACCCCCAGGGCACGTTTGGCAGCTGAGGACCCAGATGGAGGAAGGTCCAGCAACAGCACGTCGGGGTCTGTATCATCTCCCAGTTCAGCTCAGCTTAGGGCTACAGACTTGTCTGTTGGGCTGGAAGGAGATCCCTCTACTATTGAGCTGCTTTGTAGCCTCACATATCAAAGCCTAAAAGTAGAGTATGTGGCCTGTATAAAATGTCTTTGTGTAAATCTTCACAAACTGTGAGTGAATTTGTTAAATCTTTTTTTCCTGGGACTTTATACTTTCTGGGCAGAAGTCCATAATGAAATTACAGCCATATAACATCTCTTAAAGCTTGTCTCATCTGTTTTAACTTTCGACCGTGAATTAGAAATAAGATCTGTAACCTCAACATTGGATATTGCTTTAAAAATGTAATAATTAAAATGTGAAATCACTTTCCGATAGCACAACAGTTCAGATAAATCATTAAAGACAAAATCATCACAAAAGCTATTAAGGGTTTAACATTGCTGTTAATGACACTTGTGTCATTTGCTCACATTGAAAGACTTTGCGCACATTTTGGAGAACAGGCTCAGACTTCAAAATGATGCTGACAAATTAGAAAAAAAATTACGGACACCAGCAAACGTCTGTATACAGAAGGAAAAACATCCTCTGCTGAAATATATATAGGAGTGAGTTATTAGTGGACATATCTGTCCTTCTCAGTGGTGGTGAGACCTCATCCCGAGTGCTGCAGGTGAAGGGGGTTGTGGATCAGCTGGGGAGACACCAGAGGAGAGCAATAAGAGATCAGAGAGTCAACAACCTGACCTGTGAAGAGGGTTGGGGGAAACTGGAGACACTGGAGCAGCGTCAGTGGGAGAGAAATGAAGCCCCTTGTTGCCCAGGTATCTCAGGGGCTTTCATGGTAGTGTTTGTGCTTCCAGAGGCACTTTCTGAACTAGCTGCCAGCAAACAGTTTTGGGCTTGATGCTCATGTTACCTAAATCAAGCCTTTAATCTGTGCAGAAGATCTAGAGGAGGAAGAAGCGCTTGGACTTTGGTACATCCTCATGCAGTTATTTTGGATGCTGCATGTGAGAGAAATTCTTGAGCAAATTGGCTATTTGATTTTCCTAGTATTTAAGTTTTGTTGCAAAAAAGTGTCTATATAAAGTCCTTGTCCTTTTAAGGAAATCAAAAAAGTTACCTGCAAGCCTACAATATTTTAGAAGCATAAGTTCTAACAAAGGGGCAATTAGTCCAACAGTATACTTGTCCTACATTTAAAAAAAAAAAACAACAAACACCTTGCTTTATACCTAATATCATTTCTGCTGTGTTCAATTCTAGCTCTTATGATGGCTAAATAATGAGGGGAAAAAAAGAGTGGAAAAAACTTACAGAGAGCAAAACAGTTTTCTTAAGTATGCTATCCATGTATAATAAAAAGTAACATGCAGACTGCAGTAAATTTAACCTCTTATTAATATGAAGGAGAAAAATGAGAACAGACTAAGAGTGCTGTTAATGGGCATTCATTTAGCACAGATTGCAATTACAATCTACACCACAGTTCTGAGCTGTTCTACTGAGCTATGAATGGAGTTTATACAGCAATTCACAATCTGAAGAGTATAGAACAAGAACGAAAATTATGTTCCTTCTTGTTAAGTGACTAACAATGCAGTTACGAGATGTATTAAACCCTAACTAATTAATCTTGCAAAATGTTAAATTCTTCAAGTCCCATTTGAAATCTTAAGGGCTTAGCAAACAGCACCATGAAGGTCTCCGATTAGGTAAAGGTTTGGCCAATTGTTTAGACCAAGTCAAATTTCTCTACCATTAGTTGTTCATCAGTGTCATTTTTTTTTTTTCCCCAGTCAATTAACATATAAAAATGAAGGTTATTTTGTTCAGTGAGTCACACCACATATTTCTGAAAAGCTTTACTAGGATTTAATCAGGCCTTTTGTAAAACACCTCTGTTTTCGGGAGCAGCCAACGATAAATCCTTATTTTTGCAGATGCCACATTAGACGGGATCAGTCACATCACATAGACACAGGCAAGCCCATTGTTTCTTAATCTATTTCCCTACTTACTGTTTAAAGACACTTTCAAGCTTGTGGTTAATCAAAGCCAACGCAGACCTTTCTGTTGGGTTTCACACATGATTTGTAGAAATTGCCGAGAGTACCGGTAGAGCCACCAGCTCCGCAGTCACGGACCACTGGGATAATTTGCTTTATGTTGAATAGCTTGATCTCAAAGAAGGCTGCTTTTTCACCCCTACCTGAAAAAGCATGAAGAAACAGCAAATTTTGCATCAAAAAAAGTTTACTCTCACTAATCCAAAAGAAAAAGGAGGGTGCTGCATCATAGCTTGGCTTCCACCGGCGCGCTTGACCTTGCAGGCTACAAAATAAAAAATCCTTGTAACTGTGTTGGTAAATAAACTGATTCAGGCTGACACAGTGGTGATGGAAGAAGTGATATACATAGAACATCAAGCTGTCATTTCTTTAAAATGATTTTTTTTAAAAAAAAAAAAACTAGCGGCACTTTAGAAAGTGCCTTAAAACACAGCAATCTTTCAGACAATTTTCTTATGTTATAACATCAAAAACGAAGAGGGATGAAGGCTGTATTCAAGTACTAAAGGACAAAAAAAGGGCGTTTTGAAAACTTTCAGTACTGTAATTACAAATGTGACAGTTGCTATTCATATCAGATTGGAAACAAAGAAATATGAAACTTATTATAGGCTTCATGAATGTTTACGAAATTTAAACATCCCCATTTAACTTTCAGCACTTGCAGCTTCAGTTCAGTTACATGCAAGCTGTAGTCATTTTAAACAAGCTTTAAACCAAAATATGTTATAAAAACATTGTTAAGCACTGGTAATACTTGAGACTTGCAAGCAAGAATTCTTCTTCAAAAATTACCATTTATTACTTCCATGAGAAACTCAGAAAAACACAATTTTCTCGCACAAATAATGTTGTAGTTGCTACCTACCAATCATTAATCTCGGCCGAGCAGGGATATTTCTGAATAGTTCAGGCAACCACATATCACATCACCTATGTAAGGGATTAAGTACCTATTTAGCTTCAAAAATCTGACATATATTCTCCTAATCCACACTCGGTTTACGGGATTACAGTGCCTGCCTCACAGGTAAACCTCAATACCTGTTTGCAGTTTCTTTAGTCTCCTACAAAAAGTCAGAAGAGCAAAGTATTGCTATTATTTCAACTCTAGTACAGAATTTATTTCTTTACGAGTGACTGAAAGTATCAATTATACTAAAACTTAAAGTTAATTATTGTTAATATAACTGGGATTTATTATCTTTGGGTAGGACTTCAGCTCTGCTTTTAAAATGTATGCTCATGGCTGTCTGCTATGTTTTGAAAATGATCATCATTTTGTAATTAACATGCAGAGTATTAAACAAATTTAATTCTTTAATGCTAATATTTTATGAAAGAGCAAGAGGAAAGATTTTTCCTACAAAATAGCAGTCAGAATTACTTAAACCCAAAGCCCAAGCAATCACACACTTCATTTTAACTAAAATAAGTCAGTAGGAATCAGGCAGCTCTAGACTGAAGGGACGGAAGACGAAGGAGAGGACTTGGGGCCATATAGATGGTTTGGACAGAGCTGTGGTATAGAAAATGCAGCCATATAGCACATGTGTGACTCCCTGTATGGGAATGGGGATGTACATTCAGCCAAGGAGTAGCGACAATAACTGTTCTCAAACTTTCTATGTGACGGGGAAGGGAGCCACAACCTTTTCTTGTGAAGCTGAAAGTTAACAGAAATTAGCTGCTGGTGGGTACTCCCAACATGAAAACAAAAATGTCACCATAGCAAAAGGAATCCTCGGAGTTAAAAGAGAAACCAAAGCAGTTAAAGTACTGTTAAATATGACCTTCAGACTAGGGGAAAGTATTATTTTAATTGACTGAATGACATTTATGAGGCGTCACAGGCAAAACAAGAAAACCACAGAGATATTTAATTTTTCTCTTCTCTCTCCCATTACTGACAGCAGTTCAAAGGCTGGGAAGCTCTTGGAGCAGCAGAGGAGACAATCAGGGAATGGATTTGGAGCTAACTATCAGCAAGAGCAATTTTCTCCTGGAAACCGTAACAACCTGAATCTAGATTTTTGGTTTTCAGCAAAGTACTAGCTCACAGAATACAAGTCAGTAGTTATATAAACCATAACAGCAATGAAAGGAGCCACAGCTTTTCTGAGCAAAAACTGCATGTATTTTATTTATGGAGGTGACAACTGTTTTGTCCCCTTCACGTCACCTGCTATTTAGATATTCCTCCCTGACCACATGCTACTATAAAATTCTTACCGCATTGAATTTCTTCTTTTGCAGTGTTATATCCGCTACCATAGTTTTATGTTTGTACATAAGGTATAAGAGGAAAATAAGATGGAGCTGGTCCAAACGTTACCTTGTCCTCCTGAAAGGCAGAATCCAGCATAGACAAGTCCCTGTCTGCTGCTTCTCTCACCCACCACTGAGTGATAATGACAGTAAAGGACCTTCCACAGGAGCCAGGCTCAAAGAAGAATGCAAAGGACCCAAGGCGAACAGGTCCAGCTACAGAGGACAAGAAGTGCAACCTTATAAAATCAAGCTTTTCATATAGCTACCTTAAGAGACACTTGCAGACATCACAGGTAAAACTAGCTATGTGAACCATAAAGAGGTTCATCAAAAGCAATTAACTTGACTTGAAAGCATTTTTTTGAGCTTTGATATCTAAATGAGCCTTTGTAAACTGCGAGCACTGTAAGAGATAGTCAGCATAACCTTGCCTTCTGTTTTAAGGTTGCAGTAGTCAAGGTATACAGTCACATTTCAAAGAAAAAGAAAGCCATGTATTGATGTGAATCTCCTATTAAAGTATCTTTTCTCACAAGTAATCAGACTGAAACAGTTCATAATCTTTGTAAATAAAACAAACGTGTATTATCATTGATTCTCAAATCAGTCTGGAAAACTCCAGGGGAATGTCCATGAAAAACAGTTATGTTGGGAAAAGAAAGAATATACTAGAATACATTAATTCACTTTTTACTGCAGTTGTTGTAAAGTAACCAACTTCTGTGTTAAATTCACTTTATTTTACCTTGTGGAGCAAGTACTGCTTTAAGCACTGCAAATTAAAAATCAGCCTCTAAGAACAACCCAAGCTCTTTTCACTGAATTTGTAAAAGAGCTGTTGGGGGAGATGTGTAGAGCTCAGGAGAATGAAACCCAACATCCTTCATGGCAGGTACTGAAATTCCCAAAGAAATTAGGAGCAGTGTCCTTCATTACATCCAGGGGAATATCCAGAAGGATGAATGGGAAGACAATGAAGGAGAATGATGAAATCTGAGCAACGGGTGCTCAGACTCAGATTTCTCAGCAGATAAGCGTTATTCTGGAATTTGTCAGAAATATATTAATCTTGCCTGGAGAAAAACACCACATGTTTAAAGAAGTCCTGACTATAGAGTTAACGACTACCCAACCACCAGGTTAATTTGTCTCCAGGAACCTGAAAACTTAATTTTATCTTTCAGATATGAGAATCATTTAATCCCATCACTGAATAAAGAGAGAAGGTTTTCATTTAAAAAAAAAAATAATAATAATAATAATTTTTAAAATGATCAATCCAATGGTCCAGAAAGCAGACAAAGGGGGAAAGGTATTCTCTGAGACCCCTCTGTAAGGAGAGGAATAGAACAGATGTTACGCTGTTATTCTTTATTCTACGCATGTTATTCTACGCATGTTATTCTTTAAGTGGATTTTAAGTGAATGTTGCCTACCAAGGTGGATTTATCAGATCTGCACAAATGGCCCAAACTGCTGAGGAGCAAGATGACTTTCCTATCGACTTAACATCACCAGACCGCACAAACCCTGGCAGACAGCACTGGGGAAACCATGTCTGTTCAGGGAACAAAGTCACAGTGTTTTAAATTGTTGGCTGCGCTTTAGTAAAAATCACTTCAGAGTCTTCATAAAGCCACAAAATTTTTTTCATGAAAGAAACGATGTGGTCTTCTCTTTCTTGCTGTCTTCTGAAGAGACGGTCAATGCAATTGTGTCTTTAAAATGCTTTCAGGGCTAGAGCCAGAGGTTTGTATTTAGCAGTGTTTTGCTGTGAACATGTTGCACCAATATCAGATTCCAGCTTACTTGCAGGTACATGCAGACCCAAATGTGTTGCTTTGTGGTTCAAGTCCTCCATGTCTGGAGAGGTTGACACCATGGGCACCAAAGTCACACGGCTCCTCCTATATGGGACAATTCAGAAAAATAACTCGCAGACGTACAGTTATCATAGAATCATTTTGGTTGGAAGAGACCCTCAAGATCGCGGAGTTCAACCATTACCCAAACGCTGGCACTGACCCATGTCCCTGAGAACCTCATCTCCGTGTCTGTTCAACCCTCCAGGGATGGTGACTCCAGCACTGCCCTGGGCAGCCTGTTCCCAAGGACTCCAGCATGACTGACATTGGTTTAGTACCCTTGTTCAGAAACCTATTCACCACACAAGTATCTAAGAAGTACCTCGTATGCAAACATGCAAATTTAAAGCCAAATTAGATATGGTTTTGACCAGGAGGAGGATGACAGAGATGCAGATTCTTAAAAAAAAAAAAAAACACATAACTCTGGTTTCATTTCTTGCTCTGTTTATTAAGTAGCATTTTCTGCTCGTTGCATACTTACAAGCTAGATGAAGAATTTTGTTCAAATTTTATCATAATCAGCCAGTGAACAGCCTGGGAAAATCATTTTAATAGAAAATGAAAGCAATTAAAACCCATCCTTTAGCATTACTATATTTATGCTAACTTACTTGTAGCTTGTAGTTACTCCAGTCACAGCACCTAGTAAGATAGGAAGCATTAAGATGTGCAAAGGCAGTATATATACTCTTCTAACTTTTTAAAATGTTTTTTCAACTTATTTTGCCTCTTCCCTCTTTCTCCTACAAATGATTTCTTAAATTATTTAAAAATACTATTAGTCCAGACTGGGGGAAAAAAACAAAACAAAACAAAACAAAACGTTACAAACCCAATAGATTTCAAGACGTGAAAAAAAGGCCCTAAAATGTCCAGGGGGGCTATGTGGTCAGTGTTTCTATTCCTCTTTATCACAAGCTAGCAAGGAACAAAACCCTGTCATTGTGATTTTTCACACATTTTATGTGCGCGTGTACTTTGCAGCTGAAGTCTCATCCACCAGCCCAGAGCAATCCTGGGTGTTACTGATACAGAACAAGTATTAACACACAGAATAGGAGACAAACTCATGGAAAACAGCAACCTGCTCCCACAGATGGGCATCCCACCGGTTTTGCTTGTTCTACAAAACTCCCCGGAGATGTGCTGCAGCTGGGGGCTTCCTCCCACCATGGCTGAGAAGGATGCTCAGCTGCAGCCCCTCTCCCTTTTCCCTTTCACCCCAGAAAAAAGGCCAAAATTTTAAAATTATGTAGAATCATAGAAAAATATAGGTTGGAAGGGACCTTCCCAGTCCCCCCAGTGCCCCCCCAGCCATGGGCAGGGACATCTGCACCAGCTCAGGTTGCTCAGAGCCCCGTCCAGCCTGGCCTGGGATGTCTCCAGGGATTGTTCAGCCACCACCTCTCTGGGAACCTGGGCCAGGCTCTCACCACCCTCAGGGCCAACAATTTCTCCCTCATGTCTAGTCTGAATCTCCCCTCCTTTTGTTTAAAACCATCGCCCTTGGCCTATTGCAACAGGCCCTGCTAAATTCTGCCCCCATCTTTCTTATCAGCCCCTTTTAAGTGTGGAAAGGCCACAATAAGGTCTCCCCAGGGCCTTCTCTTCTCCAGGCTGAACATCCCCAACTCGCTCAGCCTGTCCTCACAGCAGACCTGTCCCAGTCCTCTGAGCATTTTTGTAGTAAATACTACAGCAAGTACCAACAAGTCTATTCCAAATAAACTCAGGCCAAGTCCCCCACTTTGCTGTGCTGTGTATTACACTCAAAGCTCCAGCAGAAAACACAGCAGATTTGAGGTTTATATTCTGCTGCTAAAGAAAAGAGTGGGGAAAAAAAAAAAAAAAGAAAAAAAAAAAAAGATCTTGATTCTTCTAACCAGACCCAGAGTTTCACAAACAGGACGGGTAGCAGGGGCAGGGAGCAGAAGTCCAGCAAATGCTCCCTGAAAAAAGGCAGCGTGTGGCATCTGGGTTCTCCACACCTGCGGTTTTCAGCTTCTGCAGATCAGAGCTGGGTCAGAAATAGTTTGAGCACAAAAATGCACAGCCGAAAAATAGAGCCACCGCGTACAGAAACTGAATCCGTCAGGGCTTGTTGTTAATTTTGGAGGCAGGGAAGGATGGAGAGAAGGTGAACATAAGCATTCGATTCTTGGGTTTTTTTGCACAGGTTGGAAACAGGTGCCTCCCGTCAGAGAGGACAGCTGGGGCCTGGGAAGTGTTTAGTAGTCTGTAATGGTTAGTACATGTTCGCCTGAGGACCATACTAAAATAATATCAATAAGGAATGACAAGGTGAAGCGACAAGCTCAGCACAGGAACAAGGGGCTTTTAGTGAAATAGAAACTGGAAATATTGCACTAGAGGGTATGCTGTGTGATGTCTAAATTATTTTTAAGCAATAAATAACCAAGTGTTCTTAAGTGAAAAGCAGCTAAACGACTAAGAAACAGATTAACACACTGCAGTATGTTAAAAAAAAAGTCTGAAACCATCTTTAAAACTGCTTGCCCAGAATTTCAAAGAGCCCTTTAGAACAATTTCCTAAGTAAGATCTTCCAAATTTGCCAAGGATTATTCTGAATTAATTCAGCAAAAGAAGTAGTTCTTCCCATCTCTTTCCCCGGCAATACATTGCACCAATACCCTGCTTAGAAACCATTTTCCTCTCTTCCAGAGCTCAGGATCAAGTTTGAGGTAAGTCATT
The DNA here is from genome assembly GCF_036013445.1 of Caloenas nicobarica. NCBI lineage: Eukaryota > Metazoa > Chordata > Aves > Columbiformes > Columbidae > Caloenas > Caloenas nicobarica. The sequence goes on from NC_088252.1 coordinate 26,972,423, forward strand.
TACATAAATCCATAATGCATCCACCAAGCTCTTAGTTCTCAAGGGTATTATAATGCTAATAGAGAAATGACAAAGCAGTAGTTTTATCTTCCTAGACCCAACACCTCTATATTTGACATCCATAGCCCTGAACGATAGATACAGCTGCAGGCTTTCCATTGTAGTATTTTCATAATCCTTGCTTCTGGGCATTTATGGTCTAAAGCTGTCTGCTACGGACTGTAAAAAATGTTTTACTAAAGCAAGTTAGTCTTGAAGTGTTGAAGATGGCCCTGTTTTATGAATGGATGCTCAAAGTGATACTTAGTGAGCCACAGACAGCACTTGCAGAACAGCTTATCGTTGTGTTCATAAACAAGCCCCGTAGGGTCAAAACCATTGGGTCAAACACCCCAGATTTCACATTATAAACCCAAAATTGCAGGAACAACACACATCACGTGCCAGTCCTGCCGAGTCTACCACCCTGCTCCAACAAAGTCAAGGACAGATAAACAACCACCAAGGCTCAAGACCAGGACCTACGCATGCAATCTCTCTTTCTTGATGAAAAAATACCACGACCTTTTTTGTTTGTTTTCTCTGCCATAGAACAGAATTCACAGAGTCTGACACAGGAGCAGGTAACTATGCAGAGGAACAGTTTGTGTCTACACTTTGTGTCCTGACCCTCTTTGGCCAACGAAACTGTGGTTCTCCCTGCACCCTTCTCCATCCCATTTTTCTAGGATAAAGCATGGTTGAGGCAATTTCTTCTCCTTCATAATTTGTGTCTATTTAAAGTATAAAAAAGTCAAAATAAAGCTAGGGGGCTTTCTTCTTAGGAAGGAATGTGCTCAGAATCTGGACGCCTGTTGTTTCAAAATATTCACAAAAGGTTTCTTCCAGCACAGTAATAAGCAGAGAAGTAAATTTTTTACTCATACAGATCCAGCATAACAGAGAGATGCAGGAATAGCACCAAGAGCTATAAATGTAGTGCCACAAAGTCCCTGCTAGCAGAGAAGAAATAATTTTTCATAACATTGTGAGCCTTCTCCCTGTGCCACGACACTTCAGATACAGGCAAAAGCTTGGATTTTAATTCTGGAAACACGGGGATTTATAGCACAACCATCTTGCCTTCAAAATGCTGCATGAAGAAGCCAGGAATTGAAGTCCAAGAAAGAGCATCCATGGGTCTGATGTACAGTAAACAAAAGAAGCTTTGAAGACAGAATTAAAGAATGGACTGACACCTGCAACCTACTCTATGTGCATCTAAAACACATAGCATATTTTTTTTTTTTCCTTAATTTCGTTTTAGCTTCAGGGTAGGAGGTTATGAAGAATACCCAGGCTGTATAATTCAAGCTACTGAGCACCCAGAACTGCTACTGATGCCCTTCACATATGTTCACCTCTCTCCATCAGCTGTAAAAGATGCTCAGGCTCCTTACTTTAAATTGTGCTTCAAACTTTGCTCCGTTTTTTGACATTTGCAGGAACATTTTTCTTCCCCTTTTTAAAGAGCTCCTATTGTAAATGACCTTACATGTCACTGTATGTCCTTTGAAACTTTTAGCAATAATTGATCAATTTTCCAAACTTTGGAGGGTGCGGGGGGGTTAATGTTTTTTTTTGCGTTAGTGGAGCTGGGCACACAATACGTCTGAAAGCAGTTAACCCAATTGCCTTTCACCCAGAGGTCAGATATTCCCGAAACAACGTTTTAGAAAATGCAGCCTAAATGAACAGTGACCCGCATACACAATATTGTCCTCATCTGAGCAGTTCTACAGATCACATTTCCCTTTATGAGAAACCACGTAAGATACAAAAGTCTTGTTGTAGGACTCAGAAAAATAACAGAATCTCAAGCTTTTTGGCATAGTCACCCCAAATGCTGTTAAAGGAGCTGGTATCTCCAAACTAAGATATTTTAAACGCCAAAGTCAGGGTCCAGCACAATAGTTTCCTCAATTACTTGCACCATAGCCAGGGGCCATTTCCACCAGTGGGGAACCGCTCAGGAAATGTAGGAGCAGGACAGCATTTTGCACACAAGGAATCTACCACCTTTTATGGCTGAAACATCAAGTCTAATTTGCCATTGGCAACTCATATAAACTAAGTAATCTCATACCAAGAAAATAACGTTGCTGCAGAACAAAATAAAAACTGTAGTTTGACCCAATTTCAGATTCCCTTGATGAATTTCAGAGGATAAAAACAAAAGTTGATTTTTACAAATTAGCTTCTTTTAAGCTAAAAAATAATGCATAATATTAACATGAAACATTTAAATTAAAATGGAATTAAACAAGAGATTTGGAACTATGCAAAAAACCTCAGCTCTCCTTAGTATAATGTTGAAACATTGTCCCTCTAGGTGCTTTTAAATGAATAAAGTCAGTAATGCTGCCAATGAATCACTGACTAAAACATCTCGGCTACAGAACAAGTACAGAGGGGATGTAAAAGCAGTCAAAATCTGAAATCTTAATTGCACACTGGCTTTATATTTATTAAATTTAGTTGTGGGAAACAGAGGTAACATTGCATCAAATAAACAACTTTAAGACCTTTTGCTGCATCTGTTTATCTTCTTCCTACACGGTCTATGCTGTGCTCCCCAAAGGCAGAGTCCCATCATCCAGGTATCAGAGCTGTCAAAAAGTGGGGGACAAGGGAGGGAAGGGAAGAGGGAGAGAGAAATTAGGGAAATTAGGGAAGTGGCATCATAGAAAGTTTCATTTAGGTTAATGTTTCTTTGTTTATAAATAGCCCAACTAAAGTAGTATGCAGTTATTTAGGCACAGGTGACAAAGGCCATGTTCATCTATAAGCATTAAGGAACGGATAGGGTGAAATGCCTCCTCTTTTACCCAGGAGATCTGATCCTGTCCATATTTTAACACAACAGAGAAAAAAAAAAAAATAATAATCCTTCTGTTCCCAGTGGGGTGTCCCCTATTTCCATAACAGAAACCTTCAAAACTATGAGGTGCCCTTGAGAGGTTTGTAAATCCATCTCATTTCCAAAAGATTTTAATAAAAAACAAAACTCAAAAAGTTTCCAACCAGAGCTGATCTGTGTATAAAACCTGAGCAGCTGAACACCAGGATCTTCCAAGAGTCCCTGAAGTGCCCTTCTGGCTCAGAAAACCTCAGCAGCTCACAACCACGCGCTAGAAAATAAGGATGCTCCTCCTAGCTTAGACCATACAGCCCTGCAGACTAATAAACCTAACGCTATTATTTTTTAAACACGTGCCGAAAAAATATCCAGGACATGACAAAGACAGCATCTACACGTTTCCTTCAACTTGTACTTGGTGATGCTATTCAAAGTTTTATAAAATGTGCATATATATGTGCACGCACGCGCTTTTTGTGCATGGATTCTTCATCGCAGCTATCAGCAGGTGTTCTGCTTTCCCCCACCTGTACCGAGAACATTGCTGCTTGCATTTAAATGCAGATTTACAGGTAAATGGGAATACCAGGCAAGGAGTTGCCAATGGAAAGCTAGAATATGATAGCTACTTAAAGAGATTAACTTTCTTATTATTGTGTCACTGCACACTGTAATTCAAACAGCTGGTAGCCTCATTTCTGTAACCACGGAAAATTAAACTGGGAGTGAAAGCTCCTTTTTGTGCTGTTGTTTTCATGGCTACAAGACTTGGTTATGTGCCTTTTGTGCCTGTGGTCCTGTACAGGAGGCTCAGCATTTAAAGGGCAAGAACAGTTGTTTCCCCAATAAAATTTGCTTTTCTGTAATTTGCTGGAAAAGTAGTCCTGTTGAAGTCTTGAGACAATCTAAACTAAGTTGCAACATTGGTTTTAACACCTCACCTTTCCCTTACACAACAAAGACAGGCAATAAATGTAGCAAAATTAAATTTTATTCGGTTGAATAGGTTTTTCACTGTAGGCTGCTAATTTTTACGACAACAGATTTATATTTTATGCAAACATATGTAAAACACTGCTGTATATGTTACGAAAAGCAAGAGTAACTCGTTTTGCTGACAGTGGAGACGCAACGGGCTGATATAAACCTGTGCCACTCCTCACGCTTCTCTGGAATTTTGTGCAGCATTCATTTCAGTTTTAGCAATATTATTGTTGAGTTAAACCTGTTTTCACATGAACACTTGAAGCAAAACTGTCTTGGAGCATAAGGAAAATGAAAACTATTTTTCCTCCATTATAAAATCATCTTTAAACTCCTTTGAACTCTCCTGCTTAGAGCAGCTACTGTGGGTTAAATAAGCCCATCTTTACTGAGGGACAGGCAGCAACCTTTTTCAGAGAAAACTGTTTCCATGTGGGTACCTCAGGGGTGTTTAGAAATCTGCGCAGAGTTTCTTTTACTCATGTTCAAATTGGCCATACGGATTGGAGAAACTCAGCATGTATCATTAGCTTTGGAATTAGTTCCTTTCCTTTCAAAGCATGAGCAATTTGTGTGCCTTCCTATTCCATATGGGATCTACGAGCCTCTTATTAAAGTAACAGCTAGAGAAAGGTAATTACTAGGAAAAAAAAAAAAACACTAAGAGAACTTAAACAGATAATAGGTTATGTAAAACTATTAGGCTTACCAATTCTAAGGAAGAGTTTTCCCTATCAACCTCAGCAAAATGCTAAGGGTCTAGGGTGGGCTAGATTGGAATTCTGACTTGTGGGGCTGGGACCGAGATGTGGCTCAAGCAAAGAGAAGCCACACGAGAGGGAAGAATAAATTAAATTATATATATATGAAATCTAGAAATCATGACCAATAAAGGAAGATTGAGAAAACCAAGGATGCCTGGTTTTCAGGCGCCTAACGGGGGCATTCTGCCAGCATATTAAAGGTAACCAAACCAGTCAGGAATCAGCTCTTCTCCATGGTCCCTGGGAAGAAAACTACAGGTGATAAGCAGAAACCACAGCCAGAGGGAATTAGGTTGGAGACTAATAAAAATGCCCTAATGGTAAGGATAGTGAGGAACGTGAACAGATTGCCCATGGAAGCTACAGACTCTCCATCAGCAGAAAACCTTATAACACGTAACACAAACCTCTGTTGAGAACAGTTTTGATGCAACGGGATGAACTGAATGACTCCCACACCTATTTTCTAGCTGTAACTCAAGGCTGCTCTATTCATCAAACAGTCTTCTCATTCCCAGCAAGACCACTATAAGCACTGTATTCCCTTTTTGGCAGTTTAACCATGGCCTTGCATGCGAAAAAAACATTTCCCCAAGTACAAACCACCCTTCTCCCCTTGAGTAGAGCTGCAGGACGGTGACCAGTGACCACCCAACAGCAGCCGGTGACTTCCACCTCTTACTGCAAAAGTGGGTTCCCATCTGCAGGTGAGATTTTTACCTGCAAGCCCCAATGTTACCTGCATCAGCCCCGTCTTAGGGCATTTCTGAGCTCAATACAGAAGTTTTCCTCTTGTTGACAGTGTGTTGATTTGGATTAAAAATCTGTCAGAGTAGAAAATGACTTAGACTGCAGAAAATACAAACTCATTTTTTTGCGCCCATTCGATTCAGAGCTGTAGCACTAACACGACAGGTTAACATGACTATTAAATCTACAAAATAATCATCTGATATTGAAATCAACTCAATTAATACTTAGGACTGGTCAGTTCCCTTAGACTGAAGGACTAAAGACCATTTATTATTGCAAAAGAAAAATATAGAGAAAGGGTTTGCATTCCTGGTTCAGCCCTGATCACTACTGTAAATTAAACAAGTTCTTGGACCCTCTGTGCATGTTCGCTCTTGTTTCTCTCACATTATCAATATTAGAAGTTTTCTGGAGCAGGGACAATCTCTTAATATGATCTGTCCAATACTCAGCCCAATGGATATTTCAGATACATAATTCAAAATACTTCATATTAATGATCGTCTTCAGTTGAGAGAAAGCACTACGTGACACAGCTACCAAGCAGTCATATTTTATTGGGTCCTAAACATGTATATTCTTCTCGGTTTTACTGAAATACATGCAGAAAAAAAAAAGCCTAGCAGAGAAGGTGCATAAAATGTTGTTCAGAGCAGTGAGGTAAATAGAGCAGTTGGTTGCTTTAGTGTTCTTTGGTGGTACATAGGTCTTTGGAGACCTATGTGAAAAGCTGAGTAAGCAAAAAAAAAACCTAGGTAGTGAAATGCAGAAGGCAATGTGGTCAACAGCTCACTCAAGCGGTATTATTCACCTGTACTTTGACTGTTTAGCTCAGTTAAATTCATGATCCATAAAATAGAGAGCAATAAAATCAAATTTTTTTTTGTTGCTCTGTTGAATAAAGTATTACTAATCATGCTTGAGAAAACATTGCTCTTACTTAGACACTGTTGTGGGGTTTTTTTAATCAGGAAGCTGAGCAATTACAGATATTATTTCCCCTTGACAAGTTTCAACCTAAGTCTTTTAATGCCCTGATACTTTAAAGACTCCCATGAGCACAGAACACCAAGCTCTAGCAGAAAGACACAGGTCCCAAACTACTACACATTCAAAAACTACATTGTGCTTTAGTTCAAGTCCCTTGGGTTTCAGCCCAAAGCAGAGGCACAGCTGATGAAAACAATCCCTTGCAGGGACTCCGCACCATTCCCCTGCCCTCGCGGCTGGGGGACACGAGAACGTCGTGTGTGGGGAACCTCTAAGCTGCTGGCCAGAATCACAGACTGGTTGGGGTTGGAAGGGACCTCTGGAGATCATCCAGTCCAACCCACCTGCTCACGCAGGGTCACCAGAGCAGATCACACAGGAAGGTGTCCAGGCGGGTTTGAATGTCTCCAGAGGAGACTCCACAGCCTCTCTGGGCAGCCTGGTCCAGGCTCTGGCACCTCAAAATAAAAGTTTCTCCTCATTTTCAGGCAGCAGGAGCACATGGTGCATGGGCAGGACAGGCAGCGGAGGGGAGATCTGCACCCCAATATCTCCTTGTGGTCTCCTGTTCTCATAGTCACTGCTCCTCAACCATACCGCTTTGAGGTTCTGTCTGTGGCGAGGTTTTGCATTTTCTTGTTTTCCACGATTATAAAAACCTGGAATAGTTTGTGTTGAAGGGACCTTCCCAGGTCCCCCAGTGCCCCCCCTGCCATGAGCAGGGACATCTGCACCAGCTCAGGTTGCTCAGAGCCCCGTCCAGCCTGGCCTGGGATGTCTCCAGGGATGGGGCACCTACCACCTCGGATATTCTGTACTGCTGACGTTCCTATTGTTATTTCTCTTGTTCTTTACCTTTCTCCAGAGAAAAGTTTAAAATTTCCAACAACAAACTTTGTCCTTGTCCCTTGAGCTAATAATAATGAATTCCAGAGCTCCAGAGATTCTGCTGTGGCTAACCTACAAACCAGAGCTGAAAGGATGGAGAGGCAACACAGGACATCTGCCTGTGTCGCCTTGCAGACACTCGTACTTTTGTTGCACTGTTTGTAAGTGACATTTCTTTAAAAAACAGCTCTGTCACAAGTGAAAGAAATCTACCTTCAACATGCATTAACAGCAAAAAAAATCAAAGCCCCTATAATCTTCATGGCTTCAATGCTCATTTAAAAAGCATCAGTCACGCTGTAATCTGGGTGCTGTACCCTACTCAAATAAAGTCTTTAATAAAGGTGTAGTTAGCTCCTAATAAGTATCCTTTATACCTATCATTTTAGGCTCCTGGCTTTAAATACCAAAAGCTAGATATCCTGTTGTTACATTAATATATTGCCCTCATTTTTGCATTAACTCAAGTGAGTCTCTTAGCTGACTTCATCCCTTTGGTGATAACACCCCTGCGGTGTCTAAATGGAAGGTAACTACTTATACACGAGTTAAGGGGGACTGATGAATTGCAAATGAGGATGAGTTATGCGGCAACAGCACAGAAAGTCGGTATGTGTAAGTGGTTTTGAACTACAGGTGTCTGACAAGTGTTCTCTTGCATTTCCCCCTATAGCTTCAAAGTCAAAATTCATCCCTTTTTGTCCTTTGGTAAAATTCAAATCACTGCCCCATGCCTAGCGGTTTGATAAGTGAGACTGTTCTCATTCAGGCAAGAAGGGGGTTTCCGAAGTAAACATCTGGAAAAAAATTAAAAATCAGTCCTCACCCAGCCCTCCAAGCAGAAGAGGACTATGCTATAATCCAAATTTTGGCATGTACAGGAGCCATTTGCTGCTGCTGAGGTTTGGTCTCGATGTGTCTGTTGTTGCTGCAGCTTTGCCATCAGCCTCCACTTCTATCCTGGGATTCGCACCAGCCTCGTACACAACACTCCTTGCTCCAGCAACTGTCGGATTAATGCACTTTCCTCATTAATACGGTATCAGGCTGGCATTAAGTTTTTGAAGACTGAAGAAAAAGTTTTTTTAAAAAAAGAAAAAAATTCAGAGGGAACTTTGTAACCCGTCTGCTCTCGGGTGGTGGCTGCAGCATTGCGATGCTGGGGACCACGGAGGTGCAATGCAAAGTGGCTTTTATACAAGTACAGGCAACATTATCCTCACCAAAAAATACCCAGCCCTACACAATGTTGCTGATATTGCTGCTTTATCACTTGTTTCTAATAAAACCCTGCAGTCTGTAGAAAATCCATCTCCAGCTGAGTTCCACATGCAACTCGTGCAGCTCTGATTCCTTAAGCAATAGATATGGCTGTAAATGGCTACTTCTCATCGCTATTTTAGTCATTTTTAGAGAAATAGTAACAATCTAAATTTTGAGGACACTTGTTAAAAAAAAAAAACTTGTTTCAAAGTACTACTACTGTCAAAATATATCAATAATATTGTCCCTTAAATTTCAGCTACATTTAGAAACTTGAAGGATTCTACCGATGCAAAAAACTTTGCATACAGCAAATCTATACACATGAGCAGAACAGACAGTTCCATAAATATTATACTAGTCAAATGCTAGAAACAGTCTATTAGTTTTAATACCTGCATAGATCTTTACAGAAAAATACAGTCGTAGAGTTTCAATACAGGCTAAAATATCATTTAAATGAATAGGCTCTGAAAGAATGAGAAATTACTCAGTAACTTCAGAATCCCAATGAGCACAAATGACCTGTAAGTGTCATCTGCTGATATGAACAATTGAGTCCATGTCAAATAAACAAAGTGACATATAATTTAGTTTTAATATTCCTAGTATATCATTGCAGCAAGTAAGACAAACATAGGGCTATCATATCTCAAGAGCAAAAGAAATTAAGTTAATGAATGCTTAAAAAACACACTTGGGACCATTTCTTACAATATTTCTAATCATTAAATCTGCTGTGTCTAAACATAAATGAAACAGCATAGCCATAAAAATGGATAAACTTTGAACAATTTAATTCAGATAACCATTTCAAAATGAATCTAAAAGCTTAAGCCAAAGCCTAACAAAAATTCAATCTGATTAGGTTCCTTCCAGTGAAAGAAAAGTCTTTTTCAGTCATTTCAGCTAAGCTTCCAGTTCTCACCTGACCAAAATGTCAAACTAATCAAAAATTTATCATAATTTTTGGATTCTGCCCCCTCTTACCAAAATATTTTAGGGTGTTACTACAGCTCAACAAGTCTAGCATGCAAGCCATCACTTTGTGGGCACTCGATAAGGATTATATTTTATTTTGACCCAAGTGATTCGGCCAAAGACTTCCCAAGGATCCTCTCCCCAGGACTCTGCAGGTTCACAGGGACACATGGATCGGGGCTCAAATCTCTGTTTTGCTGCTCATCTCAACAGGAACCCACTTCAGATGCTCAGCCCATCCACTGCCTCCTTATCAAGGGCTTCCTGAGCAGTAACAGAAGGTAAGTGGACACTTACATGTTTTGCAAGATGACATTTCATTAGAGAAGAGCCGTAAGAGCCGCAGATTTTTTTTTTTTTCTCCTTGAATACTGAGAGAAACGTTAAATAAACGAGGAACCCTGCGGTCAGTGGAGTAGCAGTCTGCTGTCTGGTCCTGCCCTAACAGATGAACCCATCAAGAGAGAAGATGCTTTAATGAAGCAAGAAGATATTTTGATGGTAATTTATGTGTTTAAGAGGCAGTGCCTCTGATGAAGCCTATTCCAAGAGGCTGTGAAAATCGTGAAGTCAGAATGGATTTTTTTTTCTAGACAAACACTTCAAGAAGACGCATTTTATGTTTCACAGATTAGCTGCTGCCATTTCTCATCCAGTTGAGTTCCAGCATATGTTAAGGTATTCCCTATTGTGTTTTTACAGCCACAAACAGTAAACTACCCAAAGCTCTAAGGAACAGAGTGAACAGCATCTGTGTTGTGTTTCATCACAGCAATCAGAGAACATAAATTAGTGAAGTTGTCTGTGTCATTTATCCACATAACTGGGCTTCCCAAAAGGAAGCATTTTCCCTTTCCCCCTTTTAAGTTCATGACACGCCTTCTGATTTTGGAAACAGACACATCATCACTCAAAATCAAAAAATATAAATAGTACAATGCAATAAAATGTCAGAAATGTAACCTTTGTGGAAGTCTTATAGTTAATGGCCTACCCTTTCAAGCTTAGATGCCAACGTTTATATCTCCAAATTAATATTTTGACGTGCAAAATAAAACACATATTTGCAAGTCTCTTTGGATCCTTCTCTAGTTTCACTCTGGCACAGTAAATCCAATCTAAGACATTTGTGGTATTCTGCAGGCTGGCACAGGTTCACAAAAAGTGAGTCAAGACTACTCTTGGAAACACTTTCCTGAGCATCTGTCAAAGGAAAGAAAAAGCATTTCACGCAATCAAGTCGAAGTTGAAAACTGGCCAGTTCAGCCTCTCTTAGACCTCTGCAAGCTTCTTCAGCAGTTCTATGCCATCTGTGTATATTTACCTTAGTTTCGTCAGAAATCGGAAGCCTAAATATTATTTTTAGTGATGTCCCTGATAGACTTACGCTGACTTTGATAGGATTGAGATCAGGCCCATTTCACAAATTGCTGTTTAGTCTCCTTTTCTCTTGGCAACTAAACCACCATAGTGACACTCCTGCTCCTCCTGTCCTGGCTCACACCAAGGGTCGACAGTCCCAGAAAACCCCGTTCCTGTCTGACAGCTCCATGTACCCATTCCCCACAGTCTTAAGAATAACATTAGGAAATCTATCCATATGGAGAGAGGAAGAGATCATTCTTTTACGTATTTATGCTTTTCAGGGGCTGAGACCAAATAATTTAGAGAATCATAAAATCGTTTTGGTTGGAAAAGACCTTTAAGACCATCAAGTCCAAGCGTTAACCTTAATTTAAGGCAAATCTGAGCAAGTTTCAGGAACAGAGGACTTGAGTGCATCCTCAGATATATTTTTATTGAATTATTTTTCTTCAAGTTAACATTTCTGTAAACTGCAAGTCTCAACCTTTAATGCTCTGCTTCTAGCCTGCAAGTGTCTTTTCAGAACCACAGTTCTGAACCATCAGAACCATCAGTTCTTCACATAAATTAAGTCATTCAAAGATGTATCTATGAAGGCTGGAAGAGTAAAACCCCAGTAATCAACTGTAAAAATGACCCATTCAAATTTTTCAGATTTTATACTACAGAAAATGTTTGCGCTGAGCCTCTAAGTTACTATGGAATAATTCTTCAGCAGTTACCAGTGATCATTCTAAGGAAGTTCAGCAATAATCTATGATAAGGTTGCAGATTGAAGGGTTTGGTCACATTTAAGGTGATGTTGCTCTGGGTTTTGAGCAGGCAGAAATCCAGCAGATAAAAATCTCAGCCACACAGCACTGAAGTCCCTTTTACAGGAGAAGGCAAGAAGGAATGGACAAGGTTTCATCAATAAGAAAACCTTGAGTGCACACCCCGTTTTGGAAAATAACCACTATAATTCATTTTGTATGGAGATTATCTAGTTTAAAATCTATGGAATAAAGGTCTAGTAACTATGAGAGTGTAGTAAATGACAGTGTAGGATTCATAACACACAAGTCACTTGGTATAAACACAAGAGAGCCTTGAAAAAATCAGAAAAGAGACCTGAGATCTACTACAAAATATCAGCAGGAGTCATAAGTCAGAGGCTGGTATTTGCCATTTAGGCTGACAGATAAGCACCGGGAACCAGAATGTCAAATAAAGAATCAAATGAAGACGCCAAATGGGAAGGAAAAAAAAAAAAAACACCACCACACACCAACACACCACACAGCAGATGGAGATAAATGACATGACTGTTTGCTGGAGAGAGAATACCTGTGAATTACAACGTATTCACTGAAAAATGGCAGCAGCCACTGCAGGCTGCCCATGGCAGCAGCTGCCAGATTTGGGGAGCGGGGCCACATGCTGACGTCCCTGCCCAGGGGTGAGGACGAGCCCTGGTGACCGCTGACCATGCAGCTCTGGGGCACATCTGTTGCTCTGTGTCAAGGCAGAGCCTGAGGTTGGCTCTTCAGCTTGACCTGTTGCATGAAACAAACCCGAAAACCCAAGGAACACACAGGAACCCAAGACCTGTGCCAAGCACAAACTAGACTGTTTCAGAGCATGGTTGTGCAGAATGAAGAAATGCAAAGTGAAGAGGAGACACCAGAGCAAAGCGTTTAACAGAGTCCCTGTGCTTTCCAAGTTTATCAGAGGTGAAATAATTGTTTGTTGTTTTGCTGTAAAAGAAAAAAAGTTTTCTGTTTTTATTCAACTTGTACGACAGTAAAGCTCTGCTGATTTTTACAGGACCAGGGAATCCTCACAGCACTCTGCTAGCACTGAACTTTTAATGACTATAGCAAAGTCTCTGACTAAAGCAATGAGAATAAAAGCAGCACCTGTCTCGAGATAAATTGCTGTCTTGAATTTCCCACCTGGAAACTTGACTGCATTTAACAGAGAAAAACTGAGCAGCAGAGAAAGCACTAAACCAAAGTCCTTTCCAGAAAACTCTACTTTGAAAACAGGATACGAGGAAGGGCGTGCACCAAAATATGATACTCCCACAGCTTTCGGCTGCATCTGCACTGCAGCAGAGTTGAGCCCAGGTGCAGAGCTGAGCCCGGCCCCACAGCTGGAGCTGAGCCCCTAAAGCTGGAGCTGAGCCCGGCCCCACAGCTGGAGCTGAGCCCCTAAAGCTGGAGCTGAGCCCGGCCCCACAGCTGGAGCTGAGCCCGGCCCCACAGCTGGAGCTGAGCCCCTAAAGCTGGAGCTGAGCCCCTAAAGCTGGAGCTGAGCCTCTAAAGCTGGAGCTGAGCCCGGCCCCACAGCTGGAGCTGAGCCCCTAAAGCTGGAGCTGAGCCCAGCCCCACAGCTGGAGCTGAGCCCCTAAAGCTGGAGCTGAGCCCGGCCCCACAGCTGGAGCTGAGCCCCTAAAGCTGGAGCTGAGCCCGGCCCCACAGCTGGAGCTGAGCCCGGCCCCACAGCTGGAGCTGAGCCCCTAAAGCTGGAGCTGAGCCCAGCCCCACAGCTGGAGCTGAGCCTGGCCCCACAGCTGGAGCTGAGCCCCTAAAGCTGGAGCTGAGCCCGGCCCCACAGCTGGAGCTGAGCCCCTAAAGCTGGAGCTGAGCCCGGCCCCACAGCTGGAGCTGAGCCCCTAAAGCTGGAGCTGAGCCCAGCCCCACAGCTGGAGCTGAGCCTGGCCCCACAGCTGGAGCTGAGCCCCTAAAGCTGGAGCTGAGCCCGGCCCCACAGCTGGAGCTGAGCCTGGCCCCACAGCTGGAGCTGAGCCCGGCCCCACAGCTGGAGCTGAGCCTGGCCCCACAGCTGGAGCTGAGCCCGGCCCCACAGCTGGAGTTGAGCCCCTAAAGCTGGAGCTGAGCCCGGCCCCACAGCTGGAGCTGAGCCCCTAAAGCTGGAGCTGAGCCCAGCCCCACAGCTGGAGCTGAGCCTGGCCCCACAGCTGGAGCTGAGCCCCTAAAGCTGGAGCTGAGCCCGGCCCCACAGCTGGAGCTGAGCCCGGCCCCACAGCTGAGCCCAGCAGCAGATCAGGAGGCAAAGCCAGCCCCAAGAGGAGCTTTGCCTGCAGACTCCAAGATTTACTCCTCGGAACAGCAGAGACGTCTGCACCACACATCAACTTCAGCTGATTCATTGGACCAGTGGGGGTGGAAGGCCAGGAGAAAGCAGGTTGATATTTACCTCAGAAATACCTGCTTCCCGCGTATCTCCACGAGTGCTGGGCTCAAGAAAGATGAGAAGGCTGGGATGACAGGCTGTTCACAGGCAAAAGCCACACTATAAAAGCTCGCCACAGTTCAAAAAAAAAAAAAAAAAAAGGGTAGATTTTTCTGCCCTCATTCTACCCATAACTGACACTCTGCTAAGACCTCCTGTTACTAACTAGCCAGCAGAAAACAGAACTCTATTTCTCCTATTGCATTTCCCTTACGCTACCCATTACCTTCCTGACTCTTCAGGTATAACTCTGCTGAAAACATCTCATCCTGTTATTGCATATTTATAAACACCCTTTGCAAAAATCAACCAGTTAATTTTACCATTTATTTACAACCATATGACTTAACTCAGTGAAATATTTTAGGACGCAGTATCAGCACGGTAATTATACTGCACAGTATTGTGGAGTCACCGAGGGGCTGAGGTTGGAGGTGACTCTGAAGACCATCCAAGTCCAGCTCCTGATGGATCTGGGTTGCCCAAGGCCACATCCAGTTGGGATTTGACTGTCCCAAGGAACAGAGATTGCACAGCCTCACCAAGCCACCTGCCCCAAGTGTTTGGCCACCCTCACCATAAAATAGCGTTTTCCTATGTTTAAATGGAGTTTCCTATATTTCTGTTTGCGCCTGTTGCCTCTTGCCTTTTCACTGGGCCCCCCTGAGAAGAGTCTGGCTCCATCCTCTGTCCTCTCTCCCATCAGGTATTTCTACACATGGATAAGATCCCCCTGAGCATCCTCCCAGCTAAACAGTCCCAAACACAAAACACAGAAGCAGGAACAAGGTTTTTTCCACTTGAAAAGCAGCACTGCTTGATTTTATGCCATATTACAGTTTTGTTGGAGATAGTTCTGCCGCCTTTGAATAAAATTTGATTTTAACAAGATCACTGTGCCCTATGCATAACTAATCGCGTAAGGGCCTGTACACGGATTTAAGCACCGCTGCTTTTGCAACGTGCCCTCAATAAAGCTTAATAGGCCACATACTCCAACTCTGACAAGCCAGACTTTGATTATTTAGAGTTGAGTGGTTTCTTTGTTCTCTCTTAGTAAGAGATGTCACAGCCATCACAGCCTGATTGGTACTTTTCATTGAACAGGAGAGAAATTTGCACTTGTTATGTAGCCATTTACAAAGATTTTTGAAGGATGGAGAATTGGAAATGAAATATAAAGAACAGTAAATTAAAAATATGAGATAACCCAGCAATGAAAACAGACGCTGAAGAGGATTTCTTTACAGAAGTTCTTGAAAACATATTTCTATGCTAACTATTAAGTCATTTAAAGATGCTCAGAAGGAGGTATCTGAAAATACAATTGCACAAATTCCTTTCTGTCAATAAGTAACCATCATCCTGTCCAGACGACACAGGATCCTACTCTTCCCTAATTCAAACTAACGTGGAACATGAGTAACGCCAAAGGACACGCCATTTACTCCATTCACACCAGTATGAAAAACAGAGACACAACCTTGGCCACCACACGTTGCCTCTGCAGGACTTGATCCTTGCACAGCCCTCAGGCCTTTTTGACTAAATAGAATTTGGAACGTCTTTCCCTTTCACTGACTTTTATATCAAAAGTCTCTGCCTTTTACTGCTTTTGTTTGTGTGGCTGTCTTAGTTGTTCCAAGGGAAAACACATATTAAAATACACATTAAGTAAAAGACGAAAGCGTATTGAAACCTGCACAACCGCGCTTAGTAGCCAAGAGAACTGAATAACAACAGCAAATATTGAAGTGGTTGAGTGGGTTTTTTTAATTTCTTTCAAATGACTGGTTGGAAACCATAGCAGTACTTCACAGCAATTTCACAAAATTATGCAAGTGCCAGCTACTTGTTTGATTCTAACAAACATGGGTCACATGAAAATACAAAGACCCCTAAGGACGGACCAGAGTGGGATAATTCACAGCAAGGAGCTCATGGCAGCTCTTGCCAAGGACCTGGGAGAAGGTCCCCTCCTCATTCAACTGCAGAGCTGTGGTGGGTTCAGGCAATCAGCCCGATCAAAATTCACACGCACAAAAAAATTCTGGTTTTTCATCCACAGATATGCGTAACAGAGAAAAAGCAGCGGCTAATCTTTTTAGACAGAAAAAAACATTTCCCCCCCCAGGCATTGCCTTTTTCTAGTTGTAAATGTTCAGTGTGAAACTCTTGTCCGTGTTGGTGGCCGTGTGACTCTGCTCAAATTACCCACGTGAAGAAATGTAGCCACAGGTTCATGGTTTGTGGTAACTGACGTGTAAGCAGGATGCGATCCTGCTCTCATTGCTCAGCACCATCCCTCAGTCGCCAGGACAGATCAGCCCCCGCATCCCTGGATTTGGCTTATGTACAGTCCAGGTAGGTTCTCTGCTTGCTGTCAATACGGGAGAGGAAAAACTTTGCCTGAACACGGCATAAAGTCCACCCAAACCCCATCCAGAAGAAGAAAATTCACCCAGGGAGATAACACCAAATAAGCCAGAGGAGGGAGAGAGCAGCACTGAATATTTCATTAAACGGAGAGCTTGCATTATGTGCTTCATTGCTTCAAAAATCTGAAACTCCGGGTGTTTACGACCAACGCAAAGAGAATTGCAAAAGCTTCGTTAAATGAAAACCTGTGGAATTTAAATGACTAAAGCCAGGCTTTAAAATTGTGATAGAGTCTACCAGCTAAGGATAAATCCATGACCCTTGAATCGAAATGATAATAGAAATTTTAAAATGGTCGTGGAAATAAAAAATGGCCTCAGAAACGCAAGAGTCAACCTCATTCCTGCAAACTATCGTTTTTCACCTAAATATTTAGGTAGTCATCTCACAGATGTACCGTGGGAGAACTGTATCAGATCGAGCCAAAGAGGATGTAATCATAACTATTTTTACATGGCATAAGTCTCCTCTTTGATATTTTTTAAGAACACTGATAAAGCACTTCAAAGAGGTACATGCAGTCATGCTTATCCTCCCTTCTCAACACAGTGTGTATTCTGAGAGCTGGAGAAGGACAGAAAATTCAGCGTATTTTTAGCTGTCATTTATATTTCTCTCTCTGCATGGAATTAAGGAAGTTTCTCCTTCTTCTGAGAAAAATGAAAGTACCAAGAATAAAACTGCAAAATCAACAACCAACATCTGCTCAACTAATATTACTGAAAGAATCCATTTCCCAGAGTGATTAACAACTGCATAAGCCTGGATCAATATTGATATAGTCAAATTATCCATATGCATGCAGAGAATCCTTTGCTGCTCCTGTAGATAAATTTTAAAACTTTATAAATGTAAGTCCTCATTACTGAATGAAGATATTTTGTATGGATGTGCATCCTTCTAACCTCAATTAAAAAAGGAATGGGAATGCTACTACTCTGAGCTTTAGATTTTATTTTTAATGAAAGTTTTATTTATTTTTATGAAAGATTTATCGAATTATTTTGAAACTTGCTTTCATGTTTCCAAATGTATCAACCATCTTCATAGACTAGAAAACCAAAAAATCAGATTTATAAAAATCCAGTATCACTGGCAAAAACAGAGATTCTTTCAATCCTTTAAGGAGTCCAAAACATGTAAATTGTAATGGGTCGATTTTTGTCACAATTAAGCCCACTCAACTAGAAGGAAGCCAAGGATCCAGGAATCAAGACACAATTAGGTAGCATTTTTGTCAAGTGGCCTTAGTTTTAAGGATTATCCTACCAGTTTTTCACTCACAAACTACTTAGGTAATGTTACAGAAGTTATGGACCGTTGACCGCACTTTTATTTACGTAGGGATGATGATACTTTACAATTTGAAGAGGAAATTAATTACGGAGGAGCAAAAACAAGTTTGTACTTAAATTAACTAAATTTTGTTACCTAGAATTTTTTGCTCCAATTTAATTATAGCTAAATTGTATCATCACTAAATTACAGATAAGCCGAATTAGTTCTCCAATTCTTGCTTCAGGAATAAATACTATTTGCCTTCCAGGAGCATTAAAGTATAGAAAGTGTTTGAAATTACATCTTTTTAAAAGTGTTTGCTACCTACTTCTAATTAAACCCATTCATCACTTGACTATCATTTGGGGTTTTGCTGGGAGTTTTTTGTTATTCTGATAAACATTCCAGACTGAGCCTAATATACTTAATTTTTAGCAAGTAACACAAACACCTTAATGTTCTCGAGGTTCCTGGAACATGCATCCCAGCAAATCTGCTTTAAGCACCCAGCACTTGTCCCCATGGGATGTACCTCTTTGTGCAGCTAATTAAGACCTAATGACATTCCTACCGACCATAATGAAATTAGAAGCTTTGCAAAGAAAAGATCGGGAGCACGCACGTGGTCCGTCATCAGCTGCCCCGCATTTTTCCCACGCAGATTTGTGCCCAAATTTCCATCAATACTGAGGCACTTCCATACAGAAATTGCAACGCCCAACATCAGAGCCAGCACCTCAGTTTCCAAAGACAGACGTGCTCTTACCGGCAGTTAAGTGTTTGCAATTTAAAAGGCTTTCAATTTGATATTTTATTTAATTTTGCATTTTAACTTCCATGCAATTTAAGTGGCAAATTCCGGGTTGCACAAAGTGCTTCAGCAGCCATTTTCTGAGATGGAAAACAGGTTTGAAACTGAGATTAAGGCTATTGAAACAGTTAGGCACCGTGGTACTTCGTGAAACACCTTACATATAACCTGAATAATATGGGTCACCTTCCTTCATCAGGGAAAAAGACACATACAGGAAAAAAACAATGAACTCAGAATAGATACTCTAAGCAGTTTTGGGACAGTATTTGAGAAAAAATGCCTTTTATTATGAAAGGAGACGAACCTTGATGTGGTTATACCACAGAGCACTTTTTAAAAGAAATTCAGTTTCTGCATGCTGGGCCTGATCTGGCAATTCCCTTTATGTCAGCAAAAGGTAGAAATGTTTCAAAACGTCGCAGAACCAGGAACGCAAAAAAGTCTCCCTATTAGCACCCATGCTAGCTTGTTCCAAAAGGCTCTTTCCATACAAAACTGTAGAACTTGCTGCCTTAAAAACAACATGTACCTCTGCTAATGGCTGAGATATGAAAAGGAATTTAAAAGCAGAAATGTCAAAGAAAGGAAGATGTCTAAAAACCTTATAAGCTTTCACCTTCCTCAAAGCCTGGAGCTGCACAAATTACTGATGAATTCGGGAAAGTCTAGAGGATGTGAGAAGCATTTCTACTCCTACTTTTTCTATCACTTAGTTATGTTACTTTTTTTCTTTTTTCTTTTAATCAGACTTGACTGCTTCTTTCTTGGGAATTCATTCCCTGGTGAACAGATAAGTGGAGAGCTGCCTTTTAAGCACAAGAAGGCGAGAGGACAGCATGTCAGGGGTGCAGGATGGGTCAGCAAAGGTGTAACCAGAATATCTGAACAAGAGCACTTGGGTTCAGACACCAGCTCAGCCACAGCCCATGGTCCCTCTCTGCGTCCCCATCCCACGGCAGGAGGGCTGGACCCGCAGGCAGCATGCGCCCAACTGAGCAATGAAAATTAGCACTTGAAACACACAGAAGGAAAATATAGCTTCAGCTTTTAATCCATTGCTGAAGCGTCTACAATCGCTCTTCCACTCTTATTACCCACCAAGAAATCAAAAGCCACTTGCAAAGGAAACTGCTTCCTACTGAGCCCTCGACTCCCCCATCGACGTGTACGGTGTCGCCATCAACGCCTTCCAGTGCTGCTCTCACCTCAGTATGTATTGGAAAAGTTTTCATGCAAGTGCAAGAAATCAAAAACGCTTTTAAGTTCACTGCCAGAGATGCAAACTATACAAAAAAAAACCCACCAAAAAAAAGGCGTGTCATTAACGTAGAGGCTGAAAAAACCCAGCGAGCTTATGCAAAGAGAAATATTTAGGATTGCTGCTTTTAGTAGGCTATTATCTCTCTATAACAACATTGACAGACCAAATCCATCGCAGCTTATAACAACGTATATATT
The DNA here is from genome assembly GCF_036013445.1 of Caloenas nicobarica. Taxonomy (NCBI): domain Eukaryota; kingdom Metazoa; phylum Chordata; class Aves; order Columbiformes; family Columbidae; genus Caloenas; species Caloenas nicobarica. The sequence continues at coordinate 26,992,536 of NC_088252.1, forward strand.
TTATACAAAGCCAGTCAGAGAGAAGAACAAGAACTGCCAAGGAGAGAAATCGAACTCCACCAGGTTGCACTTCCCCATCTTCAATTCCCCACTCCAAAGGCCACACATCTGCAACATTTCCACAAGGCCATTGGGGTGACCAGTGAGAAATACGGCTTCAGCTGTACATCACAACATGCATATACCCCCTTTGTATGTGTTAAAGAGCCTTGATGACCCAACCCCGTGGGCTAAAATTCCAGTAAAACAACATAAAATTGTGCAGGCACCAAGTAACGCCTTGTGCATGTACTGGTGACGTATCAGTGCTGCATCTGCAGTCAGAGCTGGCTCCTCTTTCAAGGGCAGGAAAGTCCCCCGCAATAACTCCGAATTAAAACCAAACAATATTATTCAAGAAATTATATCCGTTTTGGAAGCCGCAACCACTAATTACTCCTGTGGTTTTGTGGGTTTAGGATTTTGAATACAGCACTAGAGTGCTTAAAGATCCTCCTGATTGAATAATTCAAAATGTTTGCACTATATAACATGTTTGAAGGGGAGAGAAAACTATGCTAAACACTTTGAATTCACAAGCAAGCACCTCATTAACATGCCGTGATATCAAATATTTATTACCGTCTCCGCTGTAATGAGCTCATTTAAGACAAGCGTGAGAAAACCCCCTCTTGTATTAAAGTTGGCAATTTTTTATTTCTGTGCACTTTAATATTCACTTTAGGGGCCACCAAAATATAAACATACAATTCATATTTCATTAATGAGAAAGTCAAAATCCATTTCTCTGGCTTGTGCAGGCTTATTTCATTCGGAAAAAGACAAAGCAGGGGTCGCGATGCTGCAGCACACGCCTCTGAGAGGGGAACCAGCAATATCCAGTTATTATAAATCTCTTTTTCCTTCCCAGTTTTGCTCAGAGAAGCGCAGCCTTGCTGTTTCCACAGGAGTTGCAATCTGCTGCTTTTTCCAAGAAAAAGAGAGTAGCGGATTAGAAGGGCCCAGTAACAGATTAAATGACATCTCCGCTTGCTCCATAGCATGCAGGTAGGAGAGGGGGTCATCAGGGCACGGAAAGGGGCTGGGGAGATGCCGGGTCGTCCAAATTAATGATTTAACCACAAGAAACAACCCACGTTTAAAATATTGATGATAACACATACCTGTGCTGTGGGTGTCCGCTCTTGAAAGCGATTTAACCCCGGGTCAGCAGCAGGTTTTGCAGCGATGCCATGAGTGAGGTTCAGGTTGGGGACCATAAGAGGACATCAAGCTCTGTGCCACTGGCTCCCTCGGTGGCCATGTCTATACGTAACCCCAGAGAGCTCGTCAGCCCTTGTCCCTCCCTGGGTCCACATGTCAGAGCTTCTGTCTCTCCCTGCCACATCAGCCACAATTTCAGCAGGACCCAGGCATTATTTTCTCCCCCAATTAAGTGGAGGAAAACTTTGGGTGCATTTCTCTGAGAATGCCACCCTATCCACAGCTCTCTTCCAGATTAAAAGTTGAATTCCTTTTTTTCCACATGGATTGATGCACACATTTTTCTGGCAGGGGTCCAAGCTGCAGTGTTTATCAGGTATTAGGCAGTATTTCCTAAATTGGGCAGCAGTTTATAGTTAAAGTTTTTTTCTGAAAGAAGCATTACTCACACATCACATATTTCTGCATTTTGCCTACGCTTATTTTTCCTTTCAGCAACAATGATACCTGTAACCTCATACTACGTACACCAGTAAGAGAAACACTCACCACTGCTTATTCACTCGGAATTGTTGAGAAGTACATTCATGAATAGGAAATCTTGTGTAAATGCAAACTCTTTGCACCTCTCCTCCCAGGGGTGATTCCGGAGGCAGCGCTGGCCTCAGCAGAGGCTGGAGTCCGGCAGCCTCTTTCCCTCGATTTCACCAGCCTCAGGATATACATATCAAGCAGAGTTAATAAAAACCTCTTGGCTTCTGGGGTCTAATCCAACACCCTCTGGAGCAAGCTGCGATACTCGGTTTGACTTCGACAAGCTTCTATTGAGCATTACGCCTTGGCTCTCGTCCTCAGTTTGCACGTTAATTAAGTGCTGAGTGCTCTCACCGGCAGCCTGGCTCGGTGGGATTTACTTCACAAAGAGTAGAATCATAGAATCATTTTAGTTGGAAAAGACCTTTAAGATCGAGTCCAACCATTAACCCAACACTGCCAAGTCCATCACAAAACCTGTCCCCAGGTAGCACATCTATACATCTTTAAAACCCTTCCAGGGATGGTGACTCCACCACTGCCCTGGGCAGCCTGTTCCAACGCCCGACAACCCTTTCCGGGAAGAAATTTTTCTGAATATCCAATCTAAACCTCCCCTGGCACAACATGAGACCGTTTCTTCTTGTCCTATCTCTTGTTACTTGGGAGAAGAGACCAATTCCCACCTTGCTACAACCCCCTTTCAGAACCATAGAATCACAGAATAGTTTGGGTTGGAGGGGACATTCAAAGGTCATCTGGTCCAACCCCCAACACTCTTTCAGGCCGCTCAGAGATCAGAAGGTCTCCCCTCAGCTCCTGTTCTCCAGCTGAACCCCCAGCTCCCTCAGCCGCTCCCATCACACTTGTGCTCCAGCCCCTTCCCCAGCTCCGTTCCCTTCTCCCGACTCGCTCCAGCACCTCAAGGGCTTTCTTGGCATGAAGGGCCCAAAACTTACCCCAGGATTTGAGGTTTGGCCTCCCCAGTACCCAGTACAGGGGGACAGTGACTGCCCTGGGCCTGCTGGCCACACCAGTGCTGGTACCAGCCAGGATGCTGGTGGCCTCTTGGCCACCTGGGCACACGCTGGCTCACGTTCAGCTGCTGTCAACCAGCACCCCCAGGGCCTTTCCACACTGTAATCATGAGTTTCATCCGTTTTGATTTGCTAAACTACACTTAGAATTCAGAAGGCTGAGTAGACCTTTGCACACAAGGAAGAATACTGCTGTGATAGCAGCGATACGGAAGACTGAGAACTGCTCATCTTTCTGGCAGGATTTGTAAGGCTGGACAATCTATAGATCATGGCCAAAAATCATTATTTCATATCTGTATAGATAAATGGGAATAAAGCCTAACAGAGATTTCTTTTCAGAGCTGGTAGGTGTTAGGTGGGTTGCTTTATGATTAACTCCTACTACTAAAAGTAAATATTTCAAACATCATTAAGAATCAACAAAATTATCAGCAATTCTAGATGATGAGAGACACCCTTGTGTCAGACTGACTTACAGGGTGGTTCAGTACTCTAGGACCACATCGGCAGAAAATTCACATACACACAAGATTACCCATCTTCTCCCCCCCAAAACATATTTGTCAGGAATGATAACCTTAGCCTGGTTTTGCTGAATGTGGAATAGCCAGCATTCAGCGGTACAGCTGAAATCCTAATAGAAAAGAAAATATCACCCAATCCATTTCTGAAGGGGACTGAGCAATGAGGACGTGCATATCTGAGAGAAGATTGAACCTGAAATGCATGCCAGCACTTGAAACGAATCAGTTCCTGCCAGACATGGTCATACACATTTGCAAATGCAGCTGGCAATTTTGGGAGCATAGCTCTTGTTATTGCTGAAGAAAAAAAAAAATAGAAAAAAAGAAAAAAAACCACCACACCACACAACTGATTATGTCGAAGAAGCAGTGTCCATAGCTCTGAACCAATGAGATTAGAAAAATCTAATTCAGTAAAAGTTTAGGACAGACCTATGTACAAGTCTACTGTGCAAAATATACACAGTTTAAGAAGCTGAAACTTCTCCAAGCAGAAGAATGATTACCATCACTTCAGAGAGATGAGTGGAGATATTGGTCATTCGCACGGCACTTTATATTAAAAATAAAGAAAACGCTTTGGAAAACCACTAAGTTTGTAAGGATTTAACATCACACAATGAATAATGCATCTGCACTTGGCTTTGGGAAATCCCGACTCGCACACCCGAATTCACAAAGAGGCACATGGATAAAAAGCTTTTACTTCTGACTTGACAGGTGAAAGATTTAACAGACATCACCACGGCTCCTTGTTTGTGAGCAGACACTTTTTAGTTGGTGAAACTTTACAAGTTGGTGTGACCAACATTTCTGACCTACTGAACTGATGGATGCATTAAGTTTCAAAATGGCATCACTAGGACATTTGAAGGTTATTTTGTTGTGGTTTGTCTTCTTGGCATGTTGGGAACTTTGGATTTCTTGTATCAAACACTAGATTTTCCCCTAGCAACTAGGCAAGACAGGACCATAAAGAGTGCTTATGCTGCTGCATATATCTACCTTATCTACCTGCAAAAACAAAAAGACAAATGTCTGTTCATAAAGATCAAATAATTTTGGATTTTTCTCATGTCTGTCACAGGAGACATCTGTCTACATAACTAACACAAGAATGGTGTGAGTCAACAAAGGGTTGAAGACCCTTGAGCTATTTAGAGAGGCTACAGGTGTACGATACGTGACCCAACTGCTGCTGTTATGTTGAACCTCATTAAATGTAGACAAGATTGCATGGGACCACAGCTCTTTGTTCTCCTCCACACGCTTACCAAGCTCATGAGAACTATGCCTGGACGTAGTCTGTACATATGTCTGGACATCAACAGCAATTCAATAACTACTCTCGCAGAAATCTAAACAACATGAATTCATTGCATTTTCCATTCCTACAATGTAAACCTGCCCTGTTGGTCCAACCAGAGCACAACTTCTTAGTAATACCTACCAGAGACCTGCAACAACTCCACTAATGTCCCTCAGACAAAGAAAACATCAAAATCTAGTCCATTATTCGTTTGGTCTAGATGCAAGTAAAGGGGGTGAAGAAAAGAAAATGAAAAAGAAAAAAATAGAAGGTTTTGACAGGATAAAAGCCTCCTGCTTCACCTTGATGCTCATTTCAGATAAATGTCCCGGCTTTGCCTCAGTATGTATCTGGCAGCAGGGCCATTATCCTGTGACAAGGTCCTATTCTATAGGTGTTACCTTAGCAGAGAAAATATGATCAATTTAAAAACACCGAGATGCACAATTTGCCTCAATGAATGTGACAAACACATGAAATCACCACCACCCCCCTCCACCCCAGTCCAGGGAAGGGTGCACAACATCAGAATTTCAATGGACAAGTTCTACAAAATGAAGTGTAATTAGCTACAATATTTTATGGCTTAATGGCATACAAACAAGAACTGCCATAACTCTTTTTATAGGATTTTTTCCTTCAGGTTCCTCAAATAAAGCCAATGGCTACACGCCCGTTATATTAACATAGTGGGTTTTAATCACAAATCTGCATAATTACAGAGTTTCTGTTAGCTGAAAGACCACTTAGCACCAGTCTGCACTGGCTTTTGGCAGGCAGAGGAAGGAGATGCATTTAGTGAAGCAATTTCCAGCTGCAGCTAAACATGCATTTTTATGCATGAATCATTACAACGAGATGCATGCTTTGGTGACCGGGTATGTTCTTAAGCTGTAGAACAAAACATTTAGCAACCAATGAAAAATTCATTGTCCTTCAGGGGAAATTTGACTATGGAACAATCTTCCAGAAGAGATCTGGAAACTCAAAACTTTAAGGTCCTAAGGAAATGCTGGGAAGCATCTCTCTGAGAAAGTTGTAAGGAAGGTATTTAATTTTATGAATATCCCCTTTATTTGCAACACTGAGCCACTGTCCCAAATGCAGCAAAAATACCCTTTTGACCAAAAAAAAAAAAAAAAAAAAAAAAAAAAAAAAAAAAAAAAAAATTCCAAGAGAGGTGGGGAAGCTAAAGACTCTATAAGGTCCTCTAGACCATCAGACATTGCCACAGATCTTTTTTATAGAAAGTTCAGAAATAGAAAGTTGTATAAAATACTTAAACTAATTAGAGAGAATCTGCCCCACAGTTCATCTCCATCTCAACACCCATTACACTGCCTCTTTCATTTTCTCATAATTCTCTTTACAAGCTTGCAAGGCCTTTCTTCAAAAGCCAAAGGAAACCTGTTCACTTCTTTGAGCTGCATTTTGTCCAAGAAGGTGCGAAATAAAAATCAAAAGCTGCCAGGTAATCAGGTTGCAGATTGCCATACCTACTGATGCTGCTTAAATAACCTAACTGTATTCCTCAAATTAATTTCCCTAGTCTGCATCCAAATTCATTTGAAGTCACTAGAAACATTATCATTATCTGCAACAAGTTTTGAGTCCAGCATACTTGTAGAATTCCTGGACGTTTCATTGTGGAGTTTTTTCTGAAGACAAAATAATCTTTTCTGGTGACAGTAAACAGCCCACTTTTAAGAAGGCTGAAGTGTCACAACTCAGTAAGTGTGTCCAATGAAGAACACCTACTCATCCGCATCCACAACACCCAATGCATCTGCCCCTTGCCATAAAATAAATGTTTTCTTTAGGAGCTTTCTCCCATAGAAGTTCAGTTCCCATCTTTAAAAATAAATGGGATGGTTTCACCTCATCCCTTACTCTGTGGCAGGAGCACCTTCTGATGCATTTTATTCCATTGGTATTTTGACAAATTAATCAATGGGACAGTAGAAAAAAACCAAACATTTTTCAATACTTCTGACAGTATACTGTTGCTGGTAGTCGGTTGGTTAATTCCTCTGTGTCGATGTGATTTCTGAGATGGACATTGAAGATTGGCTCTCGCCTTGGGGCTAAAAGAGGGTGGGTGATGCTGGGGGGGTTACCATCCAGAAAGGCTTCAAGGTCAAAGAAGAAAACCAACCAACCAACCAACCAACAACACAAAAACAAACCGACCATGGGGGAAATAAAATATTAGTAACAAAATGGTCCAAGTTTTTCCCAAAACTACGAAAGAGCTTAAGGGTAAAGCTAGAAACAGAACTGAAGTCTCCAAATTCAGTGGCCCAATTCTGTATTTCTCACATCAAAGCACTTAAACAATAATCGAGTCAAGCCCACTATTCACAATCCTGGCACAGAGGCAGTAATCACAGGGTTTTACAAACTAATATTATGGATGTCATATCTGACTTGTAATATTCTCATTTTTTTAAAGGTAACATTCTTCAAATTTTGCCCTAATTCCAAGGCTCAAAACGAGTTACTTAAAAAAAAAAAAAAGCACCACAAACCTCCAAGGTATTCTCCCTAATTCTTAGACAGCTTAGGTAGACTAGGACAGCTCGAGCTACTGGGAGAGAAAACATCTCCTCCAAGATTAAAAATAAAGTGACAAAAATTGGCAAAGACTTCTGCCTATAAACAACTGCTCATTTCTTAATGGTCATATCATAGTATTGTACTTAGAGAGTCCTTTAAAATCCCATATTCCCTCCTTTCTCTCCTCACTGAAGTCAAACTAGAGTTTGTAAAAAGAACAAATAAAATCTGGCATAACATTATATTAATTTCAATTAAAGTGCCATTTTCTTCCCTTATTGATTTAGACCAGTGTAACTCCATCAACTTAATCTTAATTATTATTCGTGTTAAGCACAAATGCTAGTAAAAGCAGAATCAAACCCTAGGGGCTCTTAATGGATTTTTTTTTTTTTTTAGTGAGTTTTGGTAATACGACTTAGTTGACTGAGTTTCAATAAGCAACACAGGGAGTCCAGGGCAGCTTCCAGGCTATTTTTTTATTATTATTATTTCTTTCATGAAATTCCCCTGGGATGGATGTGGCCAAATTGGCAGCTGCAGCGACTGGACGTATTCATACTCCCAAGGGAAGATTTCCAACTACTGTACATTGGCCTCACTTTTCTTTAGCAGCGTTTGCTGTAGGCAACACTATAGAGGTGAATACTTCGGAGGTTTAGTAGATAGAGGAGAAGCGGTTGAACATTAAACCTGGGACAAAAGAATAGTCAAAGGGGTACAAGAATGATAAAGCACTATTTTTGCCTTAGAAAACGTCACTGTGAAAGTTGAATTACAATGAGTAGCCAGGGTACAGAACAGCCCTGGGACACTTGAAGAAAAGGTTATTAAGTGTGGTGTCAAACTACGCGTCTACTTGCTGGATTCAAGGTCAGCCCTCCTGTGAGTCTTCTGTGGCAAAAACTCATTCATGGTTTTAATGTAAACACCGACATTAGGAGAGATCTAGAAAAATGCTTGGAGCTCATAACGCAGCCTTCGGGCAGTGCTTCTGAAGTTGACCTCTTTCAAGCTAGAACCTCACCTCATCCACCAAAAAACTATCATAAGAACCAGATAAAGGCGGATTCCCGAGTTAAATACCATCTGCACTGATTTTCCGTAAGGCACATTAATAAAGAGTGATAAATATGAGAGGGAAGAGAACTCAGATTTCTAATAGTTCAAGTCCATAAAGCATTTTGCACTGCAGAGCAGTCACCCAAAGCAGACATGAGGCCCCTACATATAAAGCATTGTCAAACAAAGGACACTGCTGCAATTCAAATTCAACAGCAAAAACCTCAAATCCTTATTTTATTGGCTCAGAAACCTTCCTGAGACCTGCACAGCAACATATTTCAGTCTTTTAACAAGAGACCAGAATCTGTGGGTTTTCTACTGAGCAATATTTACTCATGTAAGAGGCACAATCACATTCAAATTTAATCAGCGTGAGAGGAAATCAAGCAACAAGCCAAATAGGAAAGTCTGCAGCTTCTGGTGGAAATAGGACATAATACCCTTCTTTTATTTTTTTTTTTTACTGCGGTGGCAAAATAGAGAGTTATTTCAAGATAATTGCAGGGCTTCTCCCTGCTCAGGAGGTACAAACAATCAGCCAGAATTCAGAGATCCTCTGACAACATTTAAAAAAAAAATTAAAATAAAAGCTTTTGTAGGGTGGTTTTTCTCTTTGTTGTGTTATTCCAAGACTAGATTGAAAAGACTCAGACCTCTGGGCTGGTTTTTTCTGTTGTTTTTAATGTCACGCATCACAAGCGCCGCCGCACTCTTGCAGAGGCTGCGAGCGCGTTTTGCAGACAAGCGGCTGTTCTCCCACCGGGGAGCCCGAGGATGATCCGGCCACCTCTGGGGCCCGTCGCCGGGCACCCCGCGGGGCTCCAGGAATGACAAAGTGGTGAACAGATCCTATTTACTACAAGTTTATTCTATTTTTCACTTACTTTGCCTTCCACTTTTTTTTTTCCCCCCCTCTTTATTTTCTTTGCGAGATTGTCAGCTAATTAGCACCTCACACAGTGTCATGGTTTAGAAATTTCAAAGCTGGATTTAATTAAGCTAAATTGTAAAGTGAGTCAAGTTGCATTTTTGCCTTTTTTATTCCTTTTTTGAGGGGGATATTTCTCTATAGAGAATCCCATTACGTGTTTCTGCCTTTTTCTCACCACGTTTGTCATAAAACAGCAGCTGAACAAAACGAGGCAGAAATTTGTTCACTTTTATTCACTATCCAGCAACGGGCAGCCCTGAAGAGTTTAAAAATAAAAAAAAATTTTAAAAAAAAAAAAGCGTCAACCCATCCCCCTGGATTTCTAAGTATGTTGCCCTCTGGTCTGCTGAGGTTACACCCTCGTGTAGAGCCACATTTACCACCAAATCATGGATTTCAGAAACTCAGATTTGCCTGGAAACCCGTCCTGGGCAGGCACACAAGTCCAGGGTGAAAGGAAGGAGATCTCAAATGTAAGCTCTGGAAAATTAAAAGATTAATCAAATCACTCTGTTCCTTTCGGTTTTGACAAGTGAGCACTTTCCAAAAGACCATCCCATCAAAAATTTTCAAACCCAGTCTACATCCGACACTCTAAAATCTTCAGTCAATGAAGGGTCAAATCAACCTTCAGTCTTAAGTTGCACTTCGCCAAAGTACAAAATCTAGCGTGCATTCTAACATCAATAGAAGTTTTTCATGTTATATATATTGGTGCACAGTGTGGGTTCAGAAGGTCCACATCTATTGACAGGAGTGTAAATTTTAGCTTTATGCATCCACCTACACTATATCAGCCATTATTTAAGTGCAGGCTTTTGGACAGGAAACCAAACCTTCTCAGTCTCCAAGAAGGTGACTGATATTTCTTCCACAGCTGGATGTTCACTTTGCACAAGGGGCCTGGGTTCCTTTTGCACCACATCGCCTTTTTCCTTTCCTTGGAAACAGCCCCAATATTCCCATTTGGAGCAGAGAGAGATGCACATTGCTAAGCTTATAACCCTTATATGCTTATAAGCTTATAAAATAGATATACACTTTTATAAATAATATAAACATGCACATCTCATAAGCTTATAACCTCTTCTGGAGATGCACCAATTGAAATAGCAGTCCTCATCTTCACCGGCAAGAAGACATCAGCTACAAAATTGTGCTTCAAAAGCACTTAAAACTTTGGCCATATGTTTATAACCTTGTTTTTGCAAATTCTCTCTAAAGGAAAAAAAAAAAAAAAAAGTACAAAAAAAAGGGGGGGAGGATCCGGAAGTTAGCTGCTGTTTCAGCTAGAAAGGTATTTCATACATTGAGAACCTGCTTACACAAAGCTATTGTTGTGTTTATATAGACAAAAATCTGGTTTCTTAATTAGCGCTGGGAGGCATGCAAAGCAGGCGAGATGCTGCCTGGGCAGTATTCAAAAGACTGCAAGTTTACAGGATTTGTTTGGGTTTTTTTCCCTAAGGAAAGGCTCTTGAAGAAACGAATCCTCCTACATTAAAATAACAACTTGACACATGCTTCATCAAAAAGCCTCCAAAATGAAATGCTTCTTTTACTGTTCTGCTTAATTAAATTCAACCACAAAATATATAATCCCACAAAACTTGCATTAAGTATTAATTAGCTAGTGGACAAAATGCAAAACTCTCCAACTCATATCAATAAAGAATACCCATTAATCCAATGAGTTTCAACGAAATAAGACCCATTGAAACTTTAAAGTCAATGTTTACAGGGGGTATGGCTACAGCATATTTCTGTTGACATAAATTCTGTTGCTAATCATTTTCTCATTAAAAATAAACAGATCATCATTTCCACAGAAACATCTGGATACTGGGGGTATTTTAAGAAAGAGTGAAGATAAATTGCAAGTTGTGTCCTAGTAACCTTGGGTTCATGGATAACAGAGACACACAGGAATTACAACAGTTTAAAACAAACAAACATTTTTCTTATTTCTCCACTCTGGGGGAATTTTCTCTGCTATTTATTTTCTACAGCTTCTGCTAAAACCCATTTTTTGCCACGCTGCAAATGAATCATCAACAGCAGCTTTCCTGGTTTGTTAAGACAATGTCCAGTTCCATTCAGTCAACTTCTACCAGTTTTCTCCCGGGATCATTTCCTTGTCTCATATTAAGAAGCCTTTGAAATCTCAGTTTCAAGAGGGTACTTCAATGGATTCAGATACAAACCCCTCTGAACTGTTCCATCCGACCCACTTGCAAATATTATATTTGCCCAGCTTCTGGTGCATGTACAGAGGGGCATCATGGAGAAGATCTGGGCAGCAGAACATTCTCATACCAACATTTTGTAAATAAGACCTATGCTGGCAGGGCTGGACTGGAGCGGGACCAAAGTCCAAGGAGAAATGTGGGGGGGGGAAAAAAAAAAAAGAGATTACTCAAAGCTTCTGCAAATTTCCAGAATGGTCTGGTAAACTCTTGATGTTATTCATAATTTCAACTTTTTGTCCAAGGGATGTAAAACACTAATAATAATCCATTAAAAAAAAAAAAGCACACACGAAAAACCTGTTTTAAATCCCGTATTACAGCAGGAAGGGGTTAGGATGTGTCAGGTGTCTCTATTCCTTCCCACACCAAGAGTTGTGCCACTCCCACCACCCCATATATATCCAAAAGAGACTCTAAGAGAAAAGAACTTCAACGAGAAGTCCAGAGGTGAAAAATGGGTTCATAAACTCTGATCGATTGAGTTAAAGGAGTTTATCAACAGTGCAGGGGTAAAAATGGATGCAGTTCAAGCTATTAAAAAATGGTTGTGGGCACAACTTAATGCTGACATTGGGCACAGCACTGAGCTAAGCTATCACTGTGCTCAGGACGAATTATTAACTAAAATGCCACACACTGACTGCCATAAACACAAGAAACTGAGACATCCCCTTGTTCAGCTCATCCTGGAACGTATTTGGGTTTTGAAATTCATTATGTGTGTGCAGCACCTTGGTCCTCAGACTCTAAAAGCTAAAATGGCGTGCAAGGCACAGGTATTCTCAAATAATATAGTCTTTAAAGTTAACTTTTTTTAAAAAGTGACCACATACACATAACCCTTTTGTGCAGATGAGTTTCTCTCACTCTTCAGTAGTTCCTTCCTAGGAAGGAGTCTTCCCTGTAGATACTCAACTCTTCAGTTCTGCACCCAACAGCCCTTCACGGGCACGAGAGTTACTCACTGGAAGACCCAGTGTGGCAACACCTTCAATTTAGTCTGGAATTCTGGATCCATTTGACTGTAAGCCAAGTCATCAGCAATGACAACAAACACCTCAGACCTCCATAGTGCTCACGATGTTTTACAGCTTTCTGCAAAGTTAATGTCACACCAAATTTCCATAATGATGTTCTGTGGTCATTGTTGCAGCAGGCTACAGGCACAGGAGAGAAACCACATCAGATGCACTCAAGAAAAGCGAAACTACATGGAGAGAGACGTGCTCATTGTTCATCTACATACCAGATACCAGGTATGCAGAATTTGGAAAATTAAGACATTTAAAACACGCTCTCATATTCATCAGCGTCTTCCATGGCCAGAGATAGAATATAACAAAATTCAGTGGGAGGAAATGTTTCTTAGCTGAAAATTTTAGTGCCAGTGTGTGGACTTTCTTCGTTTTCACAGTGAGGAGATTCAGTAAAATAAGGCAGTGCAGCTTTATACCAAATATATTGACTGTGAGAATACTGGGCTCTCTAGTACCATTTCATAATCTAAACACCTTCAGATTAGGACACATACATTATGCCTGCTGGAACAAGACGTCCAACCTTTGAGACGGTTCTTGCAGGGTTATTAAATGGATTATCACAGGCGACATTACGGTGCTAAACTGAATTACAGCGCTAAACTGAATTACAGCATATAAACAAAGATATGGCCAAGCCCTGAGAAGTGAAATGGATTAACAGTCTCATAAAAGCAGCAGCATTTGAGAGAAGGTGACACAATTATAAAATAAAGTGAATTTGGAAAATTTACTTTTAAAAAAAAAAAAAAACCACTTTTGTTGTGTCCAATTTTTTGTCCTGTGGTTTATAACTTGACGTTTTAAATTGCAGCGGGCTCAGAGGTAGAGCGTGCCTTGACAGGCTGTGTGCCATTAGTTTTCCCTCTGCTTATAAAACACAACACTCTAATTAAGGCACAGATTAGATTTTAACTACTGCACTATTGCTTTCTTCAGGGAACGTGTATTGTTCTTATTTTTATTTTCTGGACTTTCTTTTTGTTTTCTGGATTCTGACAAGAAGAGGATGGCTGCGACTTGATTTCTTGTTTTTAACAGATATTGCCTGTCTTAATATATTTTTGAAGGACATAATCACCGATAGGCATTTGTGCGCTGTCACCACAGGTCACTCAGGCAGCACAAGGTCTCAGTGGACACGTCGATCATTTTGAGGAGACCACAGAGCCTTTTGTCCAGCGTATAAATATACAACAGCTGTACCGGACACAGAGCTCTGGGCATCTGTCCTCATGTCAGGTTATGGGTTTTATTCCGCAAGAGGAAATTCATTCTTCTGTAGCGAATGACACTATAATGACAATAAATGCAGGAGCCATCTGGAACTGGGAGATGCTTTTCTCGAGAGGATCTTCAAACTACTTTGGAACAGCACTTGTTGTCACGGTCTTAAGTTTTGCATTACCTGCCTTCTAAATCGTGAACGGAAACCGATAAGTTTAAAGAATCTTGTGAAAAATCAAAGGAACAGTCGGCAAAAAGGGCAAAAACTGTAAGTCCTGCTCTCTTTAGGTACTGTAAAAAAAGAGGTCAATATCTAGCTTTGAGAATAAAAGGATTTTAAGCTTCAGGACAGAGTCTCCATGGCACAGGCAGGAACACTTATCACCTGGAATGAACATCTCACCTGGGGGAACTTCATGTCCTCGACAAGCAGCAATTAAATTGTACCATGTTACTTTTAGCATACGTGAGGACACCATGACATAAATGAACGCAGAGATAGTGGAATAAAGCAAAAGAGCAGCTTTTTTAGCCTCTTCCGAGATCGTTACAGACCTACACTCCAGCAGAGTCCCCAGAGATGGGCTGTTAGTGCGGACACAACACAATGAGTGTCCGTCTGCAGCTCCTGGGGGATCCATGGGGAGCGAGGGCTCAACGAAACCGATTGGGAACCCACAGGACAAGAATAATATTCTTGCGTTAAGGAATTAAGGGTGTTATGACTCATCCAGCTTCCTTTTAATGGGAGTTGAAGTGGGCCCTCATTAAAGAAGAGACAGTTTATGAATACGGAATAACAGGCAAGAGCCAAAAACAAGACGGGCTCCAGCGGGTGCATCTTACATTGAATTTTAGTCCCTTGCACCTAGAGAGCTACAAAACATCTCTGTCCTCTAGCAGGCTGAACTACCTTATACTTATTTTGCACTTTGGGTCACAAGTTCTCCTATGGCTCTACACCTAAAAGCCAAAATACCGACACATTTCTGCTCAAGACCTCCAATCTACCCCCCAGCTTCTAACATGAAAACATTTTTCAAAGCCATTTTATCAGTATTTTTTCTAACAACTCATCTATAGCATTAAATCCTTTCTTAAGACTAATTTTGCAGTCTTTCCATTAAGATTGAGTGAACAATTAATCATAAGACTGACTCTTAACCAATTGATGCTTTTATGGTTATAGCCGTTATTAATCAAGTATTGTTTTGCTGCACTCTTTATAACACACCATTTTATATTTTTACAAATACTTCACACCTAGCTTGTCGCATTCCCAATTGCTTTTATATGTAATGCAAACCAAAAAGAACGAGATTCACAAGCCAAATAATTAGCAATTTTTTGCATATAGGTAAAGGTTTTTAAAGGGAAAGATGCTTAAAGGTATTAAGTGGAGATTTAACAACACCAGGGCAGGAAGTCAAAAGAAAGTGTATTTTTTTTTTCCTCTTGCTAATAGTTTCCATGACATCTCTGTTTCTCTTGAATGGCATCGCAGCACAAACGTGGCAACATCAGAAGGTATTAAGCACAACCAAAGACGTCTTATAAACCTCGCCCCATTTCAAGGACCAGTATCTCTCTGTGGTCCCTTGTGAACAGCACCCACAACCTGCCATGATCCCCACACTTCATCCAACCCGGGAGCCACAACGAAGCCCTGAGAAAACAGACCCCAGGAGCCAAAACCTGGGCTGAACTCTAGTCCAAAGTCCTCAACTCATACGCGTTCCCCAAGATATTCTTAAAAACACCTCCTGCTTTCCTCCATCCATGAGGTTACGCTGCACAACCAGCACTAACTACTCTGGTGTCCATCCCTCCTCAGGGGGCCCCAGTGAACATCAACCACCTTTACAGCTCCTGTGTCAATAGACAAAAAAAATAATAATAATAATTTTTAAAAAAATGCATTGTGCGTTTGCAGAGGGAGCATCTTTTCTGGGGAAACATCAGTGCATATTAAACAGCTTGTTAGTGGTTATTAAACTGCAGGGCAAAATAAACTTTAGTTAAAAACATACTTTCCCTTCCCCCTCTCCTATTTGGCAGGTGAGATGTGATTCCGCCAAATTATATGCACTACGCCTCAAGGAGACAGTGTTGAGTATGTCAGAAACCATGAAGCTGTATTTACTGTGATCACTGATAAATGAATTAAGATTCTTTTAAAAGTGATGGAAATGGCCTATTTATAGTCGAGAGCATATTTACAAGCCTCAGAGGGAAATTGCAATTACATTTGCGGTTTAAAAAATGTCATTGTCTCCCTTGACCTTTTGTTGCTTTCTCATGCCCTTCAAAGCAAAAATGAATTAACGAGAAGCGCCAGACAGAAAACTTTTGCAGTTATATTGTCGAGTTGCAGAGCAGAGGCTCTGGCAGCACGAGCGTTTTCACCAAGAACTGCCAATGGAGAGACCATCTCTGCAAATGGTCTTTTGACTCCTAACCCACATCACAACCGATGCAACACTGACGGATTTGGTAAACATTTTTAAGTATCGTGCAAGGTCAGGCTGGGATTTACAAGCTCTACAAACCTGAGCCTGCTGGGATGGAGAGGAGGAGTGGGGGCCATACGGCTGTACAGTCCCTCTGCCCCACAGCCCACTCTACGTGTCCTTCATCTGGAGATGCTGTGGGGCGAGTTGGTCATTTTTGGATTGGTATTTATCTACCATGAAGATCTACCGTGTGTGATAAAAGTCCACCCTGCAAGCAGTATACTACACCTGTAGCTACACTTGCAGCTTTCCCAGTGACACTAATGTGCTTCTCTTTATTCCCCCTTCTCATTTTCACAGTCTGAGCAGAAGTCAGGAGGTTTGTAATCGATCACTGTACACACAGGGATGCCAGCGTTACCTCCCACAGCTCTCCGAATACCGTACAGAGGAAAGGAACCAGCCACCCCTCCCAGCCCACCAGCCCCTTGAGCAGGTGACCATGGGGGACATACTCAGACCCATCAGGGGCTGAAGACCTCAAGAACTTCCAGTCAAAGTGGTCCATGCTACCTCAACCAAAGGGCAGTTCACCTTTTGGCATAAAAGCTCAATATACCTCTCTCTTCTTCTCCTTTCTTACCCTGTCCTACTTTTCCCTCTCCTTGCTTGCTTTTTTTTTTTTTTCTATTTGCAACATTTTCAGTAAAACTGTGAGTCAGGAAGCACGGTTGGATGAACGCTTCCCCAGCTCTCCAGGAAGTCCCCGAAACAGCTGTGTGCCTATGAGGCGTAATCAAGCCCAGTTTGATTATGATATTTTTCAATAAATCACTAGAGATTTAATCTAATATGCTTTTAGAGGACTTGCTGTTTATTAGCTAATTCACTTCCTAAAAATCTTCAAGTATTGCACAGTTAAAACCAGCAGCATTTCAGAAGTCACTGGCATGGGTTGGGCTTTGTTCCCTCTGGGCAGAAATTAAGGGACTTCTAATGAAAGCTAATGGCTGGTTGAGCCTCTCTGTAATCCAGTTCAACTCTGTGTTACATCCTGGAACAAGTGGCTGTAGATTAGCTAGACAAGCACTTGCACACATTAGCTAACTCAGGTTAATGAGCAATCAATTCACTTAAATTAAAATAAGGACCCAAGCGTTCTAGCCTGTATATGGCCATCACTACGGTCTGCTCCACCACCATTCTGCCCCTTGCCCTCTTATTTACATTTAGAAATTATAAGCATAAAATATCCTTAAATAAAATAAATGCAAAGCAACAGGCAACAGTCTTAGGGGGACAAATTTACATCAAGGTAATCCCAGAGTAATTCATTCAACTTCAGTCAAATTAAGCTGTACTTATGATACAGTAAGCAAAAATTCAAATGACTTATTTTTTCAAGTCCATCTCCCAAGCCCATTGCACTGAAATGACTGCAATGGTGCTCTCCAGAGTGCCTGGATGTTCACAGGCTTCAGCTAATTGTGTGCAGATTTCTCTTAAACAATGTCTTTCAAACATTTGGGGGTTTTGGGGGGGATGGGTTTTTTTGTTTGGTTTTGTTCTGGTTTTTTGTTTTGGTTTTGGTTTTTTATGATGAAGCACTCTATTAAAAGGCTTAAACCATGTTATTAGTATGGATGCCCACTCGGTTCAGTTCTAATCCCCTGCCCCAGCCTGCAGCTGATCTGCACAGGACATTGGCAGCACAGGACCATTGCAACATCATTCCCACCCTTTGCAGAATCCGGCTGTACAGAAAACACTGAAAACATCCCACGCACCCCCCTGATAAAAACAGTGAGTTAGGCCATATATGTTTTCCTGCTCCGTTACAAAAAGCAGCTCAGCTTCCAGATCAGCACTTTTAATATAGCTCAAATTAGTTTAGCTATAGCTCAAAAAAACACTTTGCTGTTTCAGGCTGTTAACCACAATGTCTTCTAAAATGAAGCATGTTTACCGTCGGGCTGGAAAAGTCATTCTTCCTTTATGAATGTGGCAATGAAGGATTCAAAAGATACCAGTGCGGGATTGTTATCATGCACAAGCCAAAGCTGTCAGGCTTCATTACTTCCAAGATAAAAATCACAGAATAATGTATTAAATGCTTGAATAGAAACACGTAGCGCACCACTGCTACCCCGTGGTAATGGGATGGCACCAGCCGCCGGTGCCTCGCACTGCGGTACGGAAGCCTCCGGATGATGAAGGCAGCAGCCCCAAGCCCAGGATGCTCAGCGTTTGCAGCAGCCTCCAGAAACGCCGCCGACGTGGGAGGGGGCTGCATCTTCCTGCGTGGGGGGAAACCAGCAAGCTGGCTCTGAGGCTAAAATAAGGGGTTTGGTTCTTTTAAAAAACACAAGAGTTTGTTTAAAAAATATATATATATACACACACACACACATATATATACACACACAACTCCTTTGGGGAAAGAAGAGAAAACTCCACTTTCAAAGGTTTTATTAGGCTGCTTCAGCCAAAAATTGACTTTTTAGGAACAATATTAGCCAACAGTTGTCCTCCTTGCAACTTTATGCCTGCCTCATTCCTTGAGGGGTTTTGGGGGGCCTGGGGGTGTGTTTCTTCCCTCTCTCTTCTATAGGCGAGTTGTTAGACTCTGATGAGCAGCTGGTACGTCTGTGAAGCATCTACCTTCTGTGATTTCAGGATATTTCCCCTCCTGCACACTAAAATTCAGAGACAAACATCCCTACACACCCCTTCCCAGACCCTCACCAACCTCCCGAGCCACCCTGGTTTCCTCAGGTCAATCAGCATCCTCTCAGCCGGGATCCTTTCCACCCACTCCCAGCCTTGCTGTTCTCCATCCTCTCCTTCCCCCACCGCATCTCCTCACTCCCTTTTATCCTCCCACACTATTTCCTCAGATATTTCATCATCTGAAGAGAAAACAGTTGACAGAGTGGCTCAGCCACCAGCCCAGCCCTCTCCAAGATAACATCCTTGTCAAGGGGCTAAAGAATGGATTTGGGTCCCGATTTATACACCTATAAACACCTGTTTATAGCCTGACTTAGCATTGTGTTTTGCAGTTTTCTCTAAACAGCTTATTTTCCAAAAATAAGCAGCCAGGGTGAAGTTTACCCGCAGGCAGAACGCTTGCATGAGACCCATTCACTTAAGCTCAACTTAAGCCTTACTTTGATGGTTTAACAGGAATTTACATGGTACACACGACTTGTTCAGGTTCCCTACACAGGGAAGATTTCATCCTCTTTGCACTTCAAAGTCTCAGCTTTTCCATCCGGCTTTTCAGAGTGTGCATCCTCATTGTGCTCTTAACACCTTTCATCCTTTTCAAATTACACCGTGGTATCTCATCAAGCTATAAAAGCATCAACCCTGGACCAGAGGGGATCAGTGAGCCAACTGGAAACAGAGGGTAGCTCCAAGCACCGACATCAAGCAAACATTCCACACAGCTCGCAGCAGCATCACACCGCACCATGCAAACAGCCTCCAGACACGAGTTCCCGCTACAGAGCTGCACCTTCAAAACATTAGTGGTTTTGAAGAATGGAAGAGGGGAAAACTTTTCAAAATTGACTTCTTGCTCTCGCTGCTGGAAGAAGAAGTGGTTGCATGTACTGCTTAATTCACGCAAACAAAAGCTTTTACCACATCCTCCGTCTTCCCACACTGAAAGGCAAGATAATTGAAAAAACAAACGGCTTTTGGGACCGATGCCTAGACTAAAACTGCTCTTTCTGGGAGAAGGGCCTAAAGTAAGCTGAGAGCAGAAGAACGTGGCCCTAACATAGCCCCAAAGAGAAGATCAGGCACCTCCTCAAACACAGAGCACAGAATGCTAAATCAAACAAGTCCAAGCTCCTATAATTAAGGTATTTAAATCTACAGCGGACCAACCATCAAGAAGTTTGTGCTTTCTCTTTCATGTCTCTTAATTAAAATTTTGTCAGAAACTTAGGGCTGGCTTTCAGAAGTGCTCTGCACTCCCTATCTCCTGTCGTGAATCTTAATGACCATGTTTTCAAAAGGGTTTTGCTCAAGGAGATAAAGGCTTATTTTGTGCAGAGTTCCATAAAGTACTTGAGTCTCGCTACACTGACAGACTTCACAACACCCATCTTAGGCCTTGAACTCCATGAGTAAACTTGGGTGCTTACAAAAGCCAACATATGGAGTAAGGGGTTTTTTAAAAAGTCTGTCAGACCCTATCTCTGCCTAGGACTGAAGAGTCATACTTTGGCATGGATGCTCCCGTTCTGCTCCCTGTTTTAAGGTTTAAAAAAGGAAGAAAAGCCAGCTCTCTATTTGGAAAAGAGAAAGGCCTGAAGATGGTCATGAATTAGTCCAGCAGTTACAGTGGTAGAACCTGGATGCTGGCTCTGATTATCCATCAGAGAAAAAGTGCCTTCTGCTGGCCCTCTGGAGCAAATTATATCCTGCATTGGACAGAGGAGGAGAAACACAGCGTTAGGCGATTCTTTCAGGGTTTGGGCCTGCTCTTTTCCTTGTAAAATTATTTTTTGCACACACTTATGTGTGCAAACAAGTAGCTGTCATGCCAACAGATGAAATAACTACATCTTCCTGGGATCTTGCTCTGCCAGTGAAATAACGAAGGGATTTTCCCAGACCAGATGCTGGTGACATGCAAGTACTTTGTCCTCTTTACGCAACGTTTTAGTAGCTTTCTCACATGTCCACTCTGCTGATGCAGTTTTCAATAATTTGCTTGAATAACACTACATATCTCTAATATATTTTTCAAGTTAAAGATCAAGAGGCATAGAACATCATCTCTTCTGGAGCAGCAAAAACATTGCCCAGTGTGTTAGAAGCTTTTTTTTTTTTTTGAGCAATACAGATCAAGTGACAGGGTTGGGCAGGGATATCTTGGTTTGGGATTTTTTCTCCTGCTAGGACGGTTACAGGCAACCAAACCCAAAAGAAGTAGCTCATGGCATGAATCAATCTTAATTGCTTTCTGCATTTTATAGAAGCGAGGAAAAAAGCCTTGACCCTACCAAGCAAAACTGGCAGGAAAATATAACTTCTGCTTAGAGCAATTTGACCTTCAAGCACTCCCCTTCTAACAACTTTCTCTAATCCCAGACAGATACACTTATCAATCATGGTGGGTGAAAGAAAATGAATCTGTCAAAACAGTGACTTTGCTAAAATTATAGCCAGCAGTGTCATTTGTTAATTTGCCCAGTAACTCTCATTTTCAGTTTTCGAGGATTTATCAAATGTATATTTCATCCAAGAGACAAGATACTTAACCCTTGCCCAAAACCCTCTTTTTTTCTATTAGAGACTTAAGCTGGAATTTATTCAGGCTCAGGAGCCTGGGACTCCTCTGTGAGAGTCTTTCCAGGGGACTCTCACACGTCCCAAGATCTTCAGGGACTTCAATTTGCCTTTCCATAAAGCAAGGGCAATATCTCATTCTAAGTAAACTGTGTCACTTCAGCTATCAGAACCGGAGAAAATCATCACACAAGCTGAAGAAATACTTTTTTAGTATATATTTAAGCACGCCCCTTTTGCCTGTGCTATTTAGCTCAATTTAAGTAATATTTGCCTTGAATTTAAAATGAACAAACAGCAAAGAACGGATTTTGTTATCACTGCAGCACTTCCCTGCTCACTACAGCATTTTACCAGTCTGAAGGATCTGTTCTGACTCTGAACCAGTGAGATATCCCAGCACAAACAAACCGTTCCAGTTAGGACCATCTCCACATCAGTCTGCTTTTAGGTACGTGCACCTTTTCCACTGGCTAAATTGTGCATTGCACATAAACGTGTGACATTCAGCTGGAACAAAGTGTTTCTGTTGAAAGTAACTAGGAGCACAAAACTTACAAAAATGTGTCTTTCACATCTTGCAGAGAAATTAATGCATTATTCAGAGTGTGGAGCTTAGTCTTGGCTATATCAGTCAGAACAGCAGCAAAGGAGAAACTGGGATGCAGAAGAAAATATTCAAGGTTTTATTACTTCATTTAGAAGTAAAAAAAAAAATAATCAAAATCTAAATAAAATATGATTCTAACAGAAAAAAAATAAAGTCCCACTTCTGCCACTGGCAGTTTTTGAATCGAATCTTTCAACTGCTTATTTCGCATTCACATAGATGGGTTAGTTATTGGTCAGGCACCAATGCTCTTAACTATTTAGAAATATATGAAATATTAGTAGCAAAACAAAAAGACACTCTAACAGAAGAATCTCACCTTTTTGTAAAATGGGACTATTTTCTTCACAAAATCCTTCAAAGACAGATTTTTTTTTTTCTTCTAGTAAGAACAGGACTCATTTGCGTGCAAGGCAGGGCTAATTCCTGAGCAAACGACTAAACTTTCTGAGCAAAAAATGCTTGTGCATAAAAAACAAATGCTTTGCTATCATATTTTGACGCCCTGATTTTAGAATTAAATCCTTGTTAGTGGATGGTTACCCAAATCTGAATGTATCTGAAGTGAAAGTGCAAAAATGCTCGTTGCAACATTTTAGCGTGCTATGGCAACTCACGTGAGCTGGTGGGATCCATCCCATTCCTTAGCAGTCAGGTATCTACATCCCCACTCAAAAACAAAACTTGAGGGTTATGAAGGTGCATTTGAAAAACATTGAAGTTACCCAAAGATAATAAAATCATCAGCATTTACAACTGTCCGGAAGGAAACCCGCAGGAAAACACTGGTGTTGGCAACACGTTAGCTTGATACAGCAGCCCAGACCCTGCATTCGGGACCACCTTATATTTATTTGAACAAGATGCGCAGTTCGCTTTGAAGAAAATTGTGGATAAGCAGCTGGGCAGAGATGGCCCAATCTCAAGTTTCATCTTCCAAATTTCACTTCTTTAACAACAAGCCCAGCGTGACATTAGCAAAGTGGATCAGGGATCCTCAGTCAGCTTTATGCAACTTATTCAACATCACTGCAAGTTTTCACTCCTGCAGAAGAGCTAAGTTTATGGTACATAAAATTAGGAAGTAAAGAAATGGGCCCAGTTGTGTCTGAACTGGTTTTAAACAATCAGACTCCACGGCGACTCCAATCCTTTTGGATTCATGGCATTTGGAATAGTTGTGTCATTGTTTACAACCCCGCTCTGTGATTCTGTGAAATTTCAAGATGAATTTAACTCCAATTTAAGAATGTTCTACCCTTATCTTTGACAGTAACAGAGAAGAACTCTAAGGGCCAAAAAACTAAAGGACAAGAAGGGCAGACTCCACGTGAACTTTTACCATCTCACCACTCTATCTTATGACTTTAGGGATTATTCACATTTTTCAAAGCTCTATGTGTGTAGATAAAGACAGATGATATAAGATAATCAAGCTAAACTATCCTACCATGTTCCAGCCTTACAATTAAAAGGAATTAAAAATGAAGGCAGAAACCCACAAAAACACCTCTATTTGGCCTCTGATACTCAATAAATGCAACAGAATATTACAGGCACTTAACTCACTGATCTGAAGGTATCAGACATTTCTAAATAATAAAGCACGTTAGCAAAATCATACTGTTGCAGTATGCAACAGTAGAATTAGGACTTACTTTTGCAACTATAGAATTAGGGCTTACTTTTCAAAATTGGCCACCTTGAAAATAATATCACATTCCACATCCTCACATAAAGAATTGAAATGCAGGCTAACAAAAACACCTTTTTTAAAGCAAGAAAGATAAGCAGAGTCAAAAGCTTCTCATTAGGATCAAAGTGATCTGCAATAGATGCAAACACACAAATTATGCTGTGGGACGAAGCCAACTAACGTGGGTTTCACCACATTATCTTAAGGTTCAAAAAAAGTTCCCTTTCTCCTCCTGCTAATGCAACAGTACTGCAACATTTAAATGCCCTTAAAGATGAAACAGCGTAATCCTTACATAACTCCATTAAACTATGTTTCCTTCCCTAAATCATTGGGCTTGAGTCTTTAATATCCAAAGAGATGGCAAAGTTGTGAGTTGCTACTCAAAGTACTCCCAAACACACAAGGTATGGTTGCTGGTCTGCTTTCCACATGATCATTTTTATTTTTGACTCTTTCTACATGACCAAATTTTCTTTGACTCTCTCACTGTACACGGTTTTGAGCCCAAACTCCCTAACGCATTCCAGAAGAGTTCCTTCTTTTGCATAAAACATGGAGTTGTCAAGTACAGAGGCCTGCACAGTTCACTGCAGCCAGCAGAAGCCACTGATTCTTGCATTTATTTCCTCTATATTTCAAATCTATCCCTCATGCTGCTTGTCACGTAGGGTTGACATATGTCACAGGATGCCATTATACGCTGTGGCAATGCGTAACCATCAAATGCCATCTAAAAGAGAATGATATATTTAAAATACTCCCATGCACGCTGGCTTGTTTTGTTTGCCGCGGCCTCATAATTGCCAAAAGTCAACAATCAACAGAACAATTCAGAGAATGCAAAATAGCTCCTCTATTAAAGATAAGGAAAACTGAGCTAAGTTGAACATGTACCACTAGAATGATAAATCTTCACAGCTTGTTTTACACATCAGTCTTTTTAATGCATAATTTATTTGTATTTATCTGCATTTATGAAAATGTGATTTTCTTCTAGGAAAAAACATAGCAGAATGCCAACAGAAAGCACAGGCACATCACTACAGCACAGGCCGCAAAGGTAAATGTCTTCTTACCAGCTCTGTCAAGCATTGCAAATTATAAATTAATCCCACTCGTATGTGAGAAAATAATTCAGACTTCATATATATTCAGGAACGATGTAGGATTACATACTACAAAGTGATTTCCTGTAGTAGCCAATACTGTTAAGAACTAGCAAAACGCGCCAAATTAAAGTGAAAGGAAAGAAAAGGCCAGAAAGTCTCTTCTGAGACAAGTTACCCAGCACGGAGCCCACAAATTTCAAACAATTCAGGATGTTATCCAGAAAAAGTCCAAAGAAATCAATGGGTGTTTCTTGTTCAGCAAATCCTGCATCCAGCCATCCTTGACTGTGCCCACAAAAATAGATAACTCTCAAAAGTGTTGCCCTTTTAGGGGTCTTTTTGGCTTTTGCTGTACCTTTAGCAATATTTATGTTATAAAAATGTATTCAGCTTCATTATTTTTAAGACTAGTACTAAAATACTAACTTGTCAGCTCAGAAACGTACCTTTGGAATTACTGTGTAAATGCTCTTTGGAATAACTGTACTATCACAGAGAAAGGTCTTTTCTGCAACTTCCCCACTCCTTATATTTTTGCAAGTGGGAAGCAAATTCTGTAAAATGCCTCTGTTCTCTGTAATACCAGAACTACCTTTAGCAGCCACCCAATCCGTGCTTAAGCTCTCTGCACGGCTACGTACAGTTACACAAATTAACACGCACGAAAAGAGACATTGGCTGCCTTGCAAGAACACACTTCTTCATTTCTAAACCAGGCTGAGGCGAAGGGACAGAAGGAATCTCACCACTTGCCAAAAGAAGAATCAAGTAGACTTAAAGAGAGTCCCAAAATATGTTAGTAACCAGAAGTTTCTTTATAATCTTCAACAGAGAAGACAGACACACTTGGAACTCACAAACGTTTCATTCTTCTCCAAAGAGTCCATGATTCCTTCATCCTGCCCCTCTGGTTCCAAGCGTCTTCTGAACACATGCTCATGAATTCAGAAGGTCCATCTTTGCTTCCCCATCAGCACAGGGTGCTCCTCTTACCTGGGGATAGTGAGATCCATCCCCGCCAGACCTTTATAACCCTTGCAGATCTGTTCTTCATTGTATTGTCTTCATCCTGATGTGCCAACTTCTAACAGCTTTTTTATAAAATGTAGGAAAAAAATATTTATGGAATCTTTTCAGCAAAATTTTAAACAAGTTGCAGGCTACTATAAAAGTTTCTCTTGGGCTCTCCACCAGCTACAGAGCTTCTACCCAGACTACCCTGTGCTTAAACATACTGATGTCAGGAACCACCAGTGAGCAACCCTGCAGGTCTGTGTCTTCTGTGGGGGCTCCAAGAGTCCTGATATTGCTTCACAGACCGATATTAGTTCTTGATTGTTAACATCTCCTTCAATGGAAATATAGACACTGAAATTTTTGAAAATACATTGTTCTTATCTGAAGTCCTGCTAGTGAGAAGTTTAGTTAAGCCATTCTAAATATAAAACCTGATTGTAATAATCTGCAACCGCTCGTATCCATGAAAGCGAGGTTCCCTTCACATGAGGGCAGTGGGGAAAAGTTCATCACCTGAGCAAATTAAAAACACCTCCTTAACCTTGGATGCATCTTTAGAGGCTTATTTAACATAATCTGACAAACTTACAGGTGGAAATACTTTCCAAGCCTTTAGAAATAGCAAGTATTTCAGGCAGTGTTACACTCCATCAGCTTCTCTTGTAGGATGTGAGAATCCAACACTTGTGTTAAACCACACTTGAGCATTACGGCTGCTGTCAGGCATCTTTAACGTCCATGACCAGTACTTGTACTGCCAACAATCCACACTGACACTGACCTTGACAAGATTATGTGGGCAATCTTTACATAACGATGAGCTGGTTTGCTCATCCCTGACTTGTGACTTAGTCATTTGGGGAGGAAGCTCCGGCACACTAGAGTGTTGTCTATTATCTAACCCTGTCCAAGTGATGAGGTAAAAAACGGCACATCTAAAAAGACCATTAATCAGAAATACACCTTTAAATGTCACGCGTTTGACAAAATCCTTGCTGACCTCACTAATATTTCCAAAGCCAAGGAATAACCCAAAACACATCAGAAAATTTCTTTTACAAGCTTTTTTGCTCTTCTGAACCTGGAGCTCTTTAATGTTTTTATACACCTATCATCTTAAACAATTGCTATAAAGTTTTGACCAAAATTTCCTCCTTCCCTTTTCAGATACAATGAAGATAATGAGGTATGGCACCAAGATTTTCTTAAATTCAGAACCTTTTCTCTTCCTTGATGGTGTTTCATATCTATACCACTGTCTTTCCCCCATGCCAGGAGTATAAGTCTAGATTTTGTTACTGGTACAAGTACTCAGAAATGTGTTGGTTGGTCAGCAGCTTGCAAATACCTTTCACAGAAGTTTCACACACTGTTTATAGGTCATGTTTTACTTAAAACCTCATTTGATAAATTCCTCATTTTTTACCAAGGGCTTTCACTAAAACGTTCCATTAATATCTAAAATGCCATACTAGGTTAGCAAATTGTCTTATAACTCTTAGTGTCAGTCGTAAAAGCTGCCATACAGCTCAGAGTAATTACACAAGCTGAGTTTCACAAAATGTCTCAAATGTAAAAAGGACTGTTCTTCTGTATCTATACAGTATAGACTGTTTACACAGTGTAAATCCCAGATTAGTACATCCTCCCACAAGTCACTACACCCATGTTAACAGCACCAGGAAAAATGGATTTCGGCGGGTCGCAGCTTTCTGAAACACAGAAATGGCTCCAGAGGAATTCTCTTTAGCTGTACGAAATCCAAATCCGTAGACACGACATTTCACATGTGTCATTTATTCAGCACAGCAGAGAGTTCTTAATGGATTTCTTGACCATACGCCCCAAAACAGTGCTCTGTAGCCTCCCTCAGCTTCTATACATGGATCCTATAAATCCCCCAAGACTGTAACCTGTTGCCTGAAAAGCTGTCTTTCTCCCAAAATGACTCAGCCACAACAGCAGCAAGTTCCCAGAGCTTTTTCTCATCCAAGCGAAAACTCTGAATTCTTCAAGGTAGAGGCTTGCAAGAGGCATCTCTTCTGGATGCGAGATGTTCTCCTGGCCTCCCCTGACACTGCTGCGTCGCTCAAGTAGACTTTGCCACACGACCTCAACATCGAGCACAATCACTATGCCAATGCTAAAACCCCATTTCCCACAATACAAGCTAAACACTCTTTACTGCCTGAGGTGTGCACCTTCTCACTCGGATTTCGACAAGCAGCCTTTCCCCAGGATGCTGATTTATTTACTTGCTGTAGCACAGCAGCAACATTCACCCAACCATCTGCTGTGGGTGGTTCTGGAGAAGTTTATGGAAGTTTAACCACATAGTTGCATCTGATACTTAACAGCTATATGTTTTTCTTTCAATAGCTGTAACAAGACCTGTAATGTTTCATTAGGATATTCAGAAAGCAAATAGCTATTATTTTATTACCTCTCTATTATAGGACAGGTACCTCTCGCCCTTTTTGTATCGTCCATCTCAAAAACATAATGCAATTTTCCAGAGACTATCAGGCTCCTTTCTTCTCGCTGCATAAGGAGTTCTAACTCAATCATGGTTGAGAAAGAGTAAACTGTCATTCTCAAAAGCATTAATAATCTGATTGGATCAGTCTAAGAGTAGTTACTAAGGTCTCAGTGCTGCCACTAAGTCAACAGGAATCATTTTACAGGATTCAATATGCACTGAACGTGGCTTTTGCCCTTAAATTATTATTAACTATTGAATATTATATCTGCCAGAGTTAAAGAATGGCTGCAGAAGTCACTGTATGAATGAAAGCAACAGATTCTTTGGTTTTTGAATTCTGTGTCTGCCACTGACTGTCACAAATCCGCGATGTCCCTGACTTTGCATTTGAATAGCTAAAAAAAAAAAATAATAAAATAATGTGTAAACTTATCTGGCTCAGACAGCAGACAGCTCTGTATTGAGTATTCATCAGAGGAAACTCATATGTGCTGTTTATTCCAGCATGTGTTTGGAATATATTTTGCTCCTGATAAACCAGTGACAGGACTACGTGGACAACAAGCGCTAAGAAACTGAAACTTAGTTCCTTTAGTTAAACAATTCTCCTTTTCTTTGTCTTCAAACACAGAGTTAACACATATCTGTAACCTTGAGAAGGACAGCAATGTCCCAGCACAATTACAGTTATCAACAGAGGCCAAGAGTCCCTCTTTAATGTGACACATATTTGGATCTAAGACGAAAATAAAAAGTAAAAAGGCGTTACATTATCATTCCTTTCTTAATATCCCAGTCAAACTTTCTCTTTTATGGTCTCTTCGGCATTCCTCTGACATTCTCAGAATAGTTTTTTCTATTTTGTGATGTGGTCTCAAAAAAAAAAAAAAAAAAGTGGAAAAAAAAAAAATCAGCTTAATCATCCAGGACAGGACAATAAATATTATTTTAGAAAGATACATCAATTTTAGATGAAACTGGGAATGTGTATCTTTTTCTTTCTTTCCCATCCTCTCCATACCTTTTAAGATTTGATGGAGTCCATCAGCTCAGCCGTGAGGATGGGGTGGTACCAACCAACGCTGCTCAGCCACCCGTGACTCGGGCTGCCCTTCAATTCCTTCTACAGCAGGGAACATGCAAGTGTCCCGGAGAAAAGGCGCAGTTGCTTTCTCTCCCTTCAGCCCCATTAATCACTATGTTTGAACAGAAGAGCAAAATTCCTCCTTCATCCCAGCTTCATTATTTTCTCAAGACACTCAAGCACAAGACAACAGAAGACACATTCTTCTGCAAACCTGCTGCTGCAGTGAAAAAAAAAAAACACTAAAATATCCATGGAATCCCCTAACACTAGAAAATTAAATGCCTCTATATTCATATGAAATTAAGCTGTAGATAGGGCTCTGGATTCTGAGTCAGAACACCTAAACATGTGCCTGTACCCCAAGAATATGTATCTCTATTTCTCCTCTTGCTACTCACACCTGTGGAGACTGGACTGTGGTTGGGCCACTAATGCATTGAGACTATTGCCTGTTAATTGGACCAGTCCTCGTTCCTCCTTCTTCACCTTCCTCCTGCCTTACACCTACATTGCTATTTCTTTAGGGCAAAAGGCACCTTCTTTATCCTATTTTTAGGCATAACCAAGACAATGGGTCATCTAATCCATGACTAGAACTCTAAGGAATTGAAGTACTCTGACTGTTAAGAGTGTAATTTAGATTATCAACCTCTTGTGACAGAAAGTCTTACTGTTCCTCATATGCTACCTAGCTCAAGCACGACGAGTGATGCCTGCTGGAGCCATCGGGCATCGCTGTTACTCTGGTTTAAAACAGTACTGCTTGCATTTTGGAAGACGTGAGAAGCCCAATACCACCAGACGAAATAAATGTCTGCTTCATGTTTACAGGATAAAACATGAGATCCCATTATTTATTTTGCTTGAAGCTGCTTTATATGACACAAAAAGCATTAGCGCTGGCATATGGTGCACTGCGTAGGAGTTATTTAAGGCTGGCAGCAACAAGGAGGATGAACATGACCCTTTTGCTTTTATAAACAAGTGGTAAGTGATGTTATAGCCTGGAATTTTAAATGTCCCCTATCATCAAGAACACAATACAACATTGGACTCTGCGGAGATGCCACAGGCTCTCACCATTTCTTCTCTTTATGGATGTTTTGTTCACATAGCTTAATGACAGATTTGGCACATGCAGTAAAACTGCCTCTACTTTTACTGCTTTTTTTCCTTTGTCTTTCAGCAAAAACAGCGACCTTGCATAATCACCTAGCCGCTACTTTTCAGTTTATCTGACAATTAAAACAAGATCTCCTGAAGAGGAGCCATGGAGAAAATACTAGAAGTCAATCACATCCAATAAAATTACTAAAACTGTAACTCATTCTAACCCAATATTATTCTGCTGTGTCTATCCAGTAATGATATTTTACTCTCTGCCCGCAACTTCAGTGAACGAAGGAACATTTCTTACCTATTCTTCCTTACTAAGGATTACTGCTGCAGTATCATTAAGGAATATTTGCAGTTTACTTAACACAGGTTGACCCAACCAGGCTTCTTAGATTATTTTATGTTACAATCACACTTTTAATGACATCTCACAAGAAGTTTGGTTACCCCAAAGGTCCAATCCTAGCTGGTAATCAGCTGAGAGGTCTTGCAAGTAAGGAGAAGAAAAGTCATTGCTGTGGGACAAAGAGTTTGCTTGATTTTAAGACTGAGGAGCTAAATTGCAGCAGCAGCTGTGGCACAGGAAGAACAGATCAAACAGCAATACAGAGCAATGCAGATAAATAGGTTATTCTAAGGAATTGGGACCCAGTCTCCAAAAGGCACATACAAACAGCTGGTTCCTTACTGGAAAGTAATTTAGGGACCATTGAGGCTTCAATTTTATCCATACAGCTGAATCCATTAATCTGAGAGTTAAAGGAGGGAACATGGGTATATGTGATCATCACTGAAAAATAAAAATAACAGGACTGTCCCTCAGGAGCTGTGGCATTACGGCAAGAGTCAGGCTTTGAGGTTATTTTCTGCCTTCTGATGAGCCAGAATGAAGTTCCAACTGTTTGGCAAGTTGTTCCCTCACCAGTTGGTTTTCTTCTTCCCTCCCTGTCCAACAGCCCTGCAGAGCATCATCCAGAGTAAGAACTTTGTGAAAAATCACTTGTAACTGCTCATCACGGAGGTATTTTTTGCACATGGTGGTTACGTGCCCAGCTCCAGCGCAAAGTCCTCCAACCAAATTCACAAAGGGGTGTCCCTATCTGCAGGATATTTCCTAACCGAGCTGAGCAATTTCTTTCTTCTGTAGTACGACACCTGACGGAGGGAAGACAAAAAAACAAACAGCAGCATATTCCTGCAAAAAAACATTGCAGCTGCCTGAAAAGACCCAAAAAAGCCCCCAGTTTCCATGTACACCTCTGCCTACCTGCGCAGATGAGGACTCCAGGCTCTGACAGGGAATATATATTTAACTACAGATCGTGTCTGTGTCAAACACAGAAAGGGGGAGGGGGAAAAAAAAAAGAAATCACTTAAATGGTTATCAGGAAAGCTCAATGCACTTTTTATCATTCTTATACTCTGCAGAAATGCCAGCCGCCCCAAATGGATTA
Source organism: Caloenas nicobarica (assembly GCF_036013445.1). Taxonomy (NCBI): domain Eukaryota; kingdom Metazoa; phylum Chordata; class Aves; order Columbiformes; family Columbidae; genus Caloenas; species Caloenas nicobarica. The sequence goes on from NC_088252.1 coordinate 27,024,545, forward strand.
TACACAGCATATGCAACATACACTTGGGGGAAGGGACCATCGTAAATTAAAATATATCTTCCATATCAGCACAAATAGGGAGACTTAGTCCTGTAACTACCACAGACTTTTGACGTGCTGAACAAGAATGCCATCTACAGGCCTACACTGCAATTTTTCTCAGCTAAATACGTACCAGGAGCAGAAACAAACATAATGTGAGTACTCAGCATAGTATATGTTAATATGACTTTCATATGCTAGTGGAGAGTTCATTAAAAATAAACAAATACAAAAGTAAAATACTTGGCACTCCTCTCAAAAAAAAAAAAAAAATCAAAGACTACAGACCCTAAAATACTAAATCTTTCATAGAATAACCTAGAGAGGATCATTATCATTACAGCGCTGTGTTCCACATACATATTTTATGAAGAAACTTTGTGCACATGCTTTAGAGGTTAGCAGTGCATTGCATTTTGTCTGCTGCTTGATTTAACCAAATGCAATGCCCTGAGGCATTTGTTAAAATCAGAAGAGAGAAAAATGCTACTACAGTTAACCTCAGATTGTAACACGTACAAGCCTTTCCTGAAGACGAGCTGTCATGGTTTTCAGTCATTGCTTTGATACTAATACCAAAATAGTTAAGAGTGAAATAATTCTACCTTTACGGTACTTTTATGCAGAACTTCCACACTGATAGCTCTAGACCTGGTGACATTTTAAATCCTCATGTGTCTACAGCCAGTAAAAACAGATTGAGAAAAATGTTGGGTGGCGCCAGAAGTTTTAAGTGCAGCACAGACAGGAAAAAAGTGTCATAAAGTAAGATACAAAAACATTTGAAAATGTGATTCTGTGGTAAGAAATCGCCAAATTTTCAAAACAGAAAAATCATAAAACAATTCCTCATCCAATCACTTCTAGCATGTGTGGCTGATGTTGGCCCACACAGTGCCCCAGTCTTTAGTGGAATTCTATGTAATTAAATGTAAGCAGATAACAATCAGCCCTCATGGAAAGTTAAGTAAGGCTCATATTCCCCTTTCTTCAGTGGGACTGATTTGGTTACAGAAAATAAGAAAAGCTCGGGTTCATTACGGTGGTCACAGCCTGACCAAACAAATGCAAATGATGCTCTGTTGTGCCTCTTGGATTCAGGTAAAGTCCTGTCTCTGGATACAGTTCAGAAGTGCCAGGACAGAGTAAGCAAGCACCTCAGAATGTGCAGGTTTTAAGTTTTTCTTACTAGTGGTCACAAACAGCATCTTTTCTAAAGCTCACCAAAGAAAGGAAGTGTCTTGCAAAATTTTAGCTGAACTCATTTCCCCAATTCTTCATGGTTACACATTTGCGTCATTGCCACCCATATACCTGTAACCTCAAGCAGTTTATCCTGTAGAGAATATATCAATTTAAGCTGACATTTAATTTCGAGTATGGTTTTTCTCCCTTCCTCTTCCTTCCCCCATCTTCTCTCTCAAATTATTGCAAGCTAAATAGCTTCAAACTCTCTTTTTTTTTTTTTTTCCAATTTTATTATTCAGTTTGTATGGCTGTCAGACAAATGAATTTCCTTGGATTTGTTGTGGGGGGTTTTGAGTGTGTGGATATAGTAATTCTTTGAATTGCAGGCACTGTTGTTTGTTTAATTTTGTAAATAATGTTCTGTGATTACTCAGTGTTGTCATTTCACAAATAAAACTAAATAGCAAACTTATTATTGGAGAATGATTTACATACTTATACCCGTGGGAAGTGGACTTAAAGATGGAAGAAATATTTTTTTATTACAGGAGCAAAAGTTCTCTATTACTTTTACATGTACCGTGTTTTTTGTAAAGTGTGGTACTATATACATATAACATGTTTTACACAAAGTGGCACATCCTTGTTTCAACTTGGTTTCATTACACTCAGATAGGAACAATATCAAGCAACAGATTTTTTTTTTTCTGATTATCTTGGAAAATTTGTCTTCTGGATGAATTTTTAGAACACACAATTTGGCTGGTTTTTGTCCTCTCGCATCTTGACTGCAATCTCTGCAAGCTGTCTACTATGAGAACGTCCAGCCAAGGACAAGAAAAGAATCCAGATCAGACAATGCTGTGTGAAAGACACAACTGAGCCGTCTTTCTAAAGCCATTAGCAAAATTAGGGAGAGATTTCTTAACCAGCATAAAAAACTCATGGGCTAACAGGAGGATGAAAGATGAAGGTACCTTTTTGTGCTACCCTCAGACCCACCATCAGCTAATCCTTCCAACTCCTCTGCCCCCAACCCACAAGTTCTAGAAATTCCTACTCACCATCCAGATCCAGACTATTTTTCCCTAGGGAATTCAAAGTGCTTTCTCCAGGAAGAGTGTTTGTTGACAGAAAGCCACTGATGGTGTATCTGCACTCTATCTGCAAAACAAAGGCTGATAAACCCACTTCTAATTTCAGGAATTTAATGACACAAATTGAGTTATTGGACACAACACATTGAGGCCCGAGATAGGTTCGCTCCAGAACACAGAAACTTGTATTTTCCTCAGAAAAGGGGCATCAGGACCACAGCTGGAAGACCTGAATAAAATCCTGTGGTGGGATGTCCCAGATTGGCCCTGCAGCTGTTTGGAAGCATCTATGAGGATTCTCAGGCTGGTCTTGGCTTGCAAGCACCTACATCGTGTCACCAGTTTTCACATTTTTAAGGCAAAGAAGATGCCAGTGCAATAGGTAGATCTCAAGGCACACAACCTATAACCACAATTTACTATTAGGTCACAAATAACACAGTGACACTTTCTGGACTTTGCCCAGAGTGCATTTTGTTCCCATTCTTCTCTCCCCCACAACATATGTTGTCACTTTTGGAGCCTCTGCTATCGCACACATCTCAAGTCAAGAGAAAACCAGTGTTAATGGATGCGAGATAAGTACAGGAGCAGAAAATTTGCTGCAGTCATGACAAATATCTCTTAATAGGACTGTGATGATTAGGAGTCTGATGTGATCCCTTTGCTCCTCACACATTTCCAGTCATCACGGGCTAATCATCAGTCCAAATTCTCTCACCCGTAACCATGAGAAGGACTCTATTCCAGCAGAAGTGCCCAAGCGTTACCCATTTTACAGGCTTCAAAGTGCTCCCTAAGGGTGACTGAATAATTTGTTTGGAATAATCTGCAGGAATAAATTTACCATTTTTCAATGTATAATTAAGTAAGGAATCATTCCCTACTCTTCTAAACTTATTCTACTGACAAGTTTCTTCTGGGAGGTAAATGCAAGTTCTTATAGTTGCCAGCACCATGCCTACTTAAAAAGTTAATCCATTCCTCTTTGAAGGTTAAGAAAATGCTAAGGAAAACAAGATATGAGGGCTTAGGTAATGCGGGAGGTTCCAAGTCACTGGAGCTCTGCTTATTACAGATCTCGGCTGCTTCTGCAGCAGCAAAACACCACATGCGAATTTAGCTCGGAGAGACTGTCCTGACCTCCATCCACCTTCTCTAATGATGATGGTTCCCTTCTAAGCAGGAGGTGTTCACCGTGAGACTGTTTCGCATTAACTCTCTTTGAAAGCCAAATTTCCATCTGCAATTATGATAAGGTATTGCCACAATGATAAAAACAGAGGGAGGAGCACCTTGGGGTGAGGGAGGGCCAGGAACACTCATGGGTAAAGGTATCAATGCAAAGATGACCAACCTATTTAGCATGACATAATGCAGAGATCCAGGAGTGCTAGATCCTCAATTTATGACCCTCGTCCTACCCATATTGACTGTTCTGCAGCCCTTGACCCTTTCCTTGCTGGTGGTAGGCACATGCCCTCTATGCACTCTTCTGCCTTCCTGAAGTCACCCAACAGATGCTAAAAATTATTAGATTTCACTGGCAACACGGAGCAGTGGATGACCAGACAGCATCAGAAAGACATTGCTCTTCTCAAGAACATTATAATTAACTTACAAAGGCAAGTGAGACTACGTAGACGTGAATTCAAAGAGTTCTGCTATCAGATCCAGTTTCTGCCAACAGGTAAAATAACCAAACAGATTCTATTTAATTTTTTTAAATTTAAGCGTCATTTATCTTCAGCTGCCCTTTTGGTTACTGAAGACTAGGTGGGTAATTTCCCATGTTCTGGTGTGCCTAGATATAGAATAAGAATTTAAAGCAAGAAGTTTAAGATCCACTCAGGAACAATAATTCATAAAAATTATAGACTTTGATAACAGAGGTCATGGTGGAAGAGGTGTAATAAAAGGTCACTCCTGTGGGGAATTAGACTGAATTTTTATCAAACCAGTCTCTCTCTGCAGAACTCAATTCAACCTATTACTCTTCTTTTTTGGAAAGTCTTATTTTTTGGAACACCCCCCAAATTAGAGCTTAAAATTAGCAAGATGCTCTCAGCTGCAGACCGACGATAACTCTATAATTTCTCGCAAAATATACAAATTCTGAGCATGCCAAGTAGCACACAGAGATGAGAGTACACTTGTTTCCCTTAGATATAAACTATGCAGAAACTGGAGCTTTATTTCACGCTGATATAAGCATCTGAAGACATATGGTTGTTTGTACGTGACGGTAGTATCATGTCAAACAGCATGGAAAGGGCTGACTGTGTCAAAGACATTCAAGCTCCCCGTTCCCTAAGCAGGTCCTATACCTTGAAAGAGGAAAATGTTTGTTCCTTCTCAGGAGAACATATCAAAATACTCAATGTGCACGTGTAAGACGACACACCAAGAGAATATTTTAAATGGAATTTCTGCTGGGTGTGTTTACGTCCACAGTGCCTCCTACAGGAGTCATTACATCCAAATCCCTATATTGCCTGTACGTATTTATAAACTAGTAAACACCAGTTTACCACAAAATGCAAAAAAACAAAAACTTCATTACCAAATTATTTTATTAGACCACAATAAAACCATACCTAAAGCATGACTTAAAGACTCTGTTTCTGACGCAACTCCAGATTTATTTACTTTTTTTAAGAGTAACATGTCGTACACGCAGCCACGACCTCCGCTTGCCAAAGTATTTTGATATCAAGAGCTACCCTGGAAACACAAAGAAAGAATTAATTGCTTCCTGGGGAGCACAATCCTGCAACTTGTTCACCAGCAAAATGGCTGAACTATATTCAGTTTAGAAATTGATTTTCCGGTCTTTCTCTCTGGGTATGTTTACACAGAGAAAACCAGAGACTATGTAGCACTTACAGGTATAAACAATAAGTCTTTCTACATACAAGATATAAATGGAATAAATACACATATGGAATTGCATATTCTCCCTTTCAAAGGCTGAATAAGAAGATAATCAACTATAATCACATTTATTTCTGTTCAAAGTTGTAATTTGCATCTATAAAACTTTGTAATCCAGATTACAGCTCTTAAATGCCAGCAGACCTGAGAGCAACCTTACCCTTGGTCTGTAGGCAGGTGCTGATTTTCATAACAAACTCAGAGTTACTTTCAGCTCTGGGTTTGAACCTACCAGGAAGGCGGATGGAGGCAAACACAGATCTCCAAAGGATGAATCAGCTCGATGCTCCTGTGACTTACAATTGAAAAGGACTAGGAAAACTGTGTTAATTGTAGCTCCTCTCCCAGCTACTACGGCTTCCTTTTAATTGCCATTCCTGAGATTTAGGGAAATCTGCCCTCGGCTGCTAATCAAATTTTCTATGCAAAACTACTCTGAGTTATTTGTTCTGAACCACCCTGGAAAGCTAGAAGGAGGAACAGTTCTATTATTTATTTTTACACTCTTTCATAAGTTGATTTCATTTCTTAGCATTCATCAGTCAAGCTAGTAAAAAAATGTTGCTTATTGCTTTTCATAACACTGAAATACACTGAAATTATGTGAACCAATAATAATTATTTTATTTCCTTAATATCAGAATTAGACGTGTCTGAGAATAAAGAGCCAAAACTCCAGTCCCTGCATAGCCAACCAGAACAGTGGAACCGAGTCCCCAAGTGAATAGCACCAAGGGCTTGGCAGAGATGAATTAGATGAATTACCTCGTCTCATGCAGCTGAGATGCTTAAACCTGCCAAAGCGCTCTGGGTGTCCAGATCCCATTCACTACAGCACACAATGGTTTCCAAATCCTACTTTGGACTGAACTGTAAAGCAGCTCTGAAAATCTCTTAAATTGTATTTGAAGAGCCATTTCTTCTGTTCCTGAGGAAAACGTGGATGGCAAGACCAGAAGTCCATTTGACCACCCATCTCACTCTGACCAAAGCTTGGTACAGAGAGGGGGATCTTTGCTGATAACCAAGCCACATCTTTTTCTACCCTTTCTCAACGCTATTATTTCCTGGGGAAAAAGAGCCATTACCCTCAGCTGCAGTTACAAAGGTAAGTAATAGCCCATATATAAACTGTGAAAGGGTGGGAGAGGCTTCATGCTTGACAGAGTTATTTAGGGAAGAACTGTATCTACCTCTAAAATACAGAAAACAATGAAGTGAAATGACTAACCTTGTACTCAGAATAAATGTGCCCTTGAACGCATGACTATGGAAAAGGTTTCCTTTTAGCTCCAGGAACCAGCCCTGGATGAATATTTGCTTTGGTAATTCCGGATGGGGTAGAACAGAAAGTGGACAGAGACTGATACGGCCTCTCACCTATCTAGAGCCTTCACCCACTCGCTCATTCAGAAGCGTTCTTGTATAAAATTAATTGACATAACAATTAACCAGACCCAAGAGCACTTGTTCTTGTAGTGGGAATGTATATTTAGTGTCTGCTATTAATGAGCTCTTGGAAAATTTCCCATAAGATTTCTTTGGGCAGGGATACAAGATCTGTTCTATCCATAAAACACAATAGCTTGCAGCTGTGTTAACATACTTAGAAGCACATTAATGACACTATATTATTAAGCAAGCTCAAAGAAAGAGCAAACCATTACAAAACCCACCCCGGACCCAAATGGATTTTCAGTCTCCTCACAGAAGCCCAGATATCTGTTGGCTGATGATGATGTTTGGGACACTGCTGCACCTCCCTGCCCTTTCCCCACAGCCCTCCCAGCCATGGAGGAGTTTGATTAGGGTTCCTCTCCCTACATCTCTGCACTAATCCCTCCTTAACAGAAGCAAAAAATGATAGAAACCCTCTGCAAGATGCCAAGGAGGGCCAAAGTAGGTGTTGAACGACACACCAGGCTGAAGGTGGAAGGCACAGGACTTTGGCAAAGGCATTTAGGGGAGCTCCAAGCTCTCATCAGAGCTGGAAGCCCCCACCATGCACAGTGGAGATGTTGGCAGCCACGCAGCTTGGACAAGTGCATCTTCAACTTCGTTTCCCTTCTCCAAAATCTCACAATTTCCTCTGTTCTCTCCACCTTAGTGACCTTAATGTAAAAGGAAAATACTCATTTCCACAGTATAGGCTTTAGACCACACAAAGCTTGAACCGTTGTTCAAGACACAGGAGCATTACTTGTATTTTCCATAAGAAACTTTTTTTTTTTTTTTTGAGGTAGCTCATCACAAAGATACCACTACCACATAATGAAGGTATCGATGCCTCTCCAGGTTCACGACTAAATCTCAGAGCATCTTAAATCTTACACAGTGTAGAGTCCATGCCCTGCAGCGTTGCCTTGAAAAGTCACAAAGGGGCTGAAGCTGCTGGACAAAACAAGAGGTACCCAAAAGGCAGAAGAAAGACCAATAATGGCAGTGGGAGGAGCTGGACAGGAGATGAGCTTTGGGAAAAACAGGTGGGTACAAGGGGCAACAATTAGAGTCCGGGGACACAAAGAGAAGGAAAGAAGCAAATGAAGAGTGCTGGGCTAGCAGGAAGGGGATAGCAGGGGCCATAAATTGAAACAATTACTGAAGAAAAAGAAAATATTTTTTTTAAATGTTATTCTCTACAGAGAAGTGAGTGACACCTATCTAGATAAGATGCAGACAGGGGGATAACGGGCTCAGGTCACTCCAGGAGCACCCAACACATACCACGTGCATCTGTCCCTGAGAAGCACAAAGACACCAGCAGGACCAACAGATCTTCCTCAGATCCCCCGTTACCCCCTGTCAGCAGAAATTCTTGGGCACGTCCCATAAGAGTGATCCCATATCACAGGAGCGCTTCCTTAGTTTCAAACATAATAATTAAACACAAAGAAGTTTTGACTGAAGTACACACAGCCTTATTTTTACTGGAATTATCCAAATGCGAAAGAAAGTCATGTCAAGTAATGAAGCAGGCTAATCCTCTGGAAATTACTAACCATAAAACTCTGTGTGAGAAGTGGGATGTCCCATCGGCTTCACCGGTGTCTACAATAAAAAATAAAAAGAAAAAATCCATTTTGCTTCTAGTCAAAAAAGAAATTCATTGACAGATGGTCATCCTAAGTGTTATGGTTTGTCTCCATATATAATGAAAAATATATAAACCTTCTGTTGCATAGTAGAGAAGAGAGGCTTGAACACCTGTTTCAAATTTTTCTGATACTGTAAACATTCTTGGAAATTGGAAAGCCCTGTGTTTTAAGAAAGTGAGAAGCACCATTGCCAGCTAAACTAAATTGAGTAGGCTTGGCTCCAGTAAGCAGTGAAAGGGAGAATTATGTGTATAGCCACTGGCATACAGCTGATAAGAAAACTGAGTGGGCATAAAGTTAAAACCCAACACTGCAGAAATCCTGTCATTTTATGAAGTATATACATAAATTAGCTTTGCAAATTGTATTTCTTAATGTACTTCCAATGTTTTCTTTTTGGGCTTGTCATCTCTGGAATCCCTTCACAGCAAAATGGATCATTCGAGATGCCCAAATTAAGAGAAACATTAGGTAGGTTTGGCTAAAACTGCTCATCCAATATCTAGCAAAGACTGATTGATTTTTATTTTACTCCAAGGGATGAGAGCTGCGGTTTCATCGCGTCTTTCAAACCCATTCCAAAGATGGATCCAAGTTCACGTCAGCATCCAATAAAGTTGTCAGTGCCTTCTGCTGATTCCTTCCAGAAAACATCTGCCTTCTCAAAGCTCTTATAAACAAAATGCTGACAAAATGCTCTGGGGTTGCATGTCTAATGGTTAATCCAGAAAGATACATGCCAAGGGCAAGAAGCTGTGACAAGTAGATGTTGTCCCAGTGCCCCCACGCACAGGAGGGACATGCACACTTTTCGATCTCCTCGCATAGGTATACATCAGTCATTCAACAAGACTTTCTGCTTCTACACCATGAAACAAGAATCACTAGCACGCTTATCAAACAAATTAAAAAGCAGAACGTCTTTTAAAGTCAGTCTGTAATTTCATAAGTTGGACAGATACAAGCAGCTCTGCCGAAGCATCACTCGGTTGATGCAGCCGCTTGCATTCACAACAGCGACACAGATGGCATAATTAGACGTGAAAGAATACAAAAGAATCCAGGAACATTTTATTAAGCAAACATACTAAATTTATGATTTGCGCTCCCAGATACTTCAGTTTTTAGGCAGGTTGTCATCTTTCAACATGGGGAATTGTAACTGCGTCTCCTTTATACTGCTTTTGCATGCTTGTTACTGGTGTTGCTGCTCCTGTATAATACATACAATTAAACTGGTGTCACATCAAACTAGAACAGTAAAATCAAGGACATTTTTAGGTTTTGTGTACTCATTATCCAAAGGAAGAAAACAAGAGATTTTAAAGTCGGGCTATGTTCAAAAGCCCAGTTCAAGCGCTCGGTTGTGGAGACTCCAACAGAAAGCGGTCCGAGCTAAAAGCAAGGACAGAGCTGAGCATCTCCTGGGCCACGTAACTGGGCAATGACTGGGGAAAAAGGAATGGTATGCACATGAGGAGCTGCAGATGTTCCCAATCCACAGGAGAGGCTGTTGCATCCATCACTCACTGGGGACATCATCCCACCCGCAGCTTCTGAGCTTCTTAGAAGGATTTTTTTGGCAACCACCTCTCCCAATCTGACTTGCAGTACACTATGAATAGATGCGTACATTCTTGAGTTTTGTCCACACTAGCCATAATTTTAATCTCTAGGAGAGATTTTGCATTACAAGACACGCATGTTGCATGTTTTAGTGGATTTGTGTTTGTTTTCGTATTTCTACTACCAGCCAAGCCAGCTGTCACTGTCCTCACACAGCTCCAGGTACAGCAATTCAATACCTCTGACTTTTCGGTTATAGTTCAACCCAAGAGTATTGGCAGTGAAGTGAAAGCAAACAGAGTAGAAAGGTACGGGTTGTTTGGTTTTGTTTTTTACTTTTTCCGCCCCCACATTACAAAAGGATTTGGGTGCAGCTCTCAAAATCCACAGAGAGGTGAGCTCATCAAGCGCCTGCGTCAATGTAGCACCATCAACTTTGTTACGCTTTGAGAAAAGATTAGTAGTCTGTTATTCATAAATCCTTCACAGTTTTTGCTTGGATTAAGAGAAAAAAAAATATTTGAAGACACCTAAATGCCATACTGCTTGGTACATCTTATTACTCTACTTGAACTGAAAATGAAAGACTTAGTTATAACTGGCTTGCTTTTCTCTGGCTGAAAAAAATTCATCAAGTCTCATTCTAAATACAAGCAGAAGTGCTGCATGCTTTTCAGATTCGTCTTTCAAAGCCAGACACTGGGATTACAAAACTGACACCCACTTCTTTCCTGTTTAAGATTATGTGCAGGCTATTTTTTTTTCTTTAGTACAATGTAAGAGTTATACAAGTGTGTCTTTCAGTTGTAGAGACTTTAATCAGAGTTTTAAAACTATTTAAACATAATTGTGTCTGTTCTGGGCACAGAAATTATTTTGGAGGGTAATTCTGTTTATTCTTCCCAGAGTGTTAATGAAAATTATATAGTATTTTTATAAATTAAATTTATAAGTTTTTGCTCTACATGTTATGACATCTAATCAAGTATTTAGCTCACCATACTCCTGAAGAACTCCATGTAAGTGCATTTCATAAAGACTGAAAAGGACTCCATAACTTCATCTATTTGCCCTCAAACCAGGGCAGTAAAAGACCAGCCCATTCACTAAAATGAAGGGAATTAAAAAAAAAAAAAAAAAAAAGGAGGATTCAGCCTCTGCTCTCCTGCAGACATAGATGCACAAACACATAGCACTCGGACTGCTTCAGGTCTGATTTTTATTATGTGAAAGTGGCACTATGGAGAGTGAAGCATTAGTCTGAGTTCAGACTTATAGAACCGAAACCTCCTGAACTCCTTTCCTCTACACTGATTGCTACTTGCTTCTGTAGGAATAAAAGCCTGAAGGATTAATTTGACATTGCTTAATGCATTGATTAGGACCACAGATCATAATAAAAAAACAACATATGGCATTACATCACCAGTCCTCACTCTGCTGCTCTTGTTCAAAACACTCAAGCAAGCTGAGCATCTAGTCTGATATGATGCTTTATACATACCAGTAACTAATTCCATAGACCTCTATCAGTTTTATCTACACGCGTTTATTTCTAAGAAATAAAAAGTCATTCTTACACTATCAGTTTAGCGGTTCCTAAAAACAGAAAGACAAAAAAATGCATAAATCAGATGTACTGCATGGAAACAGCAGCCTTTGTAAGTATTGAAAAATAATGTATATCTTAACAGAGCTAAAGGTGGCATGAAGTTTAGCAGAAGCTTCTATCACAGATAGCGCTCGAGCGCTGTAGTGTATCAGAGTCACAGTTTCAGACGTTGTTACAGACCCTATAAGCCTACAGGGTAAAATAAACCCTTACCAAATATTATGTAAAAATATATTCTGCAGAACCGGGTACAACACTGGGGCTTGGTGTGATGTCCAGCGAGAAGTTTTGGCTCCTGATTTTCAGTTTTCGCCAGCCCTAGTTGAGGCCACCAGCGTAAGGAGGACAAAACACATCTCCTACAACACAAAATTGCAACCACTTGCCTAAATTCACCAGCCTGTTTTTCCAGTCATTTAAACATCCCTGGCTTTCTACTTTATTAAAAAAAATTAATCTGAAAGACCTACTTTTACAGCAGTAGCATTAATATTTTATGTTCTCCCTTTTGCTGTAAAGATACTGGGCTGAATTATATGTTGTTTAAAAAAAGTACTGAACCCATCACATTATGTAACATAAAATACCACCTTTGTCTCCAAGGGAACATCACATTTTAATCCAAAGCTACAGAAATAGTCTGTGCATTAAATTTCCAACAAAACCCACAGTGGACAAAGCGTTAAGATAAAGGAAACTTTCACATTCCTTAAAATTGAGCATTCCCAGAAGGACTTTAGAAGATAATTTATTTCTCTGACATACTTGGCACATCAGAGTGACAATCCATGTTTAGTAGTGTCCTAAATTGTCACAAATTATCTATTTTAAGTGGCTGCACAAAGAGCCATTAAAAACGTGGCTGGGTAGCAATGCTGCTCATCAGCGACTCTCAGCCCAGCAACCCAGCTCTGCCAGCAGGAGGTTTTATTCTATCTTCTTTTCATTCCTGTATTATCCATTTGCAGACTAACCCGCCTATTGGTAACAATGTCAGGTTCCTCTTTTTTTTTTTTTTTTTTATATACATATATATATTTATTTTTTTAGAAAGCAAAAGCCCAATAACATTGTCATGAAAGCGACTATGCATACAAAATGTTTCTTTGCAGAGCTACTCCACATTTTCATGATTTCACAGGCAAGTTAGGGACTGTCCCGCACACAGTTCGCCAAAATCCAGTTGTATGCACTGAAGACCTGTTATTCTACGGCCAAGACTCTTGCACTTCTCAGGAAGATGTGGGAGTGTAAAGCTTAATCGCACATCGAGAGATGAAGGCACCTGTAGGTTTTTCCTGAGGAATCCTCTGCTAACATCACTGTAAGGTTCCGACCACTGGATTAAGCTTTTTGCTGTGAGATAACGTACGCTTCGGTCCAATCTAATTTTGCAATCTTCTCTGCTTCAATATATTTTATAAAACGTACTAACAAAGTATAGCAGTGTAACACAGAAATATATTAAAAAAAAAAATACAGAATAAATTAATCCTATAAGACCCGGAGTCATTGCACAGTAACACTGACAAGCATTTTTTGAGTGCTTGCTTGTTCCTGTTCCTTTTCCTTTTTTTTTTCCCCCTCTTTCAATTTTAGGCCAGTAGTCTAAATTAACAGTCACCCAACAAAATTACTACCCTATCTCCATTTTACCTAATCTACACAACACAAAATTAGGGCAGTGACACGCTTGCATGTGTATTTAGGCTCAAGAAAGCATTTGAGTCCCTCCAAGGTCAATGTCAGTTATTTCTGAAATAGAGCCAAACTTCCTGCCTTTAAGTGGAAAACAGCAACAAGTAAGACACCACAAAGGTTAATCACAGCTTCCTAAATCACGTCGGACGGAGAGAAAAAAAAGAGAGGGGGGGGAAAAAAAAAAAAAAAATCACACCACAGATCACTTGGGGACCTGCATCTCTTACCTGCATTGTCTGCTACTCACTTGGTTTTCACTACTACTCAAGAACTTCGTCATAAACAAATCATCATCTCATTCACCAGTACTAATTCTGTCTATTATAATAATAAGTACTAAATACTCCTGATAAATCCTCTGGATATCACACGCAGCCCCAGCTGAACCAGGATTACTGGCGTTTGGGATTTATGGCTGTTTGCATTGCTGGTGGCAAAGTGTTTTGTTCATCTGCTTTTCACATACCACCTATTTCGGTGTTTCCTTCACCCCACGCACCCTCAGTACAGTCCTGATAGCAGCCTTTAAACACATAATAATTCTCCTGCAATAAAGGAGAAAGGACACTTTGCTTCATATCCATTTGGAACAGCACAGGAGTAACAGGCTTAAACAGAAGCGGAGGAGATTTAACTAGGATATTGTGATTTTTTTCTGCTACTGAGGAGTGTTCATCAGTGGAACAGATTATTTATGGATCCCCATCAGGAGAAGTTTTTAGGAACAGGTTAGACAAATATCTGCCAGACAGGCAAACAGATTAGAAAGTCTCTCATTTGTAGAAAAGATGGCAAAGGGGAACTTCGGGGGCAAAAACTCACTTCTAGGTCTTCAGCATTCTTAATTTGGTACCTTGCATATTGTCAGTATTTTAGCCAAAAATTAAAGAGACCAAGTGGCCTTCCCTGTTGTAGAGAACAAAGTCCATGGCAGAAATGGGATTACAAACTCAGGAATTTGGAACTCCAGGTCCTCCTAGCCCTACACACCCCTTTCAAGAAGACTCATTCCATATATTTCTGTACATAGATACACATATATGTATACAAAAGTGTCCATAGTCATCTGGCACACGAGCAGGAGGCAATACCCAGGCGCAGAGCCATGCTGAGGTGTCTGCACAGCTCCTGGACCACAACTAGTTTGCATCCCATCCCATTTAAACACAGAGATGCAAACAGCTCACTTCCAACTATGCACATTTGGCCCCATGTTTCCCTGTGGGTAACCTATGTGGTCCCTCTACCTCCCCAGGGACAAAAGCACCCAAAGGGCGTCCCCATGCCTTGTGCTCTCCCTGTAGCAGGACAGGGACATAACCATCCAAATCCCCCATGGCGACATAAAGAACCTTCCACTTAATCCTTAAGCAACAGAGGCTTTTTCCTCCTGGCCTTGCCAGGGCTTTCTCCTTCATCTATAAGTGAATGCTACATGATATTTTATCTCTCCTTCTTTTAAAGTTTTATTTAATAGCAAACAGCTTGTCTCCTTAACAGTAAGGAGCAAAGTGACAGAAAACAAATTAGTTTCTAAATTTAAAGCTGTGTTACGTTGCCAAGGCAACTGAAGATCTACAATTACATAAAGCAAATAATATCTACTTGTAAGAACAGAAGCAAAACTAATTCTGGAAAGCGTTGGTCTTAGAATACAATCACACTAAAATAATAAACTAATAATTTTAACACACATTAGCAAAACAGGGCTATGACTGGTTGCATCTGAGAAAGTCAAACACTCACAGGTTATACCCAGGAAACGGCTTCCAAGAGACGAGCAGTGAAATCTGTGTTTGCCACCTTACAAAAGGTTTGTACGTACCCTGACACAGACACAGCAGACAAAAAATCATTTTCAAACGCAAACAAATCACATCCTAAAGCTCAAATGCTACAAGTGAATTGTTTGACGCCTGATACTGTTAAGAAACATGACAATGGTGAAACTTTCCAGGGGTTCTTTGTAAAACTTTCCAGTTTAGCTCAAATGAAAAATTGCGGAGACTATGTTTTTTTTCTCTGAAAGCAATCAAATTTGTTCCTGAAAGTGCATTCATTAAAAAGAAAATCCTGAACGGATGAACAGCCCCAAACTGGTCAGGCGGGCAGGTTTGCAGCAACAAGAGGTGGATCTGGACACGGGTCCCACGTCTCCCATCGACCACAAACCGCGTGCCAGGGAAGCTGCTGTGGTGAGGGACACAGGCCACCCCAGTAACCCCATAGCCCTATTTATTCCAAATGCTTTGCACGAAGAGTATGCGCCCCGCCTTGGGCAATAACACACGGATATTCACATCACCCAGCACCTCAGCTCTCCAGGCGACACCATGGACCTATAGGATCCCTTTGCCCTGTCGTCATCTTTGAAACCACGTTACGTGTCAAACTGGTGATGGGCACAACAAGAGGGATGGAAAAGCTGGAAACCCTTCATGAAAGACACAGCAGCCGTAGCTGGGATACAGCACAAACAACAAGCGAACTTCTCAAGACGTCCTGCTAGCAACACAAACTCCAAAGCAGCCAAGAGATCAGGATACACAAGAAAAGGATTTCTGCTTGTTTGTTTCAAAGAATCCCATTTGTCCCATATATACAGATCCGAGGAGACTGTGGAAATCAGGCAACAGAAATAAGCAAATAAAAGCATTAACATTTGATGCTGCTGAGCAAAACACCCACAGGAGGATGCTGTACAGCACCTGTGCATGTAACTAGAAGATAATCTCCGTACTGAGCCCTGCAGCTCCACACCCTCAGGAACCCAGACCAGATTGCCTGCGTAAAAGTGGTTGTAGAAGGGTGGGAAATGAAAAAGGATACCTACAACCAACTGCCAAATTTCAAAGTAATAGGCACTTCTGGTTGGACTTCTACAAATGGAAAGAACGTGTTGCTGAAGAAGATACACAAAACCCATGTGTTCTGAAAATAAAAATCAAGTCTAAAGTAGAATGTGAAAGTAAATGTTACGTATGTTTTGCATACTCTTTAATTCACCTGGATATTTTAGTGCTCTGTAAAGAACATGACCAGATACAAAAACGTTCTCCATCAAAATTTATACAAGGAAAAGTAGGTCTGGACAGTGGCTTTCTCCCCTACTGTACTTCACAACGCATAAACTACAGTCTAAGAGGCTTTGACCTCATGCCTATTATAGAAAGAAAAAAATCCTGCTATATCTCCTCTGCTGTGCCCCTCAGTCAATACCTGGCTAATTCTTTGGTGTTGGACTCAAGAAGCCCCAGAAGTTGAAGCAAAGATGGACTCCATGTAGCCTTACACACACAAAATCCTATTTATCCAGCCTCAACCTTTCTTTCATGAATTACATCTCAACATCTGCAAATCCTTCATTTTCCCCTCCCTAAATCAGTGTGGGGGTCTGTTGTAAAGACCTGATAAATAAAATAAACCTTCCAGAGGTCTAGCGTGCATGTGTTGTTGCAGCAGGATAGGTGTCTCTGCTCTCTGTTCCAACCTATTTATGTTGTCTCCCAAAGGACATTTTAAAGGCCAAAGAGTTTCCAAAAACTCTCAAGTCCACTGCTTCTGTGCCTTGCTGTTGCTAAGACAGATGTGTATGGGTAAGACTCAAAGAAAAGTTTTCAGCTGCAGAATGTATGGGACTGGCAAGCTGGTAACAAGTTTCTAATTGTATTTGTCTCTTGCTATTTTAATTTGAGGTCCTTGGCTCTCTAAGCATGTTAGAGTAAGTCTGGGAGGCCCTGGAGTATCAGGAGCAGAGCCCCTTAAAACACATATAGGCACAGCAAGTTGTCTTTCTCATTTACTCCCATACGTGAATGGCCACGCTTGTCAAGGGAAGACAGGGAAGCACTTCTCTCCAAATGTGTCCAAGAAATGTTTGGGGGTTTTTTTTGTAATGTGTCATAATCCCGCAGTGTGACTGACTAGCCCCATGGTGTTTCAGAA
The DNA here is from genome assembly GCF_036013445.1 of Caloenas nicobarica. Taxonomy (NCBI): domain Eukaryota; kingdom Metazoa; phylum Chordata; class Aves; order Columbiformes; family Columbidae; genus Caloenas; species Caloenas nicobarica. Next base: position 27,041,725 of record NC_088252.1, read on the forward strand.
AACCATCTGCTAGTTGTCTTTTTTTTTTTGCTTTGAGCTATAGCCACAAGGTCTTCCTCACTAAAATAGACATTGCACCCAAGAAGAACCTCACCTCTTCAAACTCACTTTTCTGCAAAATAAGAAGTTTACAGCAAATCACCTGCTGAAAAAAAGAAAACTATGCAAAATATATCTGCACCGCAGGCACCAACAGGGATGAAAAATTCATTCAAAATTCAGCCCCTCCAAAAACTGTTCCATGTGAATGTACTTGGTCTCTGTAAGAGGCAGACACAGCTCTGAAAGCTTAAGTGACAGGCTTAAATATTTACTGTACTCCCTCTGTATACTGGCGTTAAGACCTCTAAAGATACCAGCAAGCGATTCAAATGTTGCAATGGTTGTCTGGACACGTCTGTAAATTACTTTTGGGGGTACTGTTAGGAAGAGAGAGCTGGAAGGGCCCCTTGGCCATCAACACCAGCCTTTCCCTACTGACAGACGTCACCTCTACCATATCTCAGTTCCATCGCTTATAAAAATAATTGTATCTTTTGCCCAGTATTCCCAGCCCTGCTGCAGCTACAAACCTTCCATTAATTTCCATCCCAAAATTATTCAAACCTTGTTTGCATCCCCAAGTTCAGCTGACATAAACCTCCTCTAGACAGTTTCCCCCTTTCTCTTCTTTATCCCCCAATGTATTTATACAGCCCGACCATGTCCCCTCGCAGTCTTAATTTTGCTCAGCTTCACAAGTAGAGATGCTCCAGCCTCTGGTAGGACCAGCTCTTCTGTCCCCAATCTGCCTGGAAGCCTTTCCAGGCATCAGTTCCTGCCCCGGTTGGGTTTTCCCCAAGCACCGGTAACCCACGATCCCAGACAGATTTTACAGCCAAGAAATCAACAGCACCTTTCACAACGTGCTGCATCACATCGACAACTCAAAAACATCTTGCGATCAACCAAATGCCCAAAGGTCTTCCACTTCTTGTTGCTGAATGAAATTAATCTCATTAGTCCTCAGGACACAACCTTGAACTTGCACTCCTCAATTTTATCCTAATTCTATTATTCTTAGTCTTTGAGGTCATCTAATCCTGCCTAATTAATCCAATCTTCCTCAGTGTTGACACTGTCTCCCAGTTTTATGTCATCAGCAAATTTTATTAGCACATTTTGACTTTTGTGCCAAAGTCATTAATGAAAATATTAAACAATATTGGTCCAAAACCAGGCACTGAGGAGCTCACTGACAGTCACCCTCCAGCCTGAGACTTGCTCTTTCAACACAACCTATTGTTCTCGTGCCTTTGGTCCCCTTCTTAAGCCTTTTACAGTTTTCCTGTTAAATCTAATTATCCCCCATTTAACTAATAATTGGCTTCCTGAAAACCCTGCTCCCTGACCTAGTCTTTGGAGACTAAATTAAATTAGTCTGTTTATGCAGGCAGGAAGGATACACATTGTCCAGATTAGTGGGAAACGATCACTGGGGCATTGACACTTGTGGGGCAACAGCCAAAGATGCCCTGGCATCTTCTGTATGAGCAAGAACCATGGTCTGGGCCCTGTATCCCACTTTACACCATCATCCTGAGGGTTAAAATGGCTCTGGGGGCACCTATTTTTTTTTTTTTTTTTTAAATAAATAACACACCACTAAACATTTTCATATAACTAACAAATTTTGCACTACTGGAATACCGTTACTACAAGACATTTTCTAGAAGAATACCCTGGGCAAAATAGGTATTCCCGTATAGATAATTTTCTACTGTTCCTTTTTCAGAAATGGCACCAACTTCAGTGAGGTTACACCAGGGATTATTTTGACCCAATCTCTTTGATACACTCAAAGCAAATCAATCTTTCATGTGGCTCAAGCTGTGAATACTTGCTCAAATAATTAAAACACTCCGCAGGAAACCTGTTCAAAAGGTCATCTTTTAACAAAGATTAATTCCATTTTCTCTCATATCCATAAAATTTGAGACAAAAATAACAAAAAGCCATGGATTACCTCGTGTATCTCTCATATTAGCATTCAAAATGCTATTTATTTGTGCAAGGAGTTAGAAGGAAATTGCACATGCACCTTAAACTCGTATCTCATGTAAAATTAATGCAGGATATTGCACTGCTGGTCAGTGGAGGATAAATAATAGCATTTTACTTATTTGTAACCAAATCTATATGAACAAAAACTGGTTTTATGTTGCAGCATGCTTAAATTCTACATATCCCCAGGTGCAGATGAAGGATTATACAGTACTAATTTAAGCCTTTCTTTTGCAAAGCTTTCGTCGCAGCATCCAGCTTTCAAACCAAAAAAGTCGTTTTGCACACAGCAAATAGTTACGCTGCAAAACATGGAAAATTTCCTTTATTTCTCTTTCCATAAACATTTCCTAGGAAAGCAGGGTGTAAATGATATCTGATATAGTCTAATTCAAGAATAAGGAAAGTTTCCACAAAATGCAATCGGAACAAGAGCAAACCCTTGATCCAAATGTGGCTGAAGTCTCCAAATGTGGACGCTGTTCTTTGGGGATTCAATAGCAGTCCAAGGAAATAAAATTCAGTTTGCCAGCCTTATTTATGGTCTGCACTTCAGTCATTGATTGCCATTCTTCAAAAGTGGGACATCTCAAAATTACACAGTTTGTCTAGATAAACTGATTTATTTGAACTAATCCATTGAATCCATCATAATGGTCTTCACTTCATCACATAACAGGCACGAAACTGATGGTTGAAAATAAAATATCAGTACCTAAAAAGCAAAAAGCGCATATTTCTGGGAGTATTTCTAAGACCTTTAGTTACAGGACTTTTATTTCCGCTTTCTCTGCATGGGCAAGCCCATGCATCTGCTTGGAAAAGTTTGCAAGACTTGATAATGTTTGGACTTTCCTTCAAATATATTTAATTCTTATGAATTTTAACTTTTAGAAGGACTCTTATTTTAAAGTGAAGCCTCAAATCTGACATTCGCAATTCTCTTACGATTACTCCAGAATCCTGGTAAACTGTATGTCGCTGCATTTGCCACAGACAATTTACACCCCCATATCTTTATCCTAAGTGCTTGTAATTAGTATCTCACACTGGCATTTGGTTTCAAAGGGTCTGAAGATGTGAAACCAAAATCAATTTTTGCAGTATCAGACCTACTTAATTCAATTCAAACAATGGTGAGATTACGAACTCTCAAAGAGATATAGTGAGTTGGGTTTTCTACTTGTTTGTGGGTGGTTTGTTTGCATTTTTTTCTTTTGGTGGGAGTGAGATCTGAGGAGACAAGATTTTGATTTCCCACCTGTCTCTTAAACAGCAAAAGGGAGTCAGAAAAACATTCTGCATCTAAATTTAATTCAGCTCTTCAGAAAGGCCACTAATTTCATGCAGGAAAGAAAAATGCCCCGAAAACTAAGAAAGATCTTAGCATAAAATGGAATAGATATTAATATACTTGTCTCCAAGATCAAAACCAAACTCTTACAGGAGCTCAAGTGTGGCTGAACCAATGCAAGATGCTGGTTTTAACACCGCATTTTAGTGACAATCACTAAACTAGTGGGAAATTGACTTAAAATATTACAGAATACCACAGTCAAGTTATGAAATGGCGCGGTGTAAAATGCAAAACGCAACTGTACCCTTGTAAAATTAATTACTGTCGGCACCCACAAAGAAAAAAAAAAACAATAAACATAATTAAGAATAAACAGCACAACAGCTTTTGCCAAACGTTGAATGCCGGTGTTTATAAGTCCAGTTAAAAGAGATCTTTTCATTCTTCTCTAATCAAAACAATAAAGTGCAAGAACTCATTTCAATTTGTAAAACGTTAAGTAGTAGGAACACCACCATCTTTTCCATTTAGTAGGCAACACACATTTCTGTAAGTTGGCTGAGGGAAAAAGGGAGCTGGATTATATATTTTCATTGGTCTTTCTTTTGTGACTTTTAACAAAGATTTGGCTTATGGTTCATGCATTATTCATCAAATAACTGTAGAGTTCAAGCCATAGTCTTGCACAAATGACTGGAAGTCACCATACGTGCGATAGAATAGGTAAAACTGAAATCTAGGAGAAGATTTTCCCTTCTTCGCAGTGACTTAGAAGTAACAGTAAGGTAAAATTTCAAATGCCATTAATTTTTATTAATCCAAAAATGAAGCGAGTCATGATACTGCATAAAATTTCAGGAGATAGTTTTTGTTCCTACTGATCCCCTAAAACTAAGCAAATTATTTCAGCAGTATCTGGTCTCTGTATCATTCTGGGCTATTTCCTACTATAATGGAAAACATCTCTGCACTGATGTGGTATTTGAAGGAAAATTCCAAGTGCTCCGACTTCTCCAACAAGTTTTAGCACCATCCAGCTTAAAAAGGTGAGAGGCTGAGACTTTGGCTTATTTAGTATTTACATTTAGACTTCAAAAAAATCTAGCTCTTTTACCAGAAATTATTAATGGAGGGGGGGGGTTTGGACTGTTTCTCTTCTAAAAAATAAACACTCCCTAGTGGCATTCACCTATAGGAGACGGAAAACTGCTGATCTTTAGTACCCCAGACATTCACCCTTTGCAATGACAGGGTATGAGCTGTTCCTCTAGAATCCATAAAAATAACATACTACTTCTAATGTTTTTTACGAAATATATCAGTAAGGTAATGTTAAAAAAAAAAAAAAAATCAAGAGGAGACCATTGCAAGTATAGCAAAGACCCAACAACAAACTTCAATACTGGCTGTTTTGAGAAACACAGTTTGAAAATGTCTAAAACATGGATTTACTTCTCGTAGCGTCTTGGGACCAAACGTACAAGCAGTAAAACCTCATTCCTTTCTGCAAAATAAACATATACACCACTGTTCCACAGCAAGTTGGTTTTAGAGTTGTTTATTTCATCTAAAAGATTACTTTAAAACACACACCTTTTTCTTTTAAAAGTTAATAATTCTCTTAGACATGCTTCATGTCACCCCCTTTTTGAAGATATTCAGTTCTAAAAGATAACACTTCAGTAACAATGCTTCTCTTGTTCAGTATGTAACAAGCTGTTGTCTGAAACGGTGCCCTCACAATTACACAAAAAATATATATATATTTAACAGGAGAAAAGGCATATAATGGGAGAAATGCTGCTAGGTCAGGATTAATGAGCAGAGGCAGAGAAAGTGCTGTCTGAGGTGTCTGCAAAAACTGAATGTTCCCTTCACAGCACATATTTCATTGTCCGAGATCCAAACCTCACTTTTAACAAATTTCTGAAACTCGTAGGGTCACAGGTCTTGCTGATCATCTCCTGGTCCTGCCCCACTGCAACAACACGGATCTACCACTTGTGAGATGGATGATGGAGAGGAAAATATAGCAGCCTATCTGAGAGGGGTAAATTTTCCTCCTTCAATGGTGGATGAGAACTACAGGGTACCATTTCTAACCAGAATTTCAAGATATGTCAAAGCTGTGAATACAATATGAAATGTGTCTCGTTGTGATATTCGTGGACTGTGTGTGCTTCAAAAAGACAATAAGCTAACCCAAGAACATGACAGTTATCAAATGGAAACGCTTTATTGTTTTACAATTGTTAGTAATTTTGGATTTATTTTGCATGAAGTGAAAACTAAGTTTCCTTTTGGAGAGGACTTCAAGAGAAATAGCAAAACCAGTGACATTTATTGATGGGCTAGCAAAGAGGAGCAATGATGAGAGGCTGATCAAACTAAGGACAAAAGAATAATATTCTGGAGGTGAAACAAAATGGGAAGGATATAAGAACAGTTTCAAATAGGTAAAAAGTCACTTAAAAGGATAAGAATTTGTCCTACATCTCTGTGCATAGGGGACAGAACAAAAGCATTTGTCTTTGCATTTAACTTAATATTTCTGGCCATAATGGTAATGCAGTGGAAAATTCTGGCTGGGAAACACATGGCAAACATCAGGAGAGTCTGGATGGACATCGAAGTGGGACAACATTGGTAGATCTGGATGTGCAAGTAGATCTCTCATCCAAGACCCTACAATTCTTTCCCACCCTCCTGCAGGCCAACAAGTTATGAGGCACATAATTTGTTTTATGTTGGAAATAGAGATGCCATAGGAGATAGTCACAGATGTGGGGAAAAAAAAAATCTGAAGGACTTGCCATTTTTAGTGTGAACGTTCTTTTCTGTAGAGACTTTTGACACTGAGCATCTAAAATTAAACGGTGCAAACAAAACCTCAGACTTGATCAAAACTGAATTCCTACTGAAAAAAATAGAATCATAGAATCATTCTGGTTGGAAAAGACCTTTAAGATCGAGTCCAACCGTTAAACGTAGGTACTCATTCTGTTCACATTCACATGACATTCTATATTGCATCTTTAAAAGGGTGAAAAGTAAAGCTTTTTAGTATGCGAGTTGAAGGTTACAGACAAGGTATCATAACTGCACTTATTGTACATAATAAATGAAATATATATGTTATTTTAAGATTAGCCTTCAGGTGCTGACTGCACGTGATCCCTTTGGTTGTAATATGCTTGCTACTTGAGGTACATTATCAACCCTTTCAGTCTGGGAAAGGTATTCTAATGGTTTTTCTTAAATCACCTGTTTATTTTCATTGCTGCTGACATTCTCAGCACTTGAACCTACCATAAATAGGAAGTTCTCTCAAAAATGTAAACAAAGCCCATTTGTTGCAAACTAATTCAACACATTTGGCACAGGTTCCTTTGAAAAAAAAAAAAAAATCATACTCTCCTTGGCAGTAGCTTAGGAGCCTAATTATAGATAGACCAGTCATCAAAAATGATACCTTTCCTGTAGTCCCAGGAATAAAACACACTCTTGGAGGCAAGTTATTTCAGGAGATATAATTTTCTGTGACATCCTTTCTCGCTCCTCCGAACCAAGCAGTCTGTCCCCAGCCACGCTCTCACCCTGGATGCACTGCCCAGCCTGGCTTCGCCTGCTCCTAAAGACAAACTAGCCCCAAAGTCTGGCAATACCTCTCCCAAAACTAGAATTAGAGAATCATTTTGGTTGGAAAAAAAAAAAATCTTTACAGTCATCAAGTCCAAGCGTTAACCCAACACTGTCACTGCCCCACGTCCCTGAGAACCTCATCTCCGTGTCTGTTCAACGCCTCCAGGGACGGTGACTCCGCCACTGCCCTGGGCAGCCTGTTCCAACGCCCCACAGCCCTTCCAGCATCCCTGTGAGGACAAACGCATCTTCCTCATTCCTTTTTAAATCTTCCCACTAAAACAGAGCAGCAAGTAAGATAATAATGCCTCCTCTTTCAGTATTAACTGAAGACAAGAATACCATCCTCTTGATTTAAGTTTCATATTCTTATCCTTTAATTCTTTTTTTTTTTTTTTAAATATCATTTTTTCCTTTCAGGCCAACCACCCTCTGCTGTCTTTCAGATCAGAGATCTTGGCAGAGCTGCACTGGTCCCTGCATTTTTATCGGGTACAGGCATATATATGTATATAGGTGTGTATATATATATACACCTCCTAGGAAAAATCTAAATAAGAATTAAAACTGTTAATCTCTTTTTCCCTAGCAACGCTCAACAGTAAAATAACTTAGACTTTTGCTCCCTTTGTCATTGTACTGATATCTGAAGTAGTAGTAAAGTAGTAAATACACTTTTTTTTTTTCCCCTGGGGGACTTCATTCTAAAAGATCTTCTTAGGAATTCCTTGTGAACTGAACCAGCGAGTTCAGTTCATTACAACAAAATAAACCCCACTTCACAAGTCTGAATATTTGAACATTATGTTTTCTGTCTGGACAGCCAGCAGGACACGTGTCCTTGCTAATCCAGAGATGATAAATTCAGTAGCCCTTATCTAGCTAACAGAAAGACACTCGTTTAACCACACATCTAACACCAGGCCATCAAAAATTCTAAAAACCCTAGTGCTGAGTATTTATTACCCTAGTCAGAGATATAAGAAGCATAAAATAATACCAGTATGGTTTATTGGGGAGAGCTTTGATTTTATGCCAGGTATTTTTATTGAAAGCTATACACAAATTGCACGGCAGTTTCATGATATGTTCAGATAACGAGTCAATGCAATGACAGTAAACTTCTTTAGCCTCTGTTTATGCGGAAGGTTTTTCTATTAATTACATGTGGAAAAGTTGCTATGAAGTCTCAAGAAATTGCGGGTGCTGTGGGTTATGGAAATTAACCATAAAATACTAGAGAAGTCAACGTCGTGCCACAGTCTTGATGGATAGAAATGCGTTCAGGGCTGACAGGCAATCTGAAAATTACCATGACGTCTCATTTCCCCTTCGGAGTGTTTCTATTCTCACCGAATGAGGAGGATCTTGAATACCCTGATCAAACAGCAGAAATTGGCTGCCATCTTCTGACACTTCTTGGATAATGTACGGTAATTTCGCTGATTGTAAGTAATTGTCCCGATTCTGTTGTAGACAAGCCCTTTCTGACTTTCACAGGAGAATGAAGCATTAGTCAGGACATAATTGGCAACAGCCTTAAGAAAATTACAGCACGAAATCCTTTAGTACCCACAAAATCACCTAAAGTTTTCAAAGAGAAGAGACCCACTGAAAACAAAGTAAAACACACAAGAAAGAATGTAACATTGAAATCTCAAGAGTGAAAAGAGACTGAATTCGCTTTGTAGCATTGTGTTTATATTGCAGTTTTACCATAAAAAAACAAAAACACACAAAAAAAGTGTTAGATTTTCTATGCCAAATACAACCCACAATAAATGGCACGCTACCTTCTACTACACTCTTGTTATACAGTTCTGAAAATAATTCAAATGCTCTGGCCATAAATTTGCCCATGTAGATATAAGGTTAAAGGAGCTCTACCATCGTCTCAGAATATATGTTCTCTTCCACACCTTAATATAAATGTGCACAGCACCACGTCCTGCCAACACAATACCCACGCACAGCAAAACAAAACTATAAAACTAGGGTTAACTTAAGCCTAGAGTTTTTCTTTGCTTAATTTTGCATTAGAGAAAATTAAGTAGCAGAAGTACTAATAGGTTAAGTAATAGCATCCCTTAGGAAAGGATGGAAGTGGCGAGTCACTTAGACATTAAGTAGAGAAAGATGTATGTTGTTATTGCAAAGGCTAATCCTGCAGCTACAGGACAACAGGCAGCTTAGAGGGGCATTTTCTTGTCGTTAATCAAGGACCTGATGCCTGGCAAACCTCCAGACAGATAGATTACTGGGTGTGCAGGTACGCACCAGAGAATATTATTTGTTGATCACAGGAGAACACAAACAGCGGGATGAGCTGCGAGCTGTATTTGTTATGCACGGACCAGGTACTTGGTCAGGATTTTATCTGTATCTTTATCCCACTGACTTAGAGCCTAACATTTTTTTTTTTAGTTTAAGATTACATTACTGCAATCAAAAGTAACCACAACCATCTATAACCACATACATAAGTTAAAAAGCCAGATTTTTTATTGCAAATATTGCTCCAGCCATAAGTCAGGTAAGAATCCCATTCTGTATAAACAGCTTTCATTCACCACAGTAGCTCAGCTGCAATAGAAAATATTGATAAATCCTTTGTATCTTTTTATATATCATCCTTTTCCCTGCTGGCTGCGATAGAGAAAACTGGTTTTTTCCTTTGCTCGTCCACACAATCTGCTGCACGTGGACTGAGAAACAGACCATCTATTCCAGATACTAATCCAAAACCAAACATATTTTGAAAAGAAAAGAGGCTGAAACAGAAGATTCATTATACTATTAGAGGAGTGACTTTTTGTCGTTGTAGTGGGATTTGAACAGAGTTTTTTCAGCCTTTTGAGAGAATGATGCTAAACGGTAGGAAATAGAAATTTCGAAATTAATCGAGGTTAAGCTCACATTATGTCAAGAAATTTATGTCCACTTATTCTGAATTTTACTTTGTTTTGATAAAAAGGAAAAAAAAAAAAGAGGTGAGGAGAATGAGGTCTGCGCATGAGCCACACATAACCTGGTCAGGGATGCTGTACTCTTGTACACACACAAATGTATGAATTGGAGCTTTTAAGGAAAAAACAACAAAAGGACAAGCGTAGAAAGAAGAAAAGCATATCACAGGAAAAACACCAAACACCCTGGAATGCACCTTTATACATACATACGCAGCCATATTTATTTTATATTATACAGAGAAGTGACTGCTGCACCTCAGCCACCAGTCGTTACACTTTCTACAAGTTGACTTTGTCTCCACGGTTATTTCTTTAGATTTCTAGGAAAGCACATGAACCAAGCACCTCATGTAAGTGTTGTGCCAAATCACATAGTCCTCAACAAAAGAGCATCCCCTGGCACTTATCTGCTCGATTCCTGAAAGCCCAAAGCAGCACACAGAGATTGGTATTTTGAATTTTCCAAAAGATGAAAAGTTTTCACATGGAGAAGCAGAAGGAAATTCTTTTAATAAAGAACAGGGTCTGGTTCAGTTTGCTTTCTCCAACTGAACGCCTGTGCATGCTCACAGAGAAAATATATTCGTTATCTTGTTTACCAAACTGTTCCAGCTCCTCCAAACAACACTATAATTCCTTAACATGAGGCTCTAATTTCTCTTGGCTTTGCACAAGGAGTTTTTCACCATAACCAGAGCAGGTGGCTTTGTCAACCAGTTTGGGGTCAAGAGGTGCTAAATGCACTTTTGTATTATCTGCTGCCCCTTTTTGTTTAATCTTTAGTAGTGTCACCAAGTCTATGTATAATAATGTATTCACTAAAATCAGTTTCATTAAAATACTGCTTGTTTTAATGCACACACCACCTACTTTACTGTCTCAAAAGTTTCTTGGAGTTAAGCACAACTCTGGCGCTGTTCCAGGAGCATTTGAAACCTGTCAGGACTGGGACTCCTCATAAGCTCCAATACACACTGGGGGAAAAAAAAATAAAATAAAAAATAAGAGAGGCATGCAATAACTAAAAGTGTTGAGACTACGTATTCACTGTCTGCCATGTTTATTCACTGGCCTCAGGTTTGACATACAGAATTATTAAGCTATTTTATTGTCTCACGAAAAATATATTGTTAAATATATCTTGACTACAACCTGCGCTGACACAAAGTAGAAAGCGCCAACATACTTTAAATAATTTAAAGCCCAGGTCTTATGGAGCATTAATTTGTATTGGAGGTATACACACAAATAAAAAATAAAATAGACACCTTTATAGGGTATTAACAAGCTCCAGGGAGGTGTGAAATGAAGCAGCTTACGTGATGTGAAATGAAGATTTACATAATTAACCCAGATGAAGTAGAGACAAACGACCCATAAAAGTTAACACCTAGAGAAACGGAATGGGATATTTTGATTGAATTAACCCACAATGACAAAGTCAAAGAAGAGAAGGATGTATAGGCGATGTTAGCTCACAGAGAGTCAGGAAATATCTTCTTTAAAGCATTTTAAATGTTTTAGAAGCTGTTACTATAATCTAAAATTAAAAACAAAAAAATAATTAAAAAAATAAAACACACACACAAAACCACATAAAAGTCACAACACTGCCGTTCCAAGAAAATTAACCAGCTTTGCAAAATTGTCTGGGTACGGAGCACGTAATTACTATCCGAGTTTAAATAAAATTTAACTATAAAAGTTTATTCTTTTCCACATGAAGACTTTGCCTGCATGGAAAAATAGCTCAGGAAAACCCTGATGAAAAGGTTCCCCCACGGCACCTGGTGGGAAGGGGACATTGGGTTTCCCTGCTCTGCCCTGGAACAGCTGGAAAATTGGAATATTGGCCCAACCCTGACAGCATTAGGCCAGGGTACCTGGAACAGGCTCTGGGGCAGAGCAAACCATAAGCAGGGATTACCGGAATTACCATCACCGATAGCCAAAATAGAAAGAAATTCATGCAGAAAATGCAGGTTTGGTCCTGCTTTTAAAAGCAGGTGGGTGCTTTGGAAAAAATACAACAGGTAATAGATAGCACAGACCTTGGATTAAAAAAAAAAAAAAAAAAATTGACATTTTTCTTTTTTGTCCACATTTTTAATATCTCCTCCCCCTCACAAAATCATTCTTTAAAAGTACTTTTTTAAACAGGAAGACATGGTCCCAGTTATTTCACATACAGTGGCCTTTCTGTAGCAGTTAATTACGTAGTTAATGTAAAACTTTCTAACTACTGCTATGAAAATAATTGTTGAGGTAATAGGATCACGTGTGTCTTTTGTGTATAATCTCTTTGAAGCCTTCGTCACTAGCACAGCACAGACTATAGTTCTGTTTCTCACATTTATTTTCACGGGTCTTCTAGAGGTTTCTCTGGCTACTTTCAAACCTATTTAATCGCACCAGAAAGCCGAGAGACTTTGAATAAAGAGATGTTCTTCAGAAGCTTAAAAAATAAAGTTATATTGAAGTGCTAATTCGTAAAGACAGACACAGCTTGAAAATCTCTGCAATTTTTTCAAATTCTTCACAATGCCATGAGAAACCCTTAAATGCACTGATAGACAGTATTGACCTGGGTGGAAATCTACATTTGTGACAACCTTATCATGTCAATGCAGTTGGGTTTTTTGTCAAGTTTTGGTGGCCGTAGTGGTTTTTTGGTTTGGTTTGGGGGTTTTTTTTGGTTGGTTGGGGTTTTTCAGTTGGCTTTTGGGCTTTTGTGGGCTTTTTGTTTTGTTTTAGTGCGTGCGTTTTTTCGGGTTGGTTGGTTTCTGCTTAGTTGGTTGGGGTTTTTCAGAGGGTTTTTTTGTTTGTTTTGGGTTTGCTGTGGGGTTTTGTTGTTGTTGTTGTTGTTTTTCCCAAAGACAAAAATAATTAAATTTTAGAAATGGTCTAATATTCCTGACTCTTCTCAGAGCTACCACTTGCTGCCTTACTGTTTCATCATTTAAATCTTCATTGCTGCTGTACGGCTTTACTTGAGACAAAATTATCATTCTAAAGGAGCTACTTTCAAACTCCAGACGTGCCTTAGTTTTTGAAGGTTTTATATTGGGAGCTTCAGTGCAGAATCCCCCTCTTGTTACTCACCCAAGTCCCCAAAGGTTCCTAAACGCAAGTCAAGTGTGTGGGTGAGAAAGTGCCTGGTTTGGTTTTTTTTTCCTTTGAAGGACGTGAAATTTAGGCTGAATTGGATGGCTACGATCTGAGCTAAGAGAAATCTGAAGATCAGCATCTGAGTCTATTTTCTGCTCCAAAGCTTCCCTCAGCTGAGCAGACGCTATTTAAGGATGGAGACGCCTTGATTTAGAATTCAAGGGAATTTTCACGAGGAAGGTTACTTTTGTGTGTCATACCCCCCCCACCCCTTCCTTTCTTCTTTCTTTCTTTTTTTTTTTTCCCCCCCCAAAAACCAGCTTACTTTGAAGGCCAATGCAAATATGCTAAATATATGCTCATGTAGCTGTCCTACTTCTGCAACCTATTTTAAGCATTAAGCAATTCTAAACAGTCTGTGATTCGTCTCAGGTTATTAAGAAGCAGCAGGAAGCAAGAGAAAAAAAGAATAGTCCCTAACATGCAACTTAATTTTGATAACTTTAATTCTTTGTTTCATATACATAATAACAAATATTCATTATGATTCTGAAATCGGTTTTTACCATTTATCAGTGTTTATGCAAATTCACATAATTTAAATGCAATGTGATGATTAAGACAGAATTTTCAATTCATTTCCCCAAGTATGCCAATGTCCTTTCTCTTTATGGAAATTACCCAGACTACTCGGTACTGTTCTTTTTACATCACCACTTTTCCCAAAATAAAACTCTTCAAGTATACACAATGGCATTCAAGTCTTACCTTCGGTTTTGCATCAGCCTAAATAACCAGTTGGCTTTAGCTGAGCCTAACCACTGGGTTTTTTTCCCCCAACAGCTGATTATTCATATAAATGAAGAAAATAGAAATGAGAGTATCCACGAAACCACAGTGGTCAATTTGTCAAGTCTGATAAATGTACCGCCTGCATCCAAAATAAGTGTCTCACTGCTTTGTGCCCTCGCATCAATTAACATTTAATTTGACTTTTTACAACCTCACTTATCACCAGTTTTCCTTCCTTTGAAGCTAGCAAATGTTAGCTTTTCAAGCCTGTCAGTTTATGATTACTTATAACCAACACAATTTCAGTTTGAATGTAAGAGGAGATTAACGTAATACAAGTGCAATGCTCCTGTGGTATTTGAAAATGAAAAGAAGAAATTTAAACTAAAAAAAAAGACTATATGATCCTGCTGGTGGTTTTCTAACAAATACATACTTTTGATGACAAACTGAACCAAAAGCAGCCGCAGAAACACGTTGGGTCTTTATCCTTTTAAACGTTATTTGGGCTTTTAGGGGAAAAATGAGCTCTCTCACTTTCCTGTTTACACTGCAACAGATCAAAGTAGCAGCTAATTAAACTGCAAAACAAATTTTAAAGAATTGCAATACAGATTTGAACTGCCCACCAGTCTGTAACTGGTCCATGAAATGCTGGCACCAGATCCATAGAAATAAACCGGTGACACCACCGTGGTTTTATCAGGGTTAGGAAGATAAATTAGATGAAGACTTGTAAAACTGATTAGAGAGAACCCCTCTCCTGTGAGGGTACAACCTGAGCACTAACTGATCACAGCACAACAAGTGTGAGCACAGATGGGGTTTTGTACCTGTCCACCTCGCTGTTTCTTCTCCCGTCTTGAGGCTTCTGGAAGTGCTGCTTTAATCTCAGTAGCTTTACAACCTGCCTACCAAGAGACACCTTCTCACCAAGAGGCAGATGTGCAGAACAGGTCAGTCACCGGCATCTCAGTAGATATCTATTGCTTTGTTCCAACTGAGTGGTTAAATAACCCAAAATATCCCATATTCCAACTGTTTTAAACAAGAGTTTTCAGACAAGGAGAGCACAGCTGTACCTCTCCCACACTCACAAAATCCCAAACAGCACCAGCTATAAAGACAGCCCCTGTTTTCTCAGCTCAGAACCCAATAGTCCCCATCCTCCCAACAAATTAAGATTCTCTATAAGGGACTGGATGTAAACACATTCATTTACATCCAGTCTTCAGAACAAGCCACAGGTGGCCAAAATCAAGCTCCTGAGTTTCATTTTTTTTACATACCGGTCTTCATTTACATCTTCCCCTCTACTCTGCCCTGGTGAGACCTCAACTGGAATATTGTGTCCAGTTCTGGGCCCCTCAGTTCCAGCAGGACAGGGAACTGCTGGAGAGAGCCCAGTGCAGCCATGAAGATGCTGAAGGGAGTGGAGCATCTCCCGTGTGAGGAAAGGCTGAGGAGCTGGGGCTCTGGAGCTGGAGAAGAGGAGACTGAGGGGCGACCTCATCAATGTTTATAAATATATAAAGGGTGGGTGTCACGAGGATGGAGCCAGGCTCTTCTCGGTGACAACCAACAGTAAGACAAGGGGTAATGGGTTCAAGCTGGAACACAAGAGGTTCCACTTAAATTTGAGAAGAAACTTCTTCTCAGTGAGGGTGACGGAACACTGGAACAGGCTGCCCAGGGGGGTTGTGGAGTCTCCTTCTCTGGAGACATTCAAAACCCGCCTGGACGCCTTCCTGTGTAACCTCATCTGGGTGTTCCTGCTCCGGCAGGGGATTGGACTAGATGATCTTTTGACGTCCCTTCCAATCCCTGACATTCTGTGATTCTGTGAGTTGAATGTGGTTCAGGAGGCTTCAAGCCCCTATACAAGAAGCTGGGAGGAGGCACAGCTGGGACAGCTGACCCAAACTGGCCACAAAGACATTCCATATCATATTATGCAATGCTCAACATATAGATCTGGGAGAAGGAGGAAGGGCAGAAACATTTGAAGTTTGTCTTCCCCAGTAACCATTATACGTGATGGAGTCCAGCTGTTCTGGAGATGGCTGAACACCTGCCTACCAGTTGGAAGCAGTGAGTGAATCCCTCATATTGCTTGTGCGCACAGCATTTGCTTTACTTAAATTGCTTTTATTCTCAACCCACAAATTTTCTCACTTTTTCTCTGCCAATTGTCTCCCCCATCCCACCATCGGGGAGTGAGCGAGTGGCTGCGTGGGGCTTAGTTACTGGTTGGGGTTAAACCACAATACACAGAACTCCCAAAACACGCTTGTACGCACTTGCAGCATCCTCCTGCCCAGCCAGGGCACAGGGACCGATCCCAGAGGAGAACTGCGTGGCAGAACATGCCAGGGAGAAACACCCATTCCCATGCAGTTCAGCTACTAAAACTTTTGTTTAGATAGCAAAAGATTCCTGTTTATGGAGAACTGATGCTTCCTCACAACTGGTGGCTTTCTAGAGCAGCCTTACACTTCTTAAATTCCTTTGATGCTATGGAAGGACCACCTGCATCCATCTTTCTTTTGCTTTGCAATGCCTTAGCAACCTCTACTGCTAACTGAAACAGCTCCACAGTGGAGAAAGCTGTGAAAGAAAAAGATTCCGCTTCCATCCTCTTTCTAGGGATTTGCTTGATTAGACGTACCAACGGAGAGAACATACAAATCTCTACTTAGCTGTTCTGATGAAATAAGCAAAATTATCTCAGTTAAAGCAGCTGGTTCTGAACTATGAATAATTTTTTGCTCCCCCCAAGTGTCGCATCAGGCTTCGCCCCAGGAATCTCACTGCAGATTGGCTGCCAGCAGCACAGATAAGAACTACAACATGCAAGAGATTGCTTCGGAGGTGACCAAGTCCCAAGGGAACTCCTCGACTGCAGAGCAGTGGTCTCAGAGAGTTGGTTGCCAATTAAATATTCATTTCATCTTCAAAAACTCTATGTGAATAAACACGACCTCTCTAAACTCTCTTCTTTCTTCTCTTTTCTTTAGGGCGCTTTGGCTGTCTGGAGGCATCCCCTAAGATTTCCACAAAAGTCAAATGTGAACAAGAAATTTAAGTACATTAACAACTGGAAATTCAGTGAGATACTCAGAGATGCCCAAATTAAACTACCATGGCTCTATACTGCTCATAAATAGTCTTCCCTTTCCAGCTTCAGTCCACATTAATTGAAATAACCGTTTTAAAGACAGACAGGAAGAAAGGTAGGAAAGAACGCTTTGATCTATAAAAACATTGAAAGGAACATGTTATAATGTCAGAAGGAAGAAAGAAAAAGAGGAAGGAGACCTAAGAGAACTAAGGATAAATCAAGCATAATACAGCATTTAAAAAAAAATAATTAAATGTCAGAAAGTAGGTGAAGGGAAGCCTCAAGAATGACTGTGTAATTCCTTTTCATCTTAGAAAATTTTGACACCTATGAAATAAAATCTGAAGCATCAATCAGCCACTGAGACAAAAATAAATCAATTCCCATGCTTGGAAAGAAGCGGCAGGCTGGTTGTGCCAGGCAGAGTTTACCATACACAGAACTTCCCGGTGGAAATGATAGTGATGAAATGATTCTATGGAAGATGCACATCTTCAGCAATTAAGTTATTCTAAACCTGGCCACCTCCAGCCAGAGCATTCAGCTCTCTCTTTTAATAAAATACCACCTCTGTCTGTGTTCACTCCAAACACAGACATCTTGCAAGTTAAAACACAAACAGATAAGTGAAAACCAGTATGACCCTCCGGATAAGAAATATTTCTGTAAATAGAATTTTCTCCCCGTTATTTACAGTTGCTTCTTCTCAATGCAATGGCATCAGCTCTTATCTACACTGATGTTTTCGTCAGGCAGAATTAGGTCTGATTCATCCGTGAAAACCCCAGTGTTTTTATGAAAAAAGATTCATCTAAGCACACATTAATACAAATCACTTACGGAGCATCCAGCAAGATGTAAAGCTGAGAAGCTCTACTACTCTTTTAAGCTTCAAAAGCTGGCAAAACCATATTGCAACAAAAGCCATAACAGTATAAAAACTAACTTTATAGAAATAAATACAGACTTCTAGCAAAGGCACGTAGCCAACTGTTCCAAAAGGTTTGTATTTATTTTTCAGAAATGAAATTAATAGATTAGCCAAACCAACAATTAAAGTTCGTTCAGAACTCTAACCAAAAATCCACAAAAGTCAATTCAAAGCTTTTCAAGGACAGAAGATCCGATCCTTTTTGTCTGATGACCCAAATCCCACACAAAGCCGGTAAGACCTGCTTTGCTGGCGAGGGACGACACAAAAGAAAAAAACCCTCACCGGGATATAAAAGAATTCTATAAACCAGGAATAAACATGTCAGTGCTTTTCTTTTCATCTACCTTTGTACTGATTTCTTGATGTTCTTGAACTTAGCCCAAGCACGGAGTCAATCTCCATCTGTTCTCGTGGGCAAGGGAGCAAACTGGGGATGCTTGAGTGATCCCCAGAGCTCCCACAAATGCTCCAGAGAAGCAAAGAAACTCCTAAATACAAATATACTGCTTGTCCCCTCCCCCAAAAAACAGTGCATGTCTTTGGTTTACAATATAATTGCAACAAATCCTGTAAAAGCACCAGCAAGGAAGGGGCTGTTTTGCTCCACAAAAGATACCTGTTGGGAAAAATTAATTACTTAAAAAAAAAAATAAAAACACACAACCAACCAACAAAACCCCCCCCAACACTCAGTTTATACAATTTTCGTTATTAACATGCACTATTTAATACATTCTATGCTTCAATTCATTTAAAAATATCCCCCTCAAACTATAAATTATATTTAGCGGAGATGTCGGGCTCTGCTGTTCAAATTACTCAGCAGAACATCGGGTTTGGTTCGTAGCTGAATTCTAGGCAGACGTTACCAGCTCAGAGCTCTTGGAAATACGAAGCTCTCCAATGTAGCTATTCCCACTGTTAAAATTCTAAAGGAAATAAGAAGCCAAACAAAAGGCTTATTTGAAGATGCTTAAAAGTTCATGCGTATGCCGTTGGAGCTATTGAAAGGTGCATATAAACAACTTCCAACAGGAACGCACCCACTTGTTTTATGCTTACAGTCTAATTAAGCCTCCTTGGCAGGGTACAGTTCCCTGGGGGGGTATATTTAAATTTAGAATAATCTCAAAATCTTTGAGCCTTTGATTGATGTCTCAGTTACTTTACGACCATTCAAGGGATTCCTCTGTTTGCTTTTATTTTAATTAGATGACTCATTACTGCGTAGTCCGTACCAATTAACACTGATTTTAGCAATTAAGATTGTTAGCACAAACATTTCTGAAATGCAGCAGCACTCCAGGCTTGATCACCAAGACGAATAAAAAATACTGTACCTATTCCTTAATAGAAAACAATTCTGAATTTCTGCACACAAATCCCAAATAAGAAAAATACACTTGATCATATGGACATCTTTACATGGGTTTATAGCCAATAAAAGATGTGTTACTGGACTATTGGGCAACCATGGCAGTTGGGCAATATTTTCCACTAGGAAGATTTTTGAAGTGACTGTGTTTAAACATCAAACAGCACACAGTATTTTCAGGGACTAGATGTTACCAAATATCAGCTTATCCCCAATAAAATGCGCATTTCCCACAACTGCAAAAATCTTCTCGAAGCCAGAAAAGTCTTCTGCTGATCAGGATTTATTTTCTTTCTGTTCTGTCCATCAAAATAAAGGGTTTTAAATAGAATACAATTTCCCGTTAAGCTGCTGTAGAGAACACAGCTGGGACCAGGACTGGGCTCTCCAGCTCCCTGCTACCAGACAGCCACCAAACACCTAAGAACACATCTTAAAAAACAGTATTTATTTTAAATTTTTAGAACTACTTCTTGTAAATGATCCATTAGCTGTCAAACGACACCTTTCCGCTTCACATGTGGAACAGAATATTAGGAAATCTGGCTAAAATTAAAGTCGCATCACTCAGCTCAGGTGGTTAGTAAAGCAATTGACCTCCAGAAGAAAAATGTCTTATTAAAAAATTCCCATATCAGAAGAAAGCAGCAGCTGAAACCACACTCCACAGAAAGATGAAGAAAATCACTGTTTCATGAGACTAAATCATGTTACAGGAAAAAAAAGAAAAAATCCATTATTGGTTGCCATATAAATAAGGAATCTACAATTATTTCTCATGGCTCTCTGCATGTTGTGAAATATTATTTTTGTCGGAAGTATAATTGAAATGACTCTCCCTGACATTTGGGCTTCATTAAATATGAATTCATAGCTTTTACTAAAGGATATCTGAAAGTATTAGGCACTTTGCATGCTATCATTAGGCACCCAGGAACATGTTGCTATTACAGACAGGGATGGTGGTGAGTTGCACAGACATCAACAATGAAGAAATATGTCATCCTGCTCAGCCAGGTAGTTATGGGTAACAAGATTATTTCACAATAATTGACCTAAATTAAAGATAAAGCCATCATTCTGCATACTGGGATCCTCTAACTTTTCCCCCTCTTGAAGCTGTTCTGAAAGATTGACTTTGTAAGGACATCGTCATCGCTTTTTCAAACCAAATTGGATTTGAGCCCACATAAATGAAGCAGAGAATAGAGTCACAGTCATCCCCAAGCAAATATCAATTATTTCTTTGAAAGGCAAAGCAAGATAGTGGTTATTAAACCTATTCAGAGAAACACACCTGAGCCGCAATATTTCACACATTATAAACTAAAATAAAAGATTAATATGCATTGCTACCAAATTTTATGACATTTTTGTGAGACTCCCAATGTAAATGGTAAAGTTAAGTTTATATGCCATGAAATGTAGGTGTACGGACATACACAGGCAGGATGAGTAGATTATGGGGTTGCACGAGGGAGCCCACGGGTGACCATGGTGGGGCTGAGCTGGTGAAAAAGGAGCTGGAGGAAGCAGCGGCTTGGGTTGGTGGCCCTGCCTTGGGTTGGTGATGGGAAACCAGAGGGGAACAACATGGTGCAGATCACAGAAGCAAAGCGATCAACCCTACCACGTCCATACCAGAGACAAGCTATTGGTTGCAGCAACCCAATTAAAACAAAGCTTTCAGAAAACCACGCCGAAAGTTGAATGCTCAGACCAAAGGAGTTGAGTCTCAGGGTTCTTGGAGACCTTTGATTACCAGTAGGTTTTCTTTGCTCTTCTTTTGCAAGGGGAGACATACAACAGCAAACAGAGTTTGCAGCCTGTCCTGGCTGCAGGGTTTCATTGCTTTTTCCTCTTTTTTTTTTTTTTTACTTCCTACTTCAAAAAAGACCAGTAGAAATTCTTGGACAGAAAACCAAGAAAGGGTATGAGCGGATTATTGAGCTTTCCTGCTTTTGGACAAAGCATTGCTTGACAAAGAGAGAGAACCAGTACAGCAAAGCAGCTTCTCCAGCCTGGGCTCCACACCAGGAGGGCAATGAAGTTACAGAGCAGGAGGTGAGGCTGCCAGGAACCCCAGATCCAACAGGGTGTCTCCATCCAGGACAGCATATGGATCAAAGACAAAGTGGTCCAAGGTGCCCAGCAGACCCTGAGCTCTCTCAGACTGGTGGGTTCTGCATATTGATCAGCCATCAACCAGAGCATCCGTAAGGCAGGAGCTATTAGATATCCAGCAAGGAGAAACTTCAGAAGAGCAGTAATAAACTGTTGGTGACCAAAAGCTGACAGTTTTGGTCTAGTAGAAAAGTTAAAAAGAAACAGGTAAAGAGAAAAACAACTTGCTGCTATACTATTCGCTTGGCTGTGGAAGCAAGTCTGTAATATGGATCCAGACGCCAAAACCCAGGTGACGGGAGATCTGACAGAAAGCAACAGGTTTGATCACATCGTGATCCATTGCCAAGCTCTGCACCCGTCAGCACATACCCAGGTGGGAGGACGACACAAGAAATACAGTATTTTCCATTCCCAGGTTCATTTGGGGCCAGTTCAACAGAAGAAGTTCTGTCCAAAACCTCCTAAGTAGTTGAGGGATCAAAGAGGTCATTCAAGCACCCTCTTAATTGCAGCAGAGCAATTTGTTTTTTAAGCAAGCTGGGTCTAATTTCAGTAAGATGGTTTCATTATACTGAGTAAAGGAAAAAAATCAGCAGCTTCCCCATCGCTAGGATTGGATCAGACAGGTGGCCAAGGAGGAAGAAATAACAGCAGCAGAGTTCAGGTTAATTCTTCTTTGAACAGGAGATAAAAATGATGTTTTGCTCTCAAATGTCAAGGCGAAAATACAATCATGGCAAAAGACCACCAAAGCACTGAGCTGATGATTTCTTTAACATTTCAATAAGATTTACCCTTTTATGATGGCAAAATGCAGCAGAGACAAGTTTGTGTTACAAAAATTGCAGTTTGAATTGCATTTGGGATTTTAAACGCCTTATGCCTATGAGCATTTGATTCATTTGGTGCAAGCCATATTCATAGGGCCTGTTACACACCTAGTGTGAATTTTGAATGTCCTCACAAGTTTCACATCACAGGCTCAAGCCTCCTGCCAAGGTCATGATTTAATTGTATGAAACCGTTATTGGAAACCTAGATAAGGATATTTAAAGTAATATAGGAATAGCCCACCTGTGTCCCAAAAAAAAAAAGAATTTATTAATCTAGAGAATAGAGAGTAATAACTATGTTGAGAATAGAGAGTGATAACTGTAAGATCATACGGGTGCAAGATTTTAATTATTTATGTTTAAATTGTACTGGCAGGAGTTTTCAAGAGAGTTTAAAGCAAATTGGCTTCAAAGTTGCTTTAAAAATTCAGGATCTTTTGAAAAGTCTACCCATCATTAATATCAATAACTCCTGCTGGCCAGAAATAGTCTGGAAATAAATATGCAGTGCGTCAAGAAGAGCCAAAGAGAAGTAATCAGATAAATACCTGCTTCCCACACGATGCTTCCAGCCTCCTACTCAAGCAGGAGCTCAACTTCAGGGTTAATTACCAGCCAGGAGACAAGGAGGAGGTAAAGGCATCTTCGCTGTTTGATGCACACACTGTCCTTGGCAGCCGTGAGCGTAAGACAGCGAGAGAGCAAGGACCCAACGGCTCTTCTGGAACATCAGCAGGTTTGAGACCTCCACGTGTTTTGACTCTTCTACCCCCTCTGCACATGAGAATGTACTTTGGTGAATCCCCAGGGAAAAACACCACACACCCACCCACAACACACAGAAACACACACCACCAAGAAATAAAAAAAAAAAAAATAACAAACTTACTTTTAAGTGGGTTCTGCTTGATGCACAACAGCCTTCCCAAGAACACTGATCCCTAATGGCCAACGACCAAGGGAACAAGAAGGTCCCCAGTCAAGAATTTGCTGCGTTTACCAGATTTCAATGTGGGGTTTGTTGTTGTTTTGTCTTTTACTATTAACTGTTGACTTGTTTTATTTTCATACTGCAAAATGAGGGATGTACTGTAAGGGTGTCCCTTGGGCTATGCCATGAAAGGTTTGAAAATAAAAATAAAAATCAGTACCCTCATGAACTTGAAGGTCACCCACCAGAAGGTGTATTAGGTACAGCTGCGTAGCTGAGATCTCTCTAAATCACAGTTGCATCAAAATACATCATGAAAATGCAAGACTTTGCCTCTTATTTGTAAGTACATTTCTTCTGAAATTATAGTTGGCTTCAGCAGGAAGAGGTATTAATATGAAAAAAGGCAACCTGCCCTGGTTTTAAGGTCAGGATCAAAGCGATCGCATCGTTCCAGGTCACAATCTGACTTAACTGACAGCTCCTGCTCAGCCACAAAAGGCAAGTTACCACCAGAAAACAGATCAATTAAAAGAGTGCTAATAATAATCCAGCCATGTCTTCTTGGCCATGAATAAATTACAACATACACGTAAATTAACACACACAACAACTGTTGAATACAAGATGTCTGTGAGCTATTAGTGCGCTGTGAAAATAGGGCACAATATTGTACTAACAGAAGGGCATCTGCAATCTCTTGGCAACGTTGCCTGATCCTGCCCTTGAACTACATCAGCACCCCAAATAGTTGTGCAACATTATGCAAGTGTCCGTATAAACACGTATTCTTCACCAAAACAAAAGCAGACCTGTACCAAAAAAAAAATCATATATATATATATAAAAAATTCTGCTGCTGGAAAAAGTTCAGGGTCAGACCTCTGCTTATATATAGACAGTGACCTGACAATCCAAAGGCTGATATTTGATGTCCCTCTGGGAAGAGTTCTGTGAATCGTTTCCCCGTGAATATAACGTCATCTGCATGAAGCAGCATCAGATATGCACCTTAATTCGACTCTGGGATTTGTACCAACACAAATTCCATCATGTCTCTCTGAGGAAAAAACAGCACAACCGCTTTGGCAAAAAATAAAATGCACACAGGCCTCTTAAATTGAGGAGAAAAGCTACTTTCAATCCAGCAAGGCTGGGTCCAGATAGGCTGGGTTATTGTCCTAACAGTAACAAAAGCAGGTAACTTCCTTCTGCTCTGGGACAGCTTTCTCACATCTTTAAAAAAAAAAAATAAATAAAATAAATTCAGGTGAATTTGGCCACAAACACTTTCATGCACGACATCAAAAAGCGTCTCTCCATAAAGTACTATATATCTCATTTTGAGAACGCATTGAAAAAGAGAAAAAAATTATTTTTTTTTTTTTTAAAAAAAGAAATAGTTATAGCAATCTGGTATTCAGAACCAGTCCTAGGAGCAACCCCAACCTAACCGGCATGTGGCAGCAGAAAATAAAGAGTCAGGAAACAGTGGTGAAGCTGAAGAGCAGGGCAGGTTTCAGAGGGAGGTCACCAAAAAACAGGTTCCCAGTTACACAGCGGGAAAGAAGTGCTTGTAACAGGAGACAAAAAAAACCAAGAGCAACATGGACCACAGAAGAAAATCCTCCCTAGATAGAAGACGTGTAAAAGGAAGAAGTATAAATGAGAAAGGGCACGTCCTAAAGAGCATCACGCAAGTGCCTGCGCGCTGAGAGCATCACTCCAGGGAAGGTCTGGGAGAAGATGCTGAGAGTTCTCCGCACCCAGAAAGGTCACTCTGCTCTGCTGGGCACCTCCAGCACTCAAATCATCCCCACTAAGTGGCAGCAACTTTTATTTTTTGGCATTTTATCCTGATCTGTTTCTTGCTAGTGGTGCCTTAAGGGGAATAAAACTTTATCTAGGTAAATATATCTCATCCTTTAAGGTCAGGTTGTCCAGTTCCCAGGCTCAGACTGAGCCTGGAGCTCAGGGGATGTTCTCAGCAGCCAGTCGTGCGTGGAGCAGACGGTTACATGCAGCCGATCGTCCTCCTCTGACATTTAGACCCCTACACTTGGTATTAGGCAGCAGGTTAAATTTACTGCGTGTGTAGCTGCAAGTTTCATTCCTGAGCCCTCAGATTCTTGGGCTGCCTATCTCAGGTACCGTGTGGAAGCAATTGCTGATTTCAAGCCTAAACCAAACCCAAGATTTGGTAAGAAACCAAGAGGAGCACCTGATGAAAACAGCACGCTTACACCTCAGAGTGAATTATGTATTGCAGATTAAATTACACATTGGGGAAAAATAAGTATTTTATAAAAATGACTGCAGAGAAAACACTAACAGATTTCAGTAGCTTGAAAAAAGAAATTTAGCACGTAAAAGAAAATTAACCAACTCTGCCTTGAGTATCGCTTAAAAAAAAAAATCTAGAATGCTCTTTGCTCAAAAAGTTGATGAACTCAGATGGAGACCCAGCGGGACTGCAAAGCAGGGACGTCACTTGGCTCCTTCCCTGCACCACAAACCTCCTGTCTCAACCTTTCTCCAGGGTGCACAGAACAAGAGCAGGGACCCCCCCCCCAAGGCAGAAGGCTGGTGCGAACAACTATTCCAAAAGTCAGAGGTCTCCACTATCAGATCGGGTTCCTTTGCTGAAATAACTCCTGCTTCCCCAGCGCCTTCCAAAGGACAGGGAACAAGAAGAGAGATTTGATGCGGAGGGAACCTGGTTCCAAAGTGCCACCTCTGAAGCAGCACTGACCCACTTCAGAGTCTTCTGGGGCAAGAGCCAAACTTCATTTTTACAAGGCACTGCTAAAGACTCTAAAGGCCCTGTGGTCCAGCTACAGTACATCAGATATGGAATTCACCGTTGCACCCTGTATTTCAGGTTTATGACCATCTTCCAGTAAAAATAATGGGGAAAAAAAAAATACTGTTCTATTCAGAACAGGAACAAGTAAAAGTTCATGACATTCTGGTTTCCCAGGGTTCGCTTCTGAAAAGCGCTTCTGAATTCCCCAGGTGTCTTCCATGTTGCCGAATAGCTAACTATTAAAAACAAAGTTATGTCCATTCGTTTTCATGCGGTTTAAGCGGAGTCTGAGAACGAGCACCCAATGTTCTTCCTTTACATTGCAACTGGAATGCACTATATCCAGCACTAATTTTTTAAGGACGGAACAGATACAGACAAGAACAGTAGTTTGCTAAAGGCATGAAGGATTGAGAGTTAGCACTACAATGTTTGGGGAGTGTTTTTATAACTACCAGAGTTTTATTTCAGGGCTTCATCAGCATCCATGCCTTGTGACTGTGTGCATAAAGTGTGTTTATGAGAACGAGTTTCCATCCGAGATGCCCGTCTTGACTTGATTTAGGAGAACAGATTTAATAAGTGATTATAAAGACTCTTCGATTCTGCTCTTAATGTAGCATGGACAGAGATTTAAGAGTCCTCTTGATAAACTAGATGCGAGAGACAGAATGGGGTTTCTTTTTCAAACTGCTTTTCAAATATCTTGTGAATATCGATAGACAAAATGAGGAGAATTTATGAGAACATAAAATAAATCCACCCTTCCTATAAAACTTTATTAGATGCATTGATCATGTAATAAAAGCCTATAGTTTGGTTTCAATAAGCTACAAATTATGTGTCCAAAATAAGGAGCATCTTCTTTAAAGTTGCTGGAGAAGACACAACATTTTCCCTTTCTGAAGTCTGTGTAACCTTGTTCAAGCCAATGGGATTGATAAGTAAAATCCAAGTCAGACCTTTAACATATTTTGTTTTTCTAGTGATTAACAGTATTGGAAGAACTCTCACCAGTTACAGCTGCCTTTGGGTCATGCCCCAAGCAGAGCTCAAGGATAAATCCATACTGGTGATTAAAAAGGCATTACCTGGATTTCAAATACCTGCAACAAATTGTCCACAAGAAATCCATGGGCTAGAATATATTTGCAGGATGTATTAAAAGCTAACACTGACTTTCAAATGAGCTCAAGAAAAATCTTAGGGTGTTCTCAGACGACTTGAAAAGAGAAGTTCTATTTCCTGGATAACTTCTTCCCAGTGATTATGCATTCATCTCAAGTGGCATTTTAGATACAGACACTCTCAGGCTATAAGATCAAGTAGAAATGCACTTACGCTGCGAGTACATCTGCAGCATCTCAGGAAAAAAAAATCCGCCTTGGATCAGCCGGGGGTCCATTGAGACTGAATATCCAACACTATTTTTCATGAGACGGTGCAAGATACCAAGAAATAAAAGTAGATGTAGAGATTGTGATACAACCAGAATAGCTGGGAAGTCACCTCCAAGTAAAAAGTTTAGAGTCCTGCAACCTTGGCTCAATGTTCTTTGGTTAACATTCAATTCTAACAACACCGGACACACTTGGTGAACATTTTTGTAGTGTTTTCATATCCGCAGCACCACTGTACAGCAATTGCTGGTGGGTACGTTTCCCTAAACAAGCACTTTTGAGTCACAGCCACTAATCAGCATTCCAGCAAGAACAAAAGCAGGAAACAATAAGACCTGAATATTGTATAATATTCACATGAATATATTAAGGAGACCGAGTATCTGGTACAAGTCTCTACAGTTGTTATGCCACCACTTCAAAGATGGGAGAAGTTAAAGAAGGTGGAAATTTGGTCAAGATGAACCAGCATGTGGGGAGAAGAGCTAGCAAGAGAGAACAAGGAAATAGGAATTCCAGAAAGAATAAGGAAAATAAACAGTAAAAAAAAAAAAAAGATTTGAATACTGAAGTCTATATGAAGTCTAAGCCATTTACACCACTTCATGAAGCAGAATGGAAGAGTAGAAGATATTCTGGCATTAGGCTAAGTTCACAAACAACTGAATTCACCTTGGACTAAGCTGGTCTGACCAATTAGTCTGTTGCCTAGCGGTGAAGCCCTTTGAGAGACGTTATCCCACTCCCATTGAGTTGCTGGTACATTATCTGGTTAAACAGACCTGCTGCTCTTTGCTGCTTTGCCAAGCCTTGTAGAATTTGGGGACCATATGATCCTTGTGTATAAAATATTAAAGGTACGCAAGATTGAAGCATCACTCGTAAGTGCTTTGCAATACTGATATCAGTCATGTTACATGCTAGAATGTTTTGTCACTGGCTCAGAAGAAAAATGAAAGCTCATTAATAGAGCATGGTACAATTTAATAGAGCTCAGTGAAGGCCGGTCCGCATCTTGAAGGGACAAAGGTACACGATACACAGTGAGAGCTGCCACTTAGCTACTTTTCTTCTTACTTTTTAATCCCTTTTCTGAATGGAAAAGCAATCCAAAAATTTATTTGCAGATGGATTTCTGGTAGTCCTACTTGCGAGTATAAGGAAGATTTTAATAGCAAAGAGAATCAATCATGGCCACATCCCAACACTGACATTACACTGAATGGAAGAAATGACAAAATGTAAATCTTCTCTTCTTCAAAAATGTCATCCTTTGCATTTCATTCCCCCTCACACTTTTCTGGTATTAAAAAGCTGCTTGAGAGGAAGCAAACGGCACGAGGACACCTCCATTCACAGGAGCTTGAAGGGTTGTCAGTGGTGGGAAGGGAAATAATCAGGAAGAGCAGAGAGAGAGGAAAAATATATATATATAATTTTTTATATATTTTTATATATATGTTTTTATATATATATAAAAACACACACATCACGTGGCAAGTTCCTGCTGCAAAACAATAAAAAGCCCCTGTAATAGAAGACTAGGTCCTCAGAAAGTGTCAGGTTGGGAAATGCTTTGACAAAGGTGATGCATAAATAAAAGGTAGAATGTTTGGAGAGAGGAAAAATAAAATATACATAGCAGAGGTTTCAGTAAGCACTTAAAGTATGACGTAGATTAGATAAACTTACAAAACAGGCTGCTGGAATGATAATACACAACATAGCAAAACTGAGCTAAAATAAACCTATTTCAAATAGCAGGTCTGAATCCTCTTTACCTCGTTCCAACCTCTACTCCATGCCTGTAAGCTGCCTCTTTAAAGAAAAAGAAAACACACTCCAAAAGAGAGAGGAATTAGACTGCTCTCATTTTTGCGACGTTTCCTCCAAGAGCAAGAAATTAATTTGTTTGTAACTTCAAACTTGGTTGCAATGTCTGTGTCACAGGGCAGATACTACAGGCCTGAAATCAGCTCTGAATAAACCATTTAGAGCTTGATCCCACACCCTGGTCGTGTCCAGGAAAAGATACCCATGAACAAAAAATACTTGTCACTTCACACACCTTTCTGGCATCACCGGCATTTGTCAACATCAGCCAAGTACTTGAGAAGAAATAACAAACAGCCTTGAATGATGCGGTGCAAGACAATTTCAGGGTCTCATCAGTTCACATCCCACATCTCCAGAACTCCTACCCAGCGATAACCTGGAGTATCTGGAGCCACTCGTAATAAATGAGGTTTTACCTCCCGCTTTGTGAAGGAAACTGCATCGAGATCCTCTAGAAAAGTTCTCAAAGGGCAGGTTTGCCACCCAAAGGTAAATCTTATTTTCCTTTTGCATCCCAAGCTCATTCACATTGATTATAAAAACTCCCACAGGCTTTGGAGACCTCAAGACACGTTACACACGTGGAGAGGCTCTAAAGAACAATCTGAGTTACACCCAGACGAGACGGCTCAGTTTGGCTCTAAGTTGCTCCTTATTATCCAAGGCACAGAATTGCAGATTTCTGTTCAATTGCATGTTTTACCGCAAACTTAGCAGAAGTTCAGGAGTTACTCTACAGCTTTCTGCTAGAGAGAAAAATGGGTTTATTTCTTTTGATTAATAAAGACTCGCTCAGATAACGGCATTTCTAGCATTTGCAAATTTGAAAACACTGTAAATCCCAAGAGCTTCCCTGCCTTAAGTCTTTTAAATCTCTGGCAGATTTGAAGTCGCTTTAAATCTCGCGGAAAACGATTCGCCATAAATCCCGACGCAGCCAGGGCGCGTTAAACATATTTTGGCTGATAAGAACACCCCGTGAAAGTGCAGCTATCATGACGGGTCCAGCACCGATTCCGCTCACGTCTGCCCCAGACTCCACAGGAGGCTCCAGCAAAACGGCGAAGCGCTCCTAAAGCGTTATTGAAAGAAAAACCATCCTTTTCTGAAAGTATAATTTTTTCCGCCTCACTAAACTTTTTAATGTTTTCAGCAGTGCTGATTTATTAGGATTTCTTCGGGAGAGAGCACTCAGAGGCGTCTTTTGCTGTAAAATCCCGATGACAGATAATAACTTCAACATCTTGCAAAGTGTCCACTGTGAAAGATTTTTTTCGTTAGGTGCTTAGAGATTTTCTGTGTAATATGGAATGATAACTCCTCAGAGAGCATGGCTAGGTTTGCTTAGGAGACCACAAATGATGGAAGACTCATGGGTGGACAAGTTACTCTGTTTCAATAGCAAATATTTCTCTATTTGAATTAAGCACCAGTGAAGAAATCCTGCCACCAGCAACTCATCACAAAGCTCACCAGAATATTTTGGTTGAACTGAGATCTGTAAGACCCAACAATGCAGCAATAAATGGAAAGAAAACAGATTATAGCAAAGGTCACAGTAGTCGCTATATCACACCTTCAACTTTTAAGGTAAAAATGCCATGAGGCGACACCAACACCTTCCACCAGAGCACAGAAATACTGCACCGCAATCCCCATCCCTGGGCACCCAAAGGTGATTTTATAAATTGCTTTCTTGGAAATCACATACATGCCAGGAAAGCCCAGATGGGGACGCGGCACTGACAGGGAGAACGTCGCCCTTCCCACCCTGTCCAACTGCCTCAGCACACACACAGCTTCTACAGCACGTTATTCTGGATATTCAGCGGAGAAAGAAATTCTATACCTTTTTTACACCGGCTTGAAAAATTTTGATTCGTGCATATTTGGAGTTTCTATAAAAAGAAGCAAAAAATAATAAAATAAAAATCACTATTTTACCATTAAAACTATGCACAGAACAGGCCAGGACATTTTCTTATCCACTACTGCTAAAAAGTATTCCAGTATCTGTTACAGATTTTGTTAATGCATAAATGCCAGAATAATTAAAAATTTTTTAAAAAAACACCAAACACACTTTCTATCTTCATCCTTCTGGTGGTATTAAGCCCTTCTGGTGGTATTAAGCAATTCCTTTGACAAATAAAGGTCTCCCGTCCGTGGGAGAGCGCACATCTGGAGTGCCACAGGTTTGCAGCTGGCACATCTGCCGCAGCCCTCGGCTCACAGCAAGCTGCACATCTCCCACTCGAGAAACTCTAAAGTACCCAGGAAATTAATAAGTACATTATTATCCGGGGAAGAAAGCGTTACCTCTTGAATACCTTCGTTTGTAAACAAAAGCGGGGCGTATGGAGTTGAAATCCAAGTGCTATTTTCTGCGCTGAATTCTTGTAATTTCAGATACTGGTGTCTGTGGGTTCACTTCAGATACTGAGTTGCTGAGATTCCTGTAATTTCAATTATAACTTGCTTACCCAGAATAAAACAGATGCGGGTATAACTGACTTGATACCTGATTTGAACAAGCTGACAGCTTGTTACTCACTCTTTTTATTGTAAGTTACTTTTTTACTCAAGCGCTTTTAGTTTCAAAATAACTTTCCAGTGCCCGAGATATTTTTCATTTTACTTCTTGATTATTCTTTTTGGCTGCCAAGAGATGCTAAAACTCTAATCATGTTGCAGATGAATTTAGTCTCCACTTGGAACAGCAGCTCGCATATGGGATTTATTTTTTTTAGTTTTAGGGAAGGTTTTACAAAGCTCTGAAGGAATATATTTAGATGCATTTTTTAAGTTATTTTCCTTAAAGTGACTGAGTCAACTACAACCGATTGCGTGGAAACATTTATATTAAACACAGATAACAACGGTGAATAAGAAATGGGAAGATATATTTGGAAACCGCCAGCGAGACACCGGCATTGCTGCTTATAACTGTGATTACAGCTTTTATAGCTTGGACTTCTTTTCTATTGTTGTTATTCAACTGAAAGTTAAGGTGCGCTTGGTTTCAACCTATAAAGTCTTAACTCAGGAATGAGAGTCACGATTCAGCAGAGCTGAGCTTAAACCTCAGCGTGTCACGGAGGTGTCCATGGGCTGGGCCTTGCAGGGCTGGATCCAGAGCAAAATTCCTGCTCCTTTTGAAGGGAATTGAAGCAAATCTCGAGGGAGAGGTGTGAAAGTCAATCACACTTGGTATCCCTGCCTGTGTGGAGTTAAGAGAGGACTTAAGGCAAAGTACACAAGCCGTGTTCCAAAGCCACACATAGAAGCTAATGGCAGCAAGACCGCAGTGCCTGCTAGCTGGAAGTCTCCTTTGTAGATGAAAATTTAACAAAATCTAGCCATTTCAATTACTTTTTACGTTGTCGTAAGTGCGGAAAGGTGGGCTAAACTTCTCATTTTAGCACTGGGATCACACACTCAGTAGGATTGTAGGGCACGGCTACATGGGAAGTTCTTGGTCTGATTTATCTTTGAGCATTAATAATCCAGATAAACAGTGAAAACACGAGCTAGGACATACCTACCAAGACGTAAATACAGGAGTTGGGCTGATTTCCCCCAACAGGCATCAAGGCAGTCATGCCACCTCTTGCCAGCGTTGGTGTCCCCAGGTTGTGATTCTGTCTGTGTGGGCACATCCAGAGCCTCCAAAACTGGTTCAAGCCAGGGGGGGACCCTCTGGAGTCGATGCCATCATCATCTTTAGTCAAAATCCACAAATTAGAATGCCCACTCTCTTCCATAAAACTATTTATTCCTTCTGCCAAGGAGTGATCAGCCTAAAGGATATTTTTGTTTTGGTTTTTTGTTTGTTTGTTTAAGATACCTGAATATTGTGTCATTCTGCACATATGATAGAACATGAACTCCTCTCATGGGCCACAGCTGGATCTGGAGTGCCCAACCCATTCATAAATACCGGAGCTACAATGTTAGTCCAAAGGTCTGCTGCAAACACATTTATTCCAATTCACATCATACAGTTAAATAGTATTTCCAAACTTCAGCCACTTAAGGAGTATTTTTAAATAAATTCTTCATAAAATCAAGGTTGCAAAGTCTACCAAGCAAGTTTCCACCCTCAGAACTTTCACCCAGAATCTTCTTGTCTGGAGTCACCAGTAGGCAAACCTTACAGAAAAGCCTTCAATGCCAAATATACAATACACTACAGATAGCAAATACCATTTTATCTTCATGAAACTCTGGTATTCCAGAGCTTTGAACTTCCAAACACCATTTGCTGCACCTTGGTATCCTTACACAATAGCAATGCAAGTAAAGTTAAAGCCAACAGACCCTGTGACAACCTCTCACACACTAAATCCACATGAATAAATCTTACTAAGCTTAAAGTCAAGCAGCTACTGCACCTGTTTGATAGATTTATTATCCCCAAAACCTAGTGCACTGATGCAAAATGCAGATATGAATCGAATAGTTACACTGCACAAACAGCCAGCTATTAGTTATATTATGGAAACAAGAAGAAGGTTGATAAGGTGCTCCACTGGGATATTTAACAAGTGTCAAAGCCTAGATTGAAAGAGGCATTTGTCTATGAGAATCAATGAAGATATACATCCTCATACCACGGCTAAATTTCACTCATATAATGTACAGGAAAGCAAAGGAGGGGGGAAAAAAAAAATACAAGGGGAGGTTGTCCCCCCCTTCTATTATGTTAATCACTTTTCTGTAGATGACACTACAGGACCCTGATGAAGCTACTACAGGTTTGAAGTTGACCCTGCCTTGGTTGCGTGGTGGACCGAAGACCTCCAGAGGTCTTTGAACTGTCAGTAGCCACAAGTCCTCATAAAAGCACTCAATAAACTGGGGCTGGCGGTTTGGGGGGGGGGGGGACACACTAGGGACCTCTCACCCATGCAGAAAGTCCTCCCTCGAAAGCACAGATTGAATTTTCTAGAAATACTACAGAGCAGAGTTACAGTTCATCTTAACATTTCAGTTTTCAAGAATTTAAGTGACACGTCTCCCCCTCTAAAATTGTCTGACCTTTGACAGTCAGTGATTAAACACTGTAAAACAACCACCCGAGGGATGAAGAAGACTCAGCTACCTCATAGAGTTGGTTTTTCACTAAAGGTCACACCGTATTTTGCTACGCATACTTTAAATCCTTACTCAGTATAAGCAATCCATACATCAGGATTCAGTCTATTCTACACAACTTCATTTCTTTCCTCAGTGATATTAAAACCACTTTTGACTTCTCTCCTATGCCCACACTGCTTATGTTCTGTCTCATAATGAGAGATTTTGCTGGTGTTACTCATTTGGGTGTCCTGACAAGATAGGATTTGTTCTTTCATACATATAAACGGTGAGAAAATGAGCTTTAAACCATTTGACTTTCAAGGCTACTTCCATTAAGCTACACTGAATCAAAACAAAGATGTTCGACTCCTCTTGTTCCCATCTGCTTCAGTACATTTCAGAGAACATCACCGCACTAGAGATTTCTAGTGAAAAAATAATTATTGCTATTCTAAAATAGCTTAGACTGGCGCGAGGGTTACTGACAGTTTTAAAGAAATCGTTGCATTGCAGCCTAATGAGAAAAGAAGTCTGTAGTACAAGAGGTACTTTAGAAAGAATTGTCATTTTATGCTTGCGTGAAGCTTGGCAGTGTAGTAGGAATTAAAATCCCAGCTCTTCAGAGGCCAGAGTCCAGAAAGAACAGATTTAGGAAGTGTGATGAATTTGTATATTAATAATCATTTTGTCCAGAAGAATTTCTAACATCCAGTTTACAGCTGAAAAGAAAAAAAATAATGTGGATACCCAATTTCGATCTCCCTTCACTATGACTTTAAAAAAAAGTGCACGAGTTTTCAAGTGGCCAGACAACTGGTGCCTACTGCAAAAAAAATTTCTTTTTTTTTTTTTTTTAATAAAAAAGGTTTTCCGAGCACCCATATGGGTTGGAGAAGGGAGGGCAGGAACAAGTGCTTGTTCTCTCGCCCACCCCAGAGCCTCACAGCATAGAAACAACTTAATCATTAACCTCAGAGCACCCAAACCCAGTCCTGCCTCTGCCTTGTGAAAATGGGATTTTTAGTAAATGGGAAAACTCCAAGGCAGAGCTTTTAAGGGAGGCTCATGGCATCCTTCACAGTGGGGCAGTAGTTAAAGACACAGGACTACAGTCGATACAAATCTCGGCTCATTCAAAAATTGGAACAGCTCTTCCAAAATAAGAGCATGAAATTGTCACGGAGACGCCCCAAACCGAATCCGAGCAAATAATAAGCTTAAACCAACTTTAATTCTGAACCGAAACCGAACGACAGAAAGCAATGCAAGTGGGGGGTGATGCTAAATCAACGAGCGCTCCGGGAATATGTAATAACCGGCAGGTTGGATGCACGGGTCGGGATGTTGTTCCCACCCAACCACACCAGGACGGTGACCCCGCAGAAATAATTGCTTGTCCGGGGGACCAAGGGCTCACCCCAGGGTGTTCCCAGCAGAAATAATCGCTCACCGAGGGGCGGGGGGGCTCAGCCCCGGGAAGTCTCCTCGGCCGGTCCCTGGTTTGGAGGGGAACCCGGTTTTTAGCCCATTCGGGTCTGGCTGTGGCCACGATAAGCTGTGCTGGGAGCTTCTGTGGGTCTGGGACCCTCCTTGGCTGAGGAACCGTCTATTGACCTCCCGACCATCCTGCCCCCAAGCCGGGGGGAATAGAGGTGAGGACACGTCCATGAGGACAAGGACAATGGGGCACAAAAGGTGCTAAAAAGCCATTAACTGCCCTATTGAAAGCTCCGGATCTCTTCGGGGTGGGTGCAACTGCCACAGAAATTGAACAGAGGCAATACACCCATCAAGTCAACTCCTCATAGTGCTGCAAGCCCTTCCCGAAGAACAGCAAGCACAATTATTTCAAAGAATCAGTTTGGGTGGAAGAGACCCTTAAGATCATCGAGTCCAGCCTTAACCTAAATCTGGCACTAACCCATGTCCCTAAGAGCCTCATCTACACATCTTTTAAACACCTCCAGGGATGATTTTCGTAACAAATTTCCCTGAAAAGCCTTCATATTGTGCTGCAAAAAAAAAAAAAAAATTCTTTCCCGGTTTACGCGTATTTTCTCAGCTGTCAGTCACCAGATCGGTCATGACTGACAGTCACTTATTGTTTTCCACTCTTCAGTCAATCAATTCTGCTGATATCTCTGGGCCCGGGCAGGTTGCTCAGAAGGGACCCGTTTCCAGTCCAAGTGCTGGATTCATGTGCCCTCACTACTCACAGCATCTATTTCTTCAGCTGGGCGAGAAAGCCAAAACTTCAAAGCTTCTTGCACCAACACTGGGAAACACTAGTGGGGTTCTTCACAAAGCACAGAGAAGTTAAATTCTGATATTCCCTTCATATATTAGTTAGATCAAAATTAAGCAAGAGGAAAATATACTTTTTTTTAATATATAACTTTCCACAATCTCCAGTGCTTTGAGCGTGCATTAGTTATGAGATAGAGACACCCAGTAACTGCTCCGCAGTTCCGTACAAGTGTATTTGAGGACACGCAGAACACGGACCCCGGTGTAGTTTATTTACTTGGTAACTATAACCCTGTTCTTCATGATAACTCCCACATTGCCCCTCTTCTCCCTGCTTTTCCATCCAAAATGAGCTCCGGTGCAAATGAGACACCTCGGAAGAGCCAGTGTCTGCAAAGAAACTGAGAACATCTTTTCCTTCTTCTCTAGGCAGTAAAGGGAAAACAGAAACACCTCTCACATTGAAAACCCACTGGATTTATTTATGCTTTGGGCTCCACAAAGGCTAAGGAGCTTTTCTTTTTTTTTTTTTAAAGACCACCTCTAATCACATACCATTAATTTGCCATCCAAAAAAAATCCATTGCAAGTGCTTATAAGAGCATTTGGGTGTCTAATTAGTTGATGAGTCTCACAAATCAAGTAGATGTCTAAGTGCTGTATGTTGCAGCTTTTCTACCTCCTAACTTTGCACATGTGGAGACACCAAAAACATGAGTTTTAGGTTTTGTTTCATTTTTAACACAGGCCTTATATGCAAAATAAATTTTAAAAAAACACCATACACCAGAGTCCCCCATGTGGTTACACGCTTCTTAAGACTCCAGACTGCAATTGTTGGGAATAATGCACATAGGACATGCTGAGGTTTGCACTCTAGCTTTCAGCATACAGAGCTCTCACCACAGACATGTATCCTCTGTGGTAAAACAATGTTTAATTCAAAATAAAACAAAAAACAAAGCTGAGTTGAGGGATTTGATCAACATTTATTCTTTTGTCTCAGCACAATCCCTTGTGAAGATGCCTGCAGGCCATGATAGGTCTTCAGTGTGACATGCCATGATGACACGTGTCACATAGTCGATTATATGGCAATATATACACAAACAGCAAGGTCAAGAGTGAGGAAGAGACTGGGAGGAAGAAACAGGCAGGCGCAAAGGTTGGTAGAAGCAAAGGTATCAGGAAATCCCATTCTTCATGTCCAAAACAGCCCTGAAATACATGCAAGGAGTCACTGAGCACATGAACCGCCCCACTTGTGGACCCAAGCTTGGCTTTTCATGCAGTTTCTAGGGCATAAAGTCATAAATTGACTTTCCATAAATGGAAGGGACACCCAGGTGATGTCCCACCATCAGGACAGCCCCAAGCCTAGCACTGTCCAGCCAAAATATCAGCTGGTGGCAAAGAGGACACAGCAAGCGCGAGGATGATGGTCACATCAGCGCTATGCTGAGCTGTGCTCTTACAGGAAACCCACAGACAGGTTCATAATTAGAACAGCCGATACACCACATAGAATTGTAGAATATTTTGGGCTGAAGGGCCCTTCCCAGCTCCGCCAGTGCCCCCCTGCCATGAGCAGGGACATCTGCACCAGCTCAGGTTGCTCAGAGCCCCGTCCAGCCTGGCCTGGGATGTCTCCAGGGATGGTTCAGCCACCACCTCTCTGGCCAACCTGGGCCAGGCTCTCACCACCCGCAGGGGCAACAATTCCTTCCTCATGTCAGACCTGAATCTCCACTCTTTTAGTTTAAACCATCACCCTTTGTTCTATCATCTAATTACACCGGAGACCAGAACCAACCCTACAGCCCCAGCTCCAGGACAAAGCCCCTCTCTGCACCCACCTCACCAAGGTCAGAACCAAAGGTAGGTCCCTACACAGTAGTTGTCTTGATTTTTCAGGGGACTTCGTAGGCCAGACCAGAATTTCCTCGGATTTGCTGGCCCGTCCGTAGCACCACATTGCCATCTGCTGTCCCTCCCTTCCCTGGCAGCCTCTCCAATAACCAGGTGAAATACAGCAGCACAGCAAGCGCAGTCTAAACAAAGCTGTTCAAAATGCAAATAGGTCCGCGATCCATCACTGGTGTAAATGGATTTTAACATTTTAATTAACTATTTAAGAAATACAAGACACGAGCTTGCAAGGACGCCGCCGGATGAAGTGCCACAAACAAGCAGCCGTGTACAATAGCAACGCAAGTATTAAACCGGGGCACATTAGGCTGATAACATGCACGGGTGTATCGCTTCAAAACCAGCTTTTTATACTCCAGCAATTTAGTCATTCAAGAATAAATCATACCTCTTCAGCTAATAACGTCTTGTTTTCATCACACAAACATACAGTAGTATTTAACTGCTTCCTGAAACGATACACCAAGCTATTTGCAACAGATTTTTTTCTGCTAAAACCCTGAACACAGCCAGGCAAGAACACCTCAGCTACCTCCTTTTGCTAACAAAAACCTCCATGGCTTGCCTTTTCTTTTTTCCTAAAGAACTCAAAGAACGGGCTCTATTAAATACAGGTTTAAGTGACAGCTTTGAGACACAGCTGACCAGACTCAGGGGATGGAACCTGGGTCTTAATTATGGTGGGAAATTGGAAGAATATTCTTTTTCAGAAAGTTACCTGGGCATGAAAAGTGAGAAAAATCAATCTAGCAGAGGGAACTCCTTCCTCAGCAGCCAGAAACACCAACAGGAACACAGAAAACACAAGGCAAGAGGTTGTTTTCACTAATTCTGACTAGCCTAACTTGCATGCCTACTATACATACATTAATCCTTTTTGCAGCTTGCAGTGCAAGCTCCGGAGGAAGCAAACAGATGGACAACGACTTATCATCGGAGAGACTTGGATCAGCAACTTAGAAATTCAGACTTCTACAGGAAAAGCAACTTAGTCATCCAAACAAATAGATGCACCCTGGGGAGAAGAAAAATCTGGATAGCAATAGAACTAAAATAAAAGCTTAAGAAAAACCAAGGATATGAGTATGCAGAAGACAGAAACAGATATAAAGTGAATATAAAAAGAAAAGAGCTAAGGCAACACAAAGCAGGCATATACAACTTGCTGCTAAGTGCTCATTTCTTGTGTGGCTGCATTTATAACACAATAAAAGAAAGACTAAGATCTAAAAGAGTTGAATATAGTAGACTTTGTAACATACAGGTCCGTATATTTGTGTTTTCTTGAATATTTTAATATTTCCTGGCCCCAAGTTTTGCGAGGGAACACTGAGGTGGTTGAGTTTCCAGATGTGCCCAGCTGTGTGCGCACTAATCCCTTCCAGCCTACCTGTGTCCCTCCCGCACATCAGCAGCTGGATGTGACATGATATTCAGGATATATTGGGGTTCAAGGTTTAACATTAGAGTTATCGGGGGGGTGGAAGTCACAGAGCAGGATCTCTTTGGCAACAAATAGCTTTTCTGGAGCCATTTCTCTTAGAAATATTCTAGAGGAAGCTGCCTTGCCAAGGCAGAAGATGGTCTGGATGATCTAATCATCTCTCATGTCAGGGCTGTGTCGTTCCCTTCAGTTTGCATTACAGGTTACGTGTAATACACGGTGCCTAGAAATAGCATATGCACAGCAGGTTGTTCTCCTGGACCCTGTTGCTTTGCACCTGTCCAGAAACTGTTTGCCAGATCCACAGATGCAAGTTCAGTAAGTCAGAGGCTGTCATCTTGTTCAGGAAGGGGATGTGGGGATAAAGAGATAAGACATTGCGTGTATTTACCCTTCACAGAAGGCAGAATTTAAAAAAATAAAAATAATTTTTTTACAAAAATTTTAAAAAGAGAGTCACAAAGTGTTCAGTATTCCTGTTGAGTTCTAGGTGCTTGAACAGCAGAAACCAGAAAAGAGGTAGGTTGCTCAGGTAAGGGAACCCCACGCTTTTGTCCCAAAAACGGGCAGAAATCCTGATATTTCAGCCTTCTTCCATCCATACTTTATTTCCTCCTGATGCCACAGAGCTGTGCTGGAGTGGCGATCGCAGGAGCGGAGCTATCCCAAAACAGCCAAAGAATAAGAGCTCCAAAACATAAGAAATACTTTGATTCTGAAATTGCTTCCTGCCTAAGCATCGTGACTGGATACCAAATATTCTGGCGTTCTAGGACATGTAACATTAAAGTTATTTCAGTTTATCTCAAATAAATAGATTCTAAATACGTGAATAGTTTGAGTAGGAACGTTTGAAATATTATCATCACAAGTTTACAAAAATACCACTGATTTTATGTACTTACTGATAGGCTCTAGCACTCTGTGACATCCCTGATGTCACCAAAAGTGGTCAGTTAGAGAACAGAGCAGTCTAAGGGTACAGTTTGCTTATCAACATAAGATGTAACTGCACCTGGACAGGTATATTTAGCACTGCAGAGAGGTGGGAACCTCCAGTTACAGCTGTGTCAGCCACGGCAAAACCATCAGGGAATTAATAGTTGCTCGGTCTTTCCCTCAAGCCATCATTGCAGGCAGGAGTTTGGTAACATATGCATCAAGTCCCTTCTCCCCATTTATTATCCAGGAGAAGCAGAACTAATTAAATATCAGCCTCAAACAGCCAGTTCTTTCAGCATGAGGGAGATTGTGAAAAATCACATTCTCCCATTAACTTCCCATGCGGTACCAGAGGAGCTACGTTAGAAACCCACCGGCCTGAAGACATTTTCTCCTCCAATTTACATTTTAATGGGAAAGCAGAGGGCTTATTGCTAAGTGCCAGGAGCTGATAGAGCTGCGCACATTCCAAGGGCCTAATAAATGCACTGACCCATCTTCTCCACATTTTATGGGACAGTGGGGAAAACTGCTGAAAGAGCTCATTTGCAGCTGTGTTAATTACAGTTTCTACGGGAAAGCAGAGGAACAGGCCACAAAGAACTACTTGCAGCTGCATTTGTGGGACAGTTTAATCTGTTTGGAGCAGGTCATGGCAATCTGGAAGGATCTGAGGTTCTTGTGGCAGCTGAACCACTGAGCTCTGGGGTGGTCACGGTCAGATTTTGACCTTTCTGGGCCATT
This sequence comes from Caloenas nicobarica, assembly GCF_036013445.1. Lineage (NCBI taxonomy): Eukaryota > Metazoa > Chordata > Aves > Columbiformes > Columbidae > Caloenas > Caloenas nicobarica. The sequence continues at coordinate 27,083,327 of NC_088252.1, forward strand.
CAGACCAATTACAAAAGCTATAAAGGCAATAGAGTTTAACCGGATGAAAGAAAAAGCATTCGAATTGAGCTTTCTTGTGTAATTAGGTCCTACGCAGTAACTGTGCCAAACGACAGAGGAGTTCAGAAGTTCTCATCCATGGCATTCGTTCTCTCTGATCCAGCCCTGACGCCAACTGCAGCTATTGCTGGGGTGTTTCTCCTCCTCTTATCCCAGCAGGGAAAGAGGTCAAGCTGAAGGGAGCCCCGTGCTGCCGTCCTGCTCAGCAGCTTTCAAAAGCAGAGCAGCTTTGCTATTTGAGGAACATCAGCTTTCATCGCGCACATCAGAGCCCTTCTATCCGCCTCTTGTGGCGGAGGAGAGAGGCTGAAGATGACATTGGTACATGAGAAATATATGGGAAAATGAGCTATGGAATAGAGTTGCTTAATTTAAAGATAAGGCTTCAGCAGAGGAGAAAAGAGTTGGTCGAAGGAGAGTTGGGTTTGTTCTCTCCTCCATGTGCGGCTCTACCAGAGCTCACCAGCTAACCCAGCCCTACAGACACCTTCCAAAACTCTGGGAACAAACCCCTAAGAGATGCTCTGTGCACACCCTCATGTCTGTGGCGATTAATCGAGGTACCTCCTGAGCAAGGTTGTAACTGGGAGATGAGGTTTCTCAACAGTTTCCTGACACCCCCGGGTCCCTGTTCAAGCAGGTGCTGACCCTGAATGTCCATGTGCTCCAAACATTGAGCACTGTTGCACTGGAAGAGATTAATCCCCCGTTATTTTAATATTTTATTTTGAGGATCTTGAGAGGGGAGAACAAGTACCTTGGCTTTTGTCACTGATCTCAGAAGAAACACTTGGAGGAGTCACGGCCAAGCAAGTTCTAGCAACATTGAGTTTCAGGAGCTGTGATCTACAGACCACAGCGATACTGAAAGCATTAAGGTGACTTGCCAAGTTTAACAAGAATTTTTATTTGGCTTTGATACTAAAAGCTTACTAAGGGCTAGGAAACTTTAAAATTTATTTCTTTGTTGCTTCCCATTCTCAAGAACCCCCATGGCTTCAGCCATACTTTCCACGGCTCTGAGCTGTTTCATTCACCAAAGAGAAAATATTCTGAACAGACTGATAATAGTTTTATCCAGCAGGAAATATTCTCTAGGGTCATAACTTCTTTGAGTCTAGATTGTTACAGTTTGTGTTTACAAAGCCATTCTCCATAACCCCAATCTTACACCTTTAAAGACAATTTACTAGCCTGTTATGCAGCTGAATATCAAAAGAAAAAGAGTCAAAGTGAAAAAATAACAATTTAGCTCACATAAGGTGATTGTATTAGCTGGCATTTTATCATCTCTTTAAAGAAAGACCGAGACAGATATCTTTATTGACTCAGTTGGAGCCCTTTCAACACCAAACTGATGAACAATCATATTAAGCTCACCACATAGTTATGGATACCCTACAGCTTCGTAAATTGTTATGGAGCAATGAAAGTTTACATAGATAACTAGAAATGTCAGAATAATATTACACAGGCACCATAAAAATAGAGTATTACTCATTTGATTCACAATCCAACTAAAATAAAACCCAGTGCTGGGTTTATGACTGTGCCCTCATAACAAACTTCGGGTTTCCAGCCCTTTCTCACTACTTGGTGACTCAGCACAGAAGATACTCCACAGATGTGATTTTTACTGACTGATAATTGATTTTTCATTAGAGAGCAATAGGCTTAAGTTCAAGGTACAGAAAGAAAAATTGCAGAGATAAAGGTGGGCAAGAGGCAACTATAGAGACAGTTTAACAATAAAGCAAGAGCAGATGTTTCCTCTGCCAGGGAGAAAAGGTGCACCAGGAATTTTCCCTTTGCCTCGTGGCTCTTTCTAAGAGAGAGGCAATTAAGTGTTACACTACATAGAAGAGACACATTTACATTGATCTCTTACCAGAAGAGAAAGAAAAAGCAGCTCTGTCTGGTTATCTCCTCTCCCAGAAATCTACCTGGCTTCCTAAGAGACAGAGCTGGGCTAAAAGAGACCACACACACCAGCGCCTTTGCAAAAAAATTAAAAAATTTAAAAAAAAATAAAATCTCAAGTTGGATGATAAAAAAAAAAAATCTCAATTTGGATGATCCATCTCTCATCAAACACTTAAACTGAAAGATCCCTGGAGCAGGAATGGGAATCTAAAACATTTATGCTATCTTGGAAGGGCTGCCAAAAAAACCCAGAATCATCTGTTTCACAAAGTATCCACCAGAAACACAGGAAGGGAAACTGAAAATAAGTTTTCAAGCTCTACCTTACCCCTTCTGTGCCCAGCTATTCCACTGCCATCTCAAGTAAGGAGCACTGATCTTCATGGGAAAAAACTCTGGTTTTCATCCAAATGAGCCCAGGCCTTTCAGCAGCATTAGTGGGGGAAGAAAAAGTTGGTTTCCCCTAGAAAAAGCAGCAGCTGAGGGTTTGCTGGGCTGCTCTCACATAGCATGCGCAGAAAAAGGCCCTAAACCCTGTCCGAAATAATTCAAAGCAAGAATTAGAGCCCTTCTCCAAACTGTGCCTTCACACATAAAATACTTCACTGGGTGACGCATCTCTGGCAGCTGATCTGTTACCAGGACATGGCACCTTGGGATAAAAACCTCCTCCAAAAATCCTACCTGGAAAAAGAGACAAAGACAGATAGGGAGACAGAATAACAACAGGTTCCCAAAATATTTTGGTCACACCGTAACATCAAATTAGATGTACTCAGTTGTTAAAACTCCAGCTGGGGAGAACATCAAAAATATCCAAGGACCAGCAAGGACCCAGGAGTCAACACATTTTGTAATCGCTGCTATAAATGAGTGTGTGAACACCACAGTTATCAAGCTTAATCTGTAACCCCTTCAAATGATGCTATGCTCTCCCTTGTAAATATTCCTAAAACAGCTTTGTTCCTATAGACTATTTCTAGCATCACCAAGGACATTAAATTAAAACAACTAAGTCACCCCTTGCCACGATTCCCCTGGAGACGCAACTTGGAAATTCAGAGCTGAGCAGCAAATCCATTGGCAGAGCAGAGCTCTCCACGATGCTGTTTGTCCCTCCAAACTTCTTCTCCTAACAAACTTTCCTGCTTTTTTTTACTAGGACACGACTGCAATCTAAAGGTGTTTAAAAAAAAAAAAAAAAGAAGAAAGAAAGAAGAAAACAAAACAGCTAATTTAGCCACAGTCCTTTAAACACAACATGCTGTGGTTTGTAACTGAATTCATCGGCATCAGCCCATTGACTTCCAGCAGAACCAAACCCCAGGTTCCCCCGAAATCTCACAGCTCCTGTCACCCACTCTCTTCCAAAATATTTAGGTCCGAACCTTCCTGGAGTTATAAGTATCAGTAATTTCATTAAATCCAATTAAACACATCAGTGGGGAACCCAGCCTTGGTTACATCTAGAAAATACAGAGCAATTAGGACAGAGCTGGCATATTAAAAAAAAAAATCATAAAAATCATAGAATAGTTTGTGTTGGAAGAGACCGTAAAGGTCATCTAGTCCACCCCCCCTGCCATGAGCAGGGGATACTACGTATATTTTTAAAATAGAATCATAGAATCACTTTGGTTAGAAATGACCTTTAAAATAAGTCATAAAACAAGGCATTCCTCCCACAGAAAACACACAGACTTCAAAATATCCATCTACATCAGCATGTAGAAGCATAAAGGTGCACATTCAGATGCAAACATGTAAAGCCTAAGTGAACCAAAACCTTTTCTTTTAAACGTGGAAAAGAATACATGTAGACATAGTCCCATAACTAATTTCAAATCTGTTTACCATAAAAAGGATTTCTGGTAAAACAAGATTTATGTGCTCTGGAACCAGCTGCATGAGGCATTTTGATCAAATACCAGAAAACTTATCAATCACAACAATTTATTAGTTTAATCTCTCAAACAGTATGCACTTTTTTTGATTGATTTGATGGCACTAATGTCACGATCTAATACCAGGACTTCAGCCTCGTACCTCACTTACTCCCGAAGTGCCTCAAGTGCAAATACCTATTTCATGGACAAAAAAAATAACAAAAATAAAAAATACATATATGTATGTATCAGTTCCAAGATAACTTTTTAATTATTATTATTTAAGTCAAAGCCTGGAGAGTCTTAAACTTAAAACAGATTAGTCTGGAGGTTGCAAAACGAAGCTTAAACTGAGACAGATCAGCTAAAACAAAACCAGAGCATTTTCTGTCCATCCTCAATTTTATCTAATTGGAACAAGAGATTTAGGGTTTTACCCCAAGTGTTCCAGCCTATAAAAGGAACAATTTCTGTCTGTAGCAAGTGGAACTTCTCCCAGAAAGCCTTTTTATCAAGACAGAAAAGTCTCTGCCTGAAAAAGAATCCACTTACAAAAAAACAAGAGTAATTCAAAGCCAACATTAAAATGTACAAAGATATTCAAGTTTACCCCAAAATTCACTTTGCAATGTTTATTATGTGCATCTAAGTTCATGCACCTCTACAGAAAACCACAGCTGTTGTTAAATCAGAGCTTGCAAGACTAAATCCTTTTCATTTGGAAGTAAAAATCATCACGAGGTGCAGGGCTATGCCATTCTAAAACTACTTCAAGCAATATTTCTGCAATTCCAGCTGTATAGTTGCAGCTTTGCGGACAGGGCACATAAAACTGTAACGAAGCTCTTACTAGGAATAAATAACAGCAGAAACACCTTGAAAACACCACCAGCCCACACGCTACATCATAAATATCCCCTATTAAGAAGCTCGAGCATTTTACAAGCACACTGGATAACTGGCAGTGATTACACTATAATCCATCTTAATTCACATCGAAAGGTGGTTTTTCTCCCTGCCTTTCTGCAGCCAAGTAGTTGTAAGCAAAGTTACAGCTCTCTGAAAAAAACCAAAACATATTTCAGGTGAAATACCTGAATTCAGATTATTGTATTGCATTTGTAAGCCTGTTATTAAATCCGATCGTGAAGTCAGCGTGCTTTCACTGAAACACAGCTATTTTCACTCAAACTCGTCTAAAACAGCAAGCGCTTCCTTACCTGGCTGCTGGTGGGACACCAACCCATCAACCAACATCAACCATCGTGTTGATCCAGCAAGGAAGGAGAAGACCTCCCAAGGACGGGCACCTTCCACCAGCCAAGACCACCAAGGGCTTGTCTCTGCTCCTAAAGAAACAAAACACCCCCAGCTGGTGGGATATTATAATTTTTTAACTAGGCAACACCCTCAGGCTTTGCAGGTGGCCTTTGATTTGGGGCAAACTCAGCTCAGCTGGTGGGCAAGAGGAGGCGTCTGAAAGCAAGCGGTGGCTCTCAGGAGCTCAGGGCAGCTGGAAAACCATAAAACAAGAGCAAAATGCACAGGGAGACCCAAGATATTTGGTGTAGGATGGTGCCTTTGATGTTCCTCTGGGTAAAAGCCACAGCCCTGCCAACAATATGATGACAATAAGTGCTAATATAGCAGTATCTGTGTGAGATCCAAGATGGGGATGAGAAGGCACGAAAATTGGTAGAAAATAGGTGTTTTTTGCTGGAAATCAGAACAGCTTCGTAATGTCATTAGAGCTGGTTGCATCATGATTTGTGCCAGGCAAGAGCGAGTTCAGCGCTGCCCTGACACCACTCCAAGCACTTGATTTGCTTTGAGATGAAAGCCGTGGCATAAAGCAAACTTGTACCAGACAGGGGATTTCTCAAAGTATCAAGAATGACTTTCCTTCCCACCAGGATACTCTGGTTTTTGCTATTAGAAAGAGCATTTGCAGCAAAGAATTGTGACAGCTCAGGATTCATCTGACATCCTTCGCTCTCCCCTGGTTTTATTTTTTCATTACTATTATTTTTTATAGGTCTTAGTTGCCTAACTCAGGGCTCCAGTACGTTTTTCCTAGCAAGGCACCCAAATCCTTCTGTAGATTTAGCCTTCAACATCCTAATTAAAGAAGCAGCTGCTTTTTATGGCCTTTTGTCAGCTTGGAATAATTTTTCTTAGTTATTGAAAACAGCTGCTCTTCCGATCAGTACACTGAGCATTTATTTTCTCTTCTGCTAGTGTCAAACCGCTTCATTGCAGCACAGACAGGAGACACTTGGTTTTACAAAATAAATCTGTGCTAAGTAGATTGAGAAGTGAAATGGAAGAAATTTTTCGGCATTTTTTAGCAGTGGTACACACTGAGACAAAGTACATCTTCAAACGATTCACTGTTGTTCCGACAAGACATGAAAAACGAGGAAAGCAAATATAAAAACAAGTGCTTTTTTTAAATACTTCAAAGCTGTGGTTAATGCTCTGAAACCCTTTCAGCAGGGAGGTTTCATACGGCCTTTAAGAGACAGAAAATTCTACCAAGGCACCAGCTCCATCAGTTAAAGGAAGAGGTGTGTTGAAAATCTCAGCTAATTTGGGGCAATTTTTGAGCCCAGCTGTGGACTAATCTGATTAAAAGTACTTGGTTAACAAACAACACATGGTTTGGGCAAGATAACGAAGCAGGAAAAAAAAATAATGTAGAGAAGCAATATTTTCCAGGCATTGTTGTTAATTCCATTTTATATTAGATAAAGATAACTCCCTCTCTGCAAAGATCCGTATTTATCCAAACCACCCCTCGCTGTGCTTAACACACTTGACTTGTTTGTCAATGCTTGTTTGATGTATTTTAATTCAAATAAAATTTTTTAAAAAATATAAAGCTTTCAAAATAAACATCAATACTTTAAGTTAAACTAAAAGTATGCCTGGCAAGGCTATAGATGCTAAGAAAGCCTCCCACATCCATCACGGGGGTTGAAAATCAGTGGGATTGTGTCCTGTGCACCCCACGTCCTTCCCTGGATCGGTGAGTCCGGACCTTTGCGCAGCCTGAACTGTCCCCAGCTGCTCCTGTTCACCTGCTCCAGAAGCACCTTTGCAGGATTTAAGCAGCTCCAAGCCTCCTAATCCAGCTGCCCCCTCCACGGGTGTATTTTAGGCAGAGATTTTTGGAAGGAAACAACCGCTCTTGTATTTCGTACGGTGTTGCCAGCTCTTTTCCCCGGGGGACCAGGCAATTAATTCCTGGACAGGATTAGATCTGAGCAGATTCATGAGAGACCCTGAATTTTTGCCTTGCTTTCTCAAGAGCATTTGTAGAAGTTATTTGTACAAAAAGCGTAAGAAACTTCAGCAGGAGAAGAGAAAATTGCCAGTCAGACGTCCATGTAGCACCATCTGCTACAGGGGCCGGATGGGAAGCAGCAGGAAGGCACAAAAAAGAATTGGGGGTGTTGTGACACCAGGAACGCAAGATGATTATTATAATATAACTCCTTGGTTTTCCTCAATATTTAACAGCTGCCAGAGAATTCATAAATGGAAATCTGCATTCTTTATATACTCAGTAGTCTGGATTTGAACTACATAGGAACTAGCTCAGATTAAGCATCAAATTAAGTACCATTTTTTGACAAAGCCGGTACATCTCCCATTTGAATTGCTGATATTGAAAGAGGGCTGTGAAGCTGATGAGTTGAAGGACCCTTTACATTTACCAGATAGATAGGATCAGCCTCTTAAAAATTGCCTTGTTTTTATCTTAAAATTTAATAGCAGTTCTCTGGTGTTAATTTTCTCACTGTATAAAAAAGTATCAGGAACTCTTCATCTCGGTGCCATGTAAAAAGAAGACAATAGGGACAGGGACAAGATTTATGATGGTATTTAAGTATGATATGGAAAGCACGACAGCAATTTAAGCAAGGAAACCGAGAGCAATGGGAATAGTAGCCTAATTCACCCCGTCTGCATTGGGCTCAGACCCAGAATTCATAAAATCACAGAGAAAACGTCCGGGGCTTGCGACTGCCTGAGAAGACAAGTGAATCCCAGCACCACCGAAGGCTAATTATGAGACTTGAGTTTTATTTCTAAAAAAAAAAAGGGTGATCAGAACAACTTTGTGTGCCATAGTTAATCATTACACAGAAGACAACTGGAACTATTTTGCACATGTCCCTCACCTCATTACTAAAGGTGGTGTAAAGTTACTAGGATGAGAAAAGGTGCATTAAGAAGGAAATATATAAAATCTCGCGTCCAGAGATTATTTAACGTCGCGCTTTTATTTTACAAGATTCAGTTCCAGCTTGGTAAATCAGATTTTTCTAAGTGTGCCCACACGTTCCCTGGGCCATCGCAACAGCCGGGGACTCGTGCGAGTGCCCAAGCCGATCCTGCCTCCCCCTCCTCCTCCTCGCAGCATCAGCTGAATCACCAGCAGGGGGTTCCGAGTACCCTAATGGGGCGGATTACGCATCTCTCAGTTATTTTTGGAAGTTTCAGATATATTTTTGCCTAAGGACAATGATTGTGGGGGCTTTTTGCAGTGATCAAATAGCTCTAATACTCTTTTAGACAAACCTTTACATAATTCATGACCAAGTCTAAAGCACTGGATAATACTGATTCGATGATAAAATAAATATTTTCATGTGATCTCAAGAAACCTACTCCTCATGTACACATCTAATTAAGCTCTATAAATCAAACTCTGCAATCTTTACCAAAACCAATGGTTTTCAGTAGGGATTTCCAGCGGAGTTTTGAACTTGCAAGGATTGCAGGAGCTGGCCTGATTAAAATTGCTGTCAGACAATGACTTTTGCTACATAATTTGAAGAGGCTAATTACAAACCTGAAATCTGTTATGAGGAATGCTGTTCACGTGCCGGTGCTGCTGGATTTTGGACAATTGTTTCTCTCAGTCATCACCCACCCGCGCAAAGGACATGCTGCTCCGTGGGGCTGCTAGTTAAGACTAATCTACATTTTGCAAATATAAATATTTTTGTTAAAAGATCACGAAACATAGCAACTAAATGTGTTAAACTGATGATCATTTCTCCTCTCGCAGGCGGAGGGAAAGGCACATTTCTTAGCAACATCTTTGCCCTTTAAATCTATAGCAGGATCTCGAAAACATCCGGATACAGAAGAAACCCCGTGAAGATGCTGTCGTCCTCAGCGCTGACGTAGACCCCGTTCCAGTCCCGTGCGACCTCCAGCCACACCTGGTCACCTGCGCTCAGCTTGAGGACGGTCAGGAAAGACGCCTGGTCGATCTCCTGGCCGTAGAGCGTCTCACGGGCTTTGGCCACCTTCCTGCTGCGGGCGACCAGGCTGACGCGGGCTGGCCGGCCTCGGACGGTGAGGTGGTAGGCGAAGACATACGCCCCGGGCACGCTGCAGTTGAATTTCCCGGTGGAAGGGTTGTAATCTGCTTGGTCGTTGTACAAGATCTTGTCAAATCGAATGGGGACGTTGGGCGGAGGGAAGGGCTTGGACAAGCCGGCGCTGAAGGCTGATCGCAGGAGCTTTGCCGTGTCCCCCCGGGCACCTTTCGCCCCACGGGAGCCTTTCTTTCCTGGGGCCCCTCGGCCCCCCTTGCTGCCGGCGACCCCCTTGGGCCCAGAAGGTCCCATCACACCGGCGGGTCCCAGGTCCCCTTTTTCACCCTTATTTCCTCGCTCACCCTTCTCTCCCTGTTTTCCATCCACCCCTTGAACACCCTCAGCCCCCATCTCCCCTTTGCTGCCTTTCTCTCCCTTTGTCCCCACTTCTCCTCTCTCCCCCTTCGCACCTCTCCCTCCCGGCTCCCCGCAATACCCCTTGTCCCCTGTGTCACCCTTTTCCCCCTTGTCGCCCTGTTCTCCGGCCACTCCTGGGTCTCCAACATCCCCCCTATCTCCCTTGTCTCCTTTGGTGCCGTTCTCACAAGTGTCCCCTTTGGAGCCCTTTTGTCCCTTCAGTCCAGGGAAGCCGTAGTTGCCCTTATTGCCTTTTGCTCCAGCTTCACCTAGGGCAAAGTAGGGGAAAAATAAAGATTAAAAACATTAGTATCGGATTGTTTGGAGATGGAGTGTCATCACTGACAGCAAAGGGAAAGGTCAGCGCAATATTCCTGCGTTTCCCATCCCATGTTTCGTACCTTGCAGCCCAGGTTTGCCTGGATAACCGGGGTTTCCACTCAATCCTCGCTCGCCTTGCTCTCCTTTGCCTCCTAGGACATTTCGCCATTAAAATATTGTTGGTGATGTTGTCTGCAGCACAGCAATCATTACACAGAAGACAACTGGAACTATTTTGCACATGTCCCTCACCTCATTAACAAAACAGATGTGAGCAATGTGTGTTTCTATGAAATGCCTTCAGAAACCTCAGCTGAATCGCACAGCACCAAGCACCATCATGCAGACAACTGCATCTCACCCAAATGCTGGATTTCTGACTCTAATCAGCGTCTCGTTAGGAGGCAGTTGTTGCTGTTTAATGGCAAGATGGAGAAGCTGACAGCTCTGCATTTCTCACTCATGGTATTCCATGAGGACAAAAGCATCTGGTTTTGAAATGAGCAGTTACTCTGCTTTACCTCTTTCTCCTTTGGAACCTTTTGGACCTTGAGGACCCGGGGCTCCCGGCAGACCTTGCAAACCAGCATCTCCCTTCTCTCCCTTGGGACCTGTAATGTAATCACATCAACAAAACTATCTTAGTAAATCAAAGGTTTAACTTTATAAAGAAAATTCAAAAGAATAGCTAAGCAACAAGGCACTGAGGGATACCAGGTAAGGGAAACACTTTTTCCATCACCCTGGGAAGAACTGTCTAATTTGATTCAGCATCATACAACCAATGCAAAGGATGAGACAGGTGGGTTTTGCATTTCACTCTTGGCTGTAGTTAAAGACTTTTTAAAACTAACTTTCAGCTGCCTCAGTGCCACAGGAGCTCAAACATTCATAAAACATCAGAAGTAACCTGTCTTTAATACCTGAGCACATCTAAGGAGCTCCCATAGCTGCATAACTGCCCCCCTCCTTACAAAGAATGAAGTCTGCAAATATAAAAGCGGAACCTGGCAGACAGCTCCATACTGCATAAAGGATGGGTTGAAAGGCAAGCAAGCTCACTTCAATCTTTTTGTTATTATTATTTTTTCATCCACTTGGGAATCTAGAGACTCTTGGTGCCCATCTGGGAGCAGACTATGGCAGCTCCAATCATCACAACACAACCTACTTGACACAAAGACTATTCCATCAATGCTCAAGGGATGTGTGAGTGCAAACTCCCTCTGCAGCCACTATAATTTCCATTAGCCAGTCCCTCCCGAGCTATGGGAAGTGAAAATCCCTCGAGTACACTGTATTAAAAGAAAATTATTTCATGATTTTACCACCTTTCCTCAGATGAATCATTTTTTTATCTCCAATATTAGTGCTACTAAAGTGGACGTTTGCAGACTAATGCACAATTCATTACAGCAGTATTAAACTTAGGTGCTCTACAGATATGTATTTTAGCAGTACAAAAAAAGAGACAAAGTATGTCTCATAAAATATTTAGGTGCTCTATACAGAGCTCCCCCTTATGAGAGCAAGTATTTATTTTAAAATTTGAACACAAATTATTTTTGTATTTAACGTCCTCTTTTTCAAGGGGAAAAAAAAATCCAAGAAAAAAAGATTTCTATCATAAACCTTCAGCAAAGGTACAAAACTGTTTGCAGGTAGTTTTGAGGGTCATAAACACATGGTTGAAGTGAACGTGAAAGTAAATCTGTGACTTCCAGGGGACCAGACCCAGGGACAGAGAATTGAAAACCGTGGCCATGTGGGGCACCTGCCAGCAGTGCCATGGTATGGGGACACCTCTGCCTGTGCTCCCACACTGCTGTGGTCCCCCAAGTGAGTGCCATGGGGACACGGCTTCTTCTGGGGGCTTTCCCACTCATATTGGTGTTTTATAACTTCTGGGATGTGGCTAGCATGCAATTTTTTCGCTCTGGCTTTACATGAGGTATAACCACATTCAGCATTTGCTGCGCAAGTCCTGGCAACTCATTTCTTGAAGGAACGAGAGCGGCGAGACAGGCGTCACCTTACCTGGTGGTCCCTGCTCCCCCGGCCACCCCCGCGGCCCCGCAGTGGGTGGGCAGCAGTCACAGCAGTTGAAGAAGAAGTCGGTCGTGTCGAGTGTGTAGTTCTCAAAGGGGAAGAGTGTGGTGGCCCCTCGGGCCGCGGGGCTCGGGGTGGAGAACTTGGCTCTGGCCGGTGCTGCTGGGAACGGGCTTTTCCCCACGAGGGGGGTGGGAGGGGTGTGAGAGGCACCATCACCTGCCAGCTGCACGGGTTTCGTCTTCGTGTACTTGACATCTGGGGTCACCTTCACTCCCGCGTGCACGGCGGCGACAACCAGCAGCACAAACGCCAAGACGGGCCCCGGTGAGCTCCGCATGTTGGCAGCTGTAGGAAAAGACAAATACCGTAATAAATCACTGCACAACACTCTTTGCATTTGCACATTCACCAAAAAGCCCACTTACCCTGCATCCGCCATCTCTTTTCTTGCACTTTTATTTGCATCCCTTTTACTATATTTTTTAAAATTATTATTATTCCAGATAGTCACCTGGTTTCGCATGAGAAACATCCAGCCCTGCTCATCACGGCTAACCCACAGCCCTGGCACAAGCCAGAGTCACAGAATCACAGAGTGGTTGGGGTTGAAGGGACATCTGGAGATCATACAGTCCAACCCACCTGCTAACGCAGGGTCACCAGAGCAGATCACACAGGGTCGCATTCAGGCGGGTTTGAATGTCTCCAGAGAAGGAGACTCCACAACCTCCCTGGGCAGCCTGGTCCAGGGCTCTGGCACCTCAAAGTAAAGAAGTTTCTCCTCGTATTCAGATGGAACCTCCTCTGTTTCATTCTGTGCCCTGGGCACCATCCTGTTGCTGGGCACCACTGAACAGAGTCTGGTCCATTCTCTTGACATCCACCCTTAGATATTGATTAGTATTGATAAGATCCCTCTCAGCTTCTCTTCTCCAGGCTGAACAGCCCCAGCTCTCTGAGTCTCTCCTCATCAGAAAGACGCTCCAGACCTGCAGGAGTGTCAGGCACACGTGGGCTTCTACTTGCCAGACTACATTACAAAGCCTCATTTTTTATGGGGAAAGTAAAGCAAAATTAGCCCAAACTCCTGCCTACTCACTCCTATTTACCATCACCTTCCAGAGCACTTGTCATTCTTCTGCTCCTGTTGGCTGTGGCTGGACATGCTCCCACAGGTATCAATAGAAGTTATGGGGACAAATTGTGAGTGATACGATCAGTGGGACATATGACATCTCTCTTCTGCACGTATGATTAGGAATAATTCCATAATGATTTCAGAGTCCAATACAACTGCACATTATAAAAAGCTTTGCTCTAAGAGTATAAATAGAGACAAAATGAAACATCAACTATGCCAAAATGTGTCGACTTTTCATTTGTTACTGACTCATTTTCTGGACTCTTTTAGCGTAAACTTTCAGGTCCATTCTTCTTATTTTTAAAGAGTTGGTTTAGCTGAACCACAAAGGAAGAACAAAGTGAGAAGCACATGTTTTTTTCCTATAGAACAGATGACGCCTCTCAGATGACTTGTCATATAAAGCATCTTTGTTTCTTTTTTAAACCGTGTACTGACCTGTAAATACAAATGGAACAGACTCTCTTTCTTGCTGAACCTGTAATCGAACCTTCCTGAGCAGCCAAGGCACTTCATTACATGAAAAAGTCACCAGGAGACACACTGACTGTCCTTGCCAACCATAGGAAAAAGAGATCTGACTCAAAGTCAGGTATTTGGGGGCTGGATGATAATGTTTCTGTCTTTAATAATTCAGTTTTAGAAGAAAGAGTCATGATTTTTTCCATTTTCTCACCAAAAAAAAAATATCATTTAGCGGCAAATTGATTATCTATACAATATCCCCAGCGATCACTGTTGCCCATTGCTGCCACTCAACCCACTCTTTACCCCATCGGCTCCAGTAAAGGATAAATTCTCCCTTCTCCATGCATGTGTGGCATTAGGATGAGACACCGGGCACTGGTTTTTGTCAAAAGCTCGGATTTGCTCCCAACCAGCCCCTGCCAAACTTACCATGAAGGGTTTAACTCCAGGGCTGTTGGTGCCAGAGGGCAGCGCTCAGCACTGGCAGGCAGAGAAGTTGGGTCATCTGCTGGCTAGGAAGAGAAAAAAACACCAAATTCTCCTTTTGAAGAATATACTCATGCAGGAATGTTTTGCCACTGCTGGAGATGACTAAATAAACACATAATTTCCACATGCTGAAAGCCAGAAGCAGAAATTACTGGTTTAGAGACTTGGTAACTTTATGGGGAAATGGCAAATTGGTTTTCAAATCAAAAGCGTTTCTGTGTTTTACTGTCACGAACCACTTCTGCAACAACCTCTAAAACCTCTAAAACCTCTAAAACCTCTAAAACTCGCCAGTTCCATAGGCAGATTGATGGATTGCCATCAAACACTGGAAAAGCATAATCAATTTAAAAAATCATAGCTTACCAGTCTGTTTAGAAAATAAATTGCTCAGAGGAAGGAAGAGATTCTTCATTATAATGGGCAAAGCTGTTCATAAAATAATTATTCTTAAATACATAAACACATTTTAATAAAAATGGGCTTTTTCATTATATTAGCTCACCACCACTGATTCTAAAATCATTCATTGGAATCACTCCACTAGAAAAAATTATGATTCACAATGGACAGAAAATACGAAGAATTAAACTTTGCCTCACTGACATCTCATTCAGTACATCTATATTTAGTTCGATCTAAATATCCACTAATTGTTAGCATGTATCCCACAATAACATTGTAATAATACAGTTTTTCTCTGGTTTGGTCCCTAAAACTAGAATATTTAGATATTGCCGTTCGTAACAGGTATTCAACCCCAATCTCCCAGCTTTAAATATCAGAGAAATGATTGCACTTTCTGTTATTTCATTATTTCAAGTCCTTATGCAGGGGAGGAAATACACTAGTCCTCATACATTCATTACAGACAGTAACTTTTCTTGAGACAAATTATATTGCCAGTATGTCTTAAATTCTATGATTTCATTGGAAATATCCCGCCTGAAGACTAAACCACCAGCGTGTGCTCTCTCCTACCTTACAACCGATCCCGCTCCCAGGATGACCCCTCCTCAATGGCACTTGGAGAAAGACAATCTTCTTTTTGGAGAGAATCGGTTTTATTTGTGTAACGGCTGCTCCCGTGGCCAATGAGATCCCGCACGGTGCGGAGAGAAGGGCAGATTGGCAAAGTCCCCCGAAAGGAACAGGTGACACGGAAATTTGAGGAAATTCAAACCCTTTCCTGTGCTGGGACACTGTTCTTCACATGGGACTTTTTTGGCTCTTCCCCCAACACCAGTTTTTGGGGCTTTGGGAAACTCATCTTTTGACTCGCAGCTCGTGTTTTGGTACCATCAGATTCAGTGGGAATTTGTCCATTTCCCTCCGCAGGGTCCGGGTTTCTCTCTCGCTATTTAATGTGCAAAGTTTGGCATCGCACTCCCCTCCTTACCATGGGAGTTTAGAAATGGTAAAAGCAAAATTACACAAATAGCTGTGTGGGCTCATGAGCGCATGTGTGCATGGGTCTGGATTCCCAAAATGGGAATTTAGCCTCAAATCTGGACTGTCCTGTGTAAATGCAGAGATGGAGCAAGTAAATGCCTTCTGCTCCCTCCACCTCCAGAGGTTTTGTCCTCCTGGGACAAAATCTCTTGTGACAACCTTGTTCTTCTTGGAACTAATAACCTCTTTGGGTTTCATGGGCTAATTGATTTTCCTCGCTCTTTCCCAGCAATCGCAGCTCTTGTTTCCTTCCCATTAAAACAGGGCAGATTTATTCTTAGATTTCCCAACCCGGTTCAGAGTTCAGTACCAAACTCAGGAATGTGAGGCTGCCTTTCATTGCCTTGTCTGGCTGAAATACGAGCAAGGAAACCATCTCGTTCCATCACCCTGAATTTCTTACCTCCCAGCACGCTCCAAGCTCAGCTGCCGGACAAGAAAAGCTGCTTGTTTCAGGCAGAATGGAGAACACCATCAATTCTCCTTTAATGTAAGTGGAGAGAATTGTAATCCTCTGTGATTTATTTGCGACCACCTTTTCCTGCGCAATAGTCTCCAGCTTTCGGCAACAACGAGTTGATTAAGAAAAGTCTATCACTAAGCATAGCAGGCTAGATTGATTCACTTTTTGGGCTATTTCAGAGAAATCAATGAGGAGTTTTGCAGCGAGATGCTCTGTCCTCATGTAGGACACGGTGGAACACGCACCAGCTCTCGCTGGTGCTCATTCATGCTGCTGAAAACAGAGCTGGACCCTCAATTCAAACAGTTCTTTTTCAAAAATTAATAACCCTTTTCAACACTGTAATTGGACTCAATGTTTTAAACCGAAGTTCAAAATACTTGTGTCTTCAGCTGTTATATTTCTGACAAGATCATGGACACATGAAATGAAGATAAAAGGCAACCAAATCAATTATAACGAAATCCTTAATTTGGTCTTAATTCAGGACTTTTCGTTAGCAACAGAAGTTATTCAATAGGGGAACAGAACCATTTTAACTAAGATTACCACATTTTACAGTGTTGCCTCCATATTCACCAAAGTTACTCTTTTACAGACTTCAATTTAATGCCATATTTGCTGCACACTAAAGCTAAAGCAAGAAAAACAGCTTTGATCCTGGGTTAGCGTATTTTTCTGAATAGCTTGACTAGTAGGAGTCTGAAATAGTATTATTAGATTATGTGACAACTGCAGGTTTTTGAATTATACAGTGCTTATCGAGTTACTGAAGCAGTTTGGGAAACTCATGGGTTGAGAGTGTAAATTAAGACTTAGCACTAGATTGATCATCCTGTTTATTCGGGGGATCTGGATCCACGTTTTACTGATACAAATGATTCATGTGGGCCATTAAAATTCCTGCCATTCTGAAACACAGAGGGACATGGCAAACCGCTAAATATATTTAGTATTCAATTAATGGAGTATTTCTTAAATGAGATTCAAAAAGCACCTCCCAGAGGGTTCCACTTCCAAATGTTTGCAAATGAAAATGGAAAATTTAGACCTGCAAGCACAAAGTAGGCTGATCAACTAAAAAAAAACTGGTTTGGAAATACAATAAAGGAGGAAATGGTGAAAACCCAAGCAGCACAGAAAAGAAGCCAGGCTTGTAATAACAGGTAATTTAAAATCTTAATGCTGAAGTATCAAGAAGGCAAACTGGAAAAGGGAATACTCACATAGAATAGGAAGTGGGTAAAAATGGAATTAAATTACATTTGAGCTGGATAAAAAGTGTTAAAAGGAAATTAACATTTCTGTGTGAGAAAAACGACTAATACTTCTCACAAGGTTTCCCAAAACAATTTAGCAGACCTCCTGGAAGAGCCTTCTTCTGCCCCCCACAATAATTTTATTTTTTGAAGCACCGAAATGTGTTCTGGTTTCCTTTATTCACTGTCACAAAACAACAGAACTAAACAGAAAACAGATTGAAATGAAAATTTTCTGCTATGTTGTTAATTAGGAGAGGGAATGTTATCTATCCTGGTTTACCCACCAAAGAGGAAAAAAAAAACGTTAAATTCTCTTTATTAAGAACATGTCAGAATAGACAGAACACAGCTCTGCAGGAGAACCTTCACTGGTCATCAAATTACATGTTCACCTAAATAATGTCCAGTTTTTCTACTACTGGGAACTAAGCATTAAGTGGTGTAAAAACACCATAACATAGCAAGCGAAATATAAAAGATCAAAATCTTTTTTTCACCTGGAGATGCTGCCATTCAGATGCCATGGAGAACAGGAAAAAAAAACAAACCAAAAATCTTTGGAATTTCTCTCTACAGTTGTTCTGTCTTCAGCTTAAAATTTGAGGGGCTGTCATTTGTGATTAGAACTTTAAAGTGTTTAGTATAAATATTAAACAAGGCATTTATGTAGAAAAAAGGAGCTACTACTCATGCTTGACTTGAAAAAAATACTACCGTAGGGCTTTTTATTGGATGCAAAGGAATAAAATAATATCCCTGTAAAATCAGTGTCATTGCATTTAGTGTTATTAAGATTCAGATATGATGGAAAATCCTGCATCAGTCTGTGCCAGTATATCCCCCAAACCCTGCGCCATATGTTGTTTTAAATTTCCTAAGTCTGCAGGGTAGCAGTGCAGTTATACCTAACTAGAGATTTGTTACAATTTAAAGTATAATGGCTAAAAGGATCCAAAAGCTACCATTTCCCATAAATAAGCATTTAGGGAGTTATTTAAGGACTATGAGAACTTCATGATACCTATTACATTCTATCGAGTCAATCGCTCGACGAGTCCCTAAATGCATATTTAAAATACCAGTAACACGTACTTATTTCTGCGAGAGACCGGAATTACAGCACACGAGTTGCTGTAGCTCATCAGGCTGAACTCCCACGCAGATGCTGATTTTTTTAAGTCCTTTTAGGAGTGGAAGATGACCCTGCAAATAAATGCAGGTCTCCGTGCATCGCAGCGCTCCAAGCCCTGCTCCAGGGCACCGATCTCCTTTGCCAGGACCTCCAAGTGCCTCTGGTCTCGACTAAGAACCACATCCATTGTGCTCGTCTGGAAACTCTAGATGGTCAAAGGTAAAAACATGATAAAATTACCTGGCTCCCCTTTTACACCCTGGTGGCCCTTTGTGTGCGGGGCTCGGGGATGTCACACAAACCCTGCGGATCTGGTGAACTGCTGGTTTTCTTCAGTGTGGTTAAGAAACAAAATAGTCCTCAATAGCCGTGCCTGTGCTCATAGCAAGAGGTGGGATTGTTGCCCTCCTTGTCTCCGGTGCCACCACTGAGGGCAGATGATATTTGCTGGAGAGGGGGCTGAGATGCTGGTTGTCCCTTCGGGGTGAGGGGTGTCAGCCACACACTGCGGCTGACGGTGTCAAAGCAGTCCAGGAAGCCCTGAGTGCCACCCTCTGGGACCACCTTGGTGGCACGTGTCCCCAGCCTGGGACAGCAGGTTTCCAGGTCCCCATTCTGCTCCTGGTATTGATGGGAACCAGCTGAATGCACCAGGAGCAAGAGCTTTCCCAGCAAAATGATTACCGACAAAAGTAGAGAAGCGGTACGCAGTTATAATCATAGAATCCCAGAATAGTTTGGGTTGAAGGGACCTTCCCAGCCCCCCCAGTGCCCCCCTGCCATGAGCAGGGACATCTGCACCAGCTCAGGTTGCTCAGAGCCCCGTCCAGCCTGGCCTGGGATGTCTCCAGGGATGGTTCAGCCACCACCTCTCTGGCCAACCTGGGCCAGGCTCTCACCACCCTCAGGGCAACAATTTCTTCCTCATGTCCAGCCTGAATCTCCCCTCCTTTACTTTAAAACCATAATGCAGTGCAAGTACCCCACCTGAAGAACATCTACCAATGCAGAAACTTACCTCCTATCCACAAATATGAAGATTCTTGTATTCACAAGCTTAGGTGCTAAAATAAATACAAAAAAATGCATACATTGCACAGTCCTTGAAGAAGCACAGAAAGATCTCCAGTGTCACTCTTTGCAGGACACATAGAGCAATAGCTGCTTTATTGCAGCTTCCTGGAAATTATATTTTCTGGCTGAAATCTCGTTTTTCATGTTTAATATATGAAAGCCATGAGATAGTACCTACTACCTCTGAGGTAATGTGCTGCCTTCGTGTTCCTTCCTGAGCAAATTCTGCAGCCTGAAGTGGCCACTCGACACTTCGTGATGTACATCCCAGTATTTAATTATTCTGAGATCAAAATAACCAAAGAAGTACATCATGCCTATAGCATGTCACAAACCAGCAGGTTTATGTATAAATTTATAATTGATTATGTCTAAATATAATTGATTATGTCTAAATATGTCAAAATATTTCTTTCTCTCAAACCAAATATTTGCCTGTGAAATAATTTGGTAGAAATCACAGGGACCTCTATAAAAAGTCATAAGCTGTAATTTACCTTTTAAAAATACTCATACTGTGGACTAGAAAATTGCATTTTGGACAATATGATGGCAAGGAGATGAACTGTCAGAGTGATTGTATACGAACATCCAACTTTAATTGGATTTTCTGAACAATTTAAAGAGGCGAGTGCCCTTTGTGGCTTCTGGTGGGCGCAATTCAGAAGCTAAATTGCATTTATGGAGCCAAAATAAGGAGGAGACAGGGAAGGTGAGTTGGCAACATCACACCTGGAGAAAGATGCGCTGGAGGAGACAACAGGTTTGGACCACCCTGAGCACAGGAGTTAATACCTCTGAGCTCTGTATTGTGTGGGGGCCCAGAGAAGCCAAATACCTGAAGTTCAAAACTTGGTCAAAAATTGCGAATGACCACTGTTTAAAAGTTCATTCTAATATCCACGGTTATTTCTTTTTATTTTTTTACAAATCAGATAAGGTGTGGTCATACAGGTGCAGTTGTACTTGGATCAACTGCATTTATTCTCATGTATGTAAAGTTTCCATAAAGTTCCATAGACAAATAAAACTGCTTTGGCTGGCTGACAAGTTTTAAGAACTTTATTTTACTATGAGAACAGCCAACATTTACCAAAGGCGTATGCTGGGATCACTAACACAGCAGCAGCCTATTAATCTGCAAAGGGCAGGCGTTATTTCCTCAGAACCTTTAAGCCAGCGCTGTGGATTAAGCCAAATATTATCAGTTTTCATCTAATTATTTCACAGAGGGTCTCTCTAGCTCCATAGGCCTGCCACTTTCCCTTCTGAAAGACAAAATTTAATTAAAATCAAGAGCTTATGCCTACACACCTTCTTTTTAAAAAGGGAAAAAGAGTATCAAGAAGCAAGTCAGGCTCCAATACTGCCAACCCCCTAGTTTTGCCATGAGATTTAGTATATTTAGTACTTTTAAAGATTAATCTTTTAAAATCCTGTGATTGCAGAAAATTGCAGATTTCATTTTTAAAAAGCCAGTTCTGAGCCTTGTGTTAAAAAGGCTCAGACTCTAGGAAGTAAATGACAATAATCCCAAATGTAATTATGTTCAAACTTTTCCAGTCTCATAATTGGAGAAGAAATGACTCAGAGATTGTCATATTTAAGGGACATCAACCTGGTAACTACAACCATTTGTATACAAAGAGATAATAAGCCACGTTTCTGATTTCTGAGTCAGATTGTGCCCTTGTCTGTACTAAGATGTACGTCTGAATAGCATCAAGTAAAACACCGGGACACAGACTCAGGCCTTGCCAGGTCCTCAGCTACACTACCAGGCTTTTAATTATTGTAGGTTTTATTAATAACCAAAGTCTGTGTTCCAGCTGCACCTGCCCAGGAGATGGCGACATCTCACTGTTGGACACAGCTTGTCCAAGGCGAAGTGCTTTGCATTAGGAAAAGCTTTTGTCCTAAGCTTATTATTCTGTAATAAACACTGCAATCATTATCTGTTTTAATACTGTGAAATCCAGTCAGCCTGAAACTACCCAAGTTAAGAAGCATCTTAGGAGATAAAGGGCTTATAGATCTCTACAACAGCAGAAATTTTACTATTTTATTTTATTTATTTTATATAAAATTTTATTTAAATTTTATTTAGCAAAGAATCTGGTCCTGCTCCTCTGTGGCCCACCGTCAACACACAACAATGCAGACTCCTTTGCAGGTCATTTTACACTGGGAGGTATTGCAACACCCCTTGGAAATAAGGAAACGGAAACATCTATTTTCCTTTAACCCAGATTCTTCTTTGCACTGGCAAATATATGTTTTGTAATAAAGCAAGGTTATGGCACTTAAAGTCACAGTGCTTTAAAGAGTCGCATGCTGCAATCTGAGAACCTTCGGAGAAAGCAAAAAATCCAGGAACAAAATGGTCTGTGTGTGTGCTGGACTCAAAACTTGTTGGGAGTTTATAGTATTTACAAAATTAAAGAGCAGCGGGGAGGGAGAGAATTGTTTTTTCTGACATATAAACTAGATGCACGGGACTTTGGATCAACACTGAAGTCAGAGGAAAGATTCCCACTGATTTCTTTGGAACAGGCACTTAATGCCCATGCAAGGTGAAAATTAACTATCCTAGAAACACAGGTCTCCGTTTAACCACAGGCAAGAGGTGGTATGAGAAGCAAATTGTGGTTTGGGGCTCATTTCACACCTCAGCATGCTCAGAGACGAGCTGCGGAGGCAACGAGATGCACGTTGGGTTTGCATCTCCCATCCATCTTTCTCCCACACTCATTTATCCTAATTTTCCTCAAGAGAAGCCACTGCACAAACCTCTCTGTGTCCTCCACACCTCACCCAGCAGCAGCAGTAATACAGGGGAATGTATAATAATATTAAATTATAATTATGAATAAAATACCTTGTATTTTTTAGGTCTTCTGATGAGGGCAGGAGCAGAGTAACCTCCTTCCACCTCTCCCAGCAGACCTTGAAAAAGCAAAAGTGCCTTGGTGGGAAGGATTTCCACAGCAGCAGCTGCTGTTTGTGACGAGGTGACAGAATCTGGTTTGGACTCCAAAACAGTGACAAGCTTTGCCATATGCCAGACCTCGTGGTGAAATGTAGCATATTTTTACAAGCAGAGCTGAAAGACGAAGAAGGAGGTTTCCACACTGGCTGTGAAGAAACAGGGATGAGGGGGCAGAAGGTGGGATGGAGAAGGATAACACATTTCAGAAATTGTGGAGAATTGTTGCTTCAGCCGGAGGCTCAGCACACGAGGGCACTCCAAGCGCTCCCGACAGCCCTGCCAAGGATGGTTTTCCAGTCTGCACCACCCAAAGATAAAGCACAAAGATCCCGGCCCTCGGCCTTAATCACCCCCGCAGACCCCAGACATCGTGTTCCGCATCCTGAGCATCCTGCTCCATCCAGGACCAGCACAACAGGAGACAACAAACATCTTCCCAGAATAACTTACCAACAGCCTCTGGACAAAAAGGGCATCTTTGAACACTGAGTATATGTGATTAATAGATAAAACACGAAAAGTCAGGTATCTGTGAGACCTGCATCTTCTAAACTTGTTTCCCTTGAGAGTAGTAATAAAGAATCTATATGGTCAAAGTAAACAGGGGAAAACAAACAAAAACACCACAACAAACCCTTGCTAATAGAGAATTGCTCATTTTAAGAGAATTTCCCATGGCAAACTGGTGTCAGAATGAGTAGGACTAATCACCAGGCTGGCTGTAGTCACGCAAGATTGTAGAAGATCATGAGAAGACAAAACAGCAGATGGAACTGAGTGTTTTGAAAATGAAGCTGAAAGCCTCTTCCAGCAACTGGGTGCGACCCAGAGGAGCCGTAAAACGGGCTGGCACTGCCTTCCAGACCACCAGAGAACACAGCTGCCTTCTCTAGAGGGAAACTTTACACTCCTAAAGCAAATTAATTTTTCCCTAAGCCACTTAGGAAGCAGTTAGAGGAGCACACCACGCATTCGCCACCACAGCCATGGGTTGCTGCCTACCCACTGGATGGAGATCGGGAACCGTGCCAGTCACCCAGTAGGTGTGGGAAGAGGAACAGCTTGTGTCTTGGAGGTACGAACATCCCTGGCTGAAGCTTCCAGCAGCTTTGCCTGTCACAAATCAAGATCTTGTAGATGAGCCATTGCTAAGAAGAAAGAATTCTGCGATAACTTAATATAATAGACCTACTTGTGAATATTCAACCCAAACCAATACTGATTTGCTCACATTCACTTCTCCTCCTGTTTTGTCTTTATGATTGTTCAAATGAACCAGCTTTGTAGCAAGTAGGTATGACAATGAAACAATAAATTTCCCAGTAACATTTAGAGAAAGGTATTTTTAATCCAGAAGCACAAATATTCGCACCTGATATCTGAGTGAGGATGTGAGTATGGACATGTTCAGATCTCCTATAGGTCAATAACAAGGTTACAATTACAATGCGAGATCACACACTTGCTTACACAGACCATTAAACTGGCTGTAGCAATTTAATATTGTCAAAGGGACAGAGTGATGTGAAGATCTGACTCATGCAGGATTACAGATCCTGCCCAGCCCATGTACTCCGAGTTGATTAATCCTTTACCTTCTAATTAATTGCCGTACCTGACTCCAGAATGCCACCCAGCCCAGGCAGAGTTACCCCAACCGGACTTTACCCAGAACACCACTTAATACTGATACTTATGAGGACAAGTGATGGGCTGCTTCTAAATAACCACAAATTCGCTGTATGCTACTTCGAAGCAGTTTCCCGTGCGATATAATTCCTCACACCAGACCACGGATCTTACCTTGTACAAAATCCAAAAGAAATGTCACCACGAGGCAGGATCAGACCCAGCCACTGCTGCCACCGCTGTCCCACCAGCCAGCGCCTACACAGCCCGTCCTGCCTTGGGGGCACCTTTGCATTAATTCCCAAAATAGAAGCTATGGACCGATGGGGTGTTCAGCTAAAGCAAGCGGAGAGATAACCACCCACGAATGGTTGTCACACACACCCCACAGAGGCGATTGCTTTCTCCGAGATAAAAGGTTGTTCTCTAATTCGTCAGGCTGACTTTAAACACAGTTTTGTCAGGAGATTGGTCTGTGATTTTTGACAGGACCACAAGAGGAGAGTTACAGCAAATTGGGACAATACTCAAAGGTTTAGCCAGAGCAGCATCTCTGCCCAGCATCCCAGCCCAGGGATGTTTTACAGGAATATTTTGCAAACTCAGACGAATCAAGCATTATGCTTACTCTGGAAGTTTCCTTTCCATTAATCAAGACAGCCTGACTAGCTAGACAAGACGTGAAAAACATATATATCCAGATATCTCACTATTGCAAAAAGAAATGACCTTAGGCTTTTTGTTTTGTTAGGTTTGCAGGAACATCCCTGGGTCTGTTCAGGTAACCAGACCTGCCAAGGACTCTCCTGCACTTAAAATCTACTTCTCCAAGATAAGACTGCACAAAAGAAAGTGAAATTTCAGACCTTGCGTGCGAGACAGCAGATCTACCACCTACAGAAGACAGGTGCAGACTATGTAGCAGAATTAATAAAAGCATCATCGTGGCACTTTGACATGAGTTGGTAAATATTTGACATTCAAAGCTTGCAAATACCCAACGTACATATTGGCGGCACCACAAATGCAGACGGCTAACAAATGAAGACCTTTATTTTTAGAATGTTAGCCCCTTCCTGCCCTCAAAGAGTCACCTTAATCTCTATCGAGCAGCCTCCCAGCCCGGTGGTTTCCCTTCCAGGGTGGATGAAGCCTGAACGGGTGAGTGAAATAACCGGCAGAAGACATGGGGCAGGGGTGCTGCAGAAACCTCTGTGGCCGCAGGGATGCAGGACGGTGCTCCCTGGCAAGAAAGCAGCTGCTGCAGAAGAAACATCCATGTGTTGGATCCAAGTCATGCGCGGAAAGGCAAACTGCAGGAGTGAGCAGAAGGAAATGGGATGGAAATGCACCCAGAGAGCAAATCCAGCCACGTGCTGGCCCACGCTGGGAAGAAAATGTGCCCGTTGGCAAGGATTTCCATAACAGGGTGTGACAGAGCCTAAAGACTCGTGAAATATTCAAAGACTATAGTTTTGACTTTATAAACGTTATGTTAGCGTTTACGGCAGGTAAGTGGCTTTATTCCTGTCTCAAGGGAGTAATCTTCTGGATGTTTCCTGCAGGAGCGAAAGCCAGCGCTCAAATCCCCAGGAATAATTAACTCAAGTCCTCAGTTATGAAACAAGGGAGCAGACCTCCCAGAGCACCAACTCCTGGGGAGACAAGGCAACAAACTGCCTTATTTTCGTATACTTTATGTAAGTAACAACTTGGGTATGATTTTTACCATGACAAGCACAAGACCCTTAGAGGAGCCTGAGGTTCAAGCAGGTTTGGAGGGAGAGGCTGGCAACCCCAAGGAAGGTGACAGCTAGGCCTAGCTTATTGATATTATTCATCTTTTATTGTATAGGCCTGGTTTTAAGGCATCAGGAGGCTTTTTGGCTCCTTTGCTCAGGGGACAAGGGTCTCCACTGAAGAGAAGCTGCCAAATTGAAGTACACTGTGATTAAGTTATAAACAACGTACCCATCATTAACCAATCGACAAGATCAATGCTTTCTGGCCACCTGCAAAACGAGGGGATATTTCTCAAGTTTTAGATCCTTCTGCACGACAAGAGGGAAACAGAAGATTAAGTGATACATTGTCTAGAAGCAGAGTGCTTAGTTTATATTTAACTAATAATTAATAGATGAATTGTAAGAAACTAAACAATTATAACTAACATCATATATTATTTCTTAGTATAGATGTATTGTATGTCAAAATTTTCAAAAATTGTAATGCATATGTAATAATTATGTGAATATAAGTAATGCAAGAGCATTCGGTTACTGGAGCACTTATGGAGGATGATCCCCAGTGTTCCCCAGCACTGATAAAATAAAGAATGCCTGTTTAACAGTATAATTGACCCTGCTGTTATGTTTATTTCTCCATTTCACCACAGCCCCAGGGCCATCCGGCAGCAAGGGATGAGACTTTTCATTTCCTTTTTTTCTTTTTTTCCCTCGCTTTCTTTTAGCTCCCGTTTCATTGCTTTGCTTTTCATTTCTTCTAAGGTACAAGCCAGCAGGCTTCTGCTGGGTCGGCGAGTGGAGGAGACTGAGTGGAACAGGCAGCTCAGGGAGAAACAGCAAGTGAGGGGAAAGAGCTTTTCCTCTCTCAACAGCAACGTGCGATAAATCAAACCACAGCCTCCTTCAGATTAAACCCTGTCCTTCTTCTCACGCAAGAGTTACTAAACCTGGACTCAATCAGGAGGCAGTTCTGACCATCCTTGGTGAGGTTCCTCCCTCTGGAAGCACCAGCCCTTGAAACTCCAGCAGGGCTTGGCAGGGACCCTGCAGCCCTGTCTGCAGGCAAATAACACCTGATTATCAGCAAATCTGTAATTCATTGTAAAGCAAATCCTTCTCCATTTGATAAGATAGTGTGTGTCAAAAGACAAGTGTGAAGCATTCATATACACACTGAAGCTTCGTCTTGTGTAAATTGGCAAGTGCACCTCATGCAACCATCAGCAGACGGAGTGAAGCAAGACAGCACCAGATCATTGGGCTGATAATGCGACTGTGGGAAAGTTACTTGTAAATTCCTCTTTGAAAAATACCCTAACAGTACAGCTAAAGCTGTGGAGCAAGTGCTCTGATAGCCAAGAATGCTTTTGCAAGTATTTTTACGAGACTAGTGTGATAGCCACCTGCTGCTATTTCACTGGCAAAAACACCATTTCAAGCACCATCCACCCTGGCATGAGGTATTTTACCAAGTTCAGCTGCACGCACAGGCACAACGCGGGCTCCCGTGGTACTCCAGGGCTGGCGGGAGCTCTGCTTCGAGCTGGAAAGGTACACAACTATTTCTAAGTCTAAAACAAAGCCTCTGCGTAAATGCTTTTTAAGATCAAAGACTAAGCAAGCATCAGTTCTGCAGTCAACATCCATAAAAATAGCAAAAGAGGCACCATTCTCACTGTATGAGGTGGGAATGAAAGTGTCCCACCCCGAGTGCCCCTTTGCCGACTGCGCGGCTTTGTTTGTCTAAGTGCCTTTTAAAGATATTGAGGAAAGAGCATTTTTAAAGCATCATTAAAATGTGTTCAAATATTAGAAGAAGAGCTTTAATAACTGCAGTTACATCTGGCCCTTGAAACAATTTGTGGTCCTTTATGACCTTCTGTGGTTCAGAAGCCACCAGAACAGGGACACTGTGGTCCCACCGTGCTGGAGGTGACCCCAGCTCCCACTGTACCTGGCAAGGAATTTGCTCGTCTTCCATGAGCTCTTCATTTTGGTACAGTGCCAGTGCAAAGTTTCAGGTGCAGACACTACACAGGCAAAACTAATTTTGGAGAGGTCACCAGGAGCAATCCAGGGATCCCTCATCTCCAACAGTACTACTGCACTAGCCCCAAAGCTAAAGCCACTATGTCTTAGACATAACCCAGCAGCAAAACCTACAATCTTTAATGAATTAACATAAGATAAAACCCTTCCTTTCTTAATGCCACTCATTTATCACTTAATCGGTGGCATATATAACAGTTTTGAAGGCTGAGAAATAGGATCAGCCTGTCAAGATCAGGTCCCTGCAATTGCTTTGCTTGGGGAATGAGATTCTACCTGGTGTCCTGCTGCTGAGGGGAAACAGGGAACAAAGCCTTTCTGCTACTTTTATTTCTCACTCACACTGCAAAGTTAACTTCTCAAGTAGCTCTTTGATAGTGAGCAGGACACTAAATCATGGAGGTTTTATACTGAGGAAACTTAAGCCTCATGGCAGCATCACACAGTATTTCACAGGATTCCAGATAAAGTCTTGTAAGTACTTGTCCACCCATATCTCTCTTCTCTGGAAACACCTCATCTGATACGTTATCATCATTTCCCCCGCACACACCCGTAACACGGGTTTCTCCCAGCCACGCTGTAGCACATTGCAATGTGCTTTCCCAGCAGAGGATGGTCCAATGGTCTTTCCCAGCAGAGAATCCCAACACCAGCATTTCCCAGGCACCTGCCAGCACCCCTGGGCACCCCTTCCCGCACCCAGCCCCCCAGAATCACAGAACCACAGAGTGGTTGGGGTCGAAGGGACATCTGGAGACCATCCAGTCCAACCCACCTGCTAACATAGGGTCACCAGAGCAGATCACACAGGGTTGCATTCAGGCGGGTTTGAACGTCTCCAGAGAAGGAGACTCCACAACCTCCCTGGGCAGCCTGGTCCAGGGCTCTGGCACCTCAAAGTGAAGAAGTTTCTCCTCATATTCAGAAGGAACCTCCTGTGTTTCAGTCTGTGCCCGTTGCCTCTCATCCTGTCATTGGGCATCACTGAACAGAGTCTGGTCCACCCTCTTGACACCCACCCTGGAGATATTTATCAGCATTGATGAGATCTCTTCTCGGCTTCTTTTCTCCAGGCTGAATAGCCCCAGCTCTCTGAGTCTCTCCTCATCAGAAAGATGCTCCAGATCCCTCATCATCTTCGCAGCCCTCCACTGGCCTCCCTCCAGTAATTCCTTGTCCTTCTTAAGCTGGGGAGCGCAGAACTGGTCCGAGTACTCCAGATGCAGCCTCACCAGGGCAGAGCAGAGCGGGAGGAACAACTTCCCTCGACCTGCTGGTCACACTTTTCCTAATGCACCCCGGGTACCATCGGCCTCCTTGGCCACAAAGGCACATTGCTCCCCTCGCTACCTTATCAACTATACTATAAGCTTATATATTGCAAAGCATTGATATAATATAAAGCACTAACTAAAAGCCGGCTTGGCGCCCTGTCCTGGGCCTGATTCCGCTCCGCCCGCCCCCGCCGCCAACGGGAGCGCAGCAGCCAGGGGCGCGCAGCGGCTGCGGCAGCGGGCGGGGCGGAGCGGGGCGGAGCGGCGCGGAGCGGCGCGCAGGGGAGCGGCGGGGACCGGCCCCCGGCGCGGCCGCGGCCGGCGGGGCGCGGAGCGGGGCGGTAGGTATTTAAGCGCGGGGGCGCGGGGAGAGCCCCGTCGGGGAGCGGCGGAGCGGTGCGCGGCATCCCGCGGAGCGGGGCGGAGGTGAGGCGGGCGCGGAGCCGCCGTGCGGAGCGGGGTTGCGGGGACCCCGCAGGGCTCGGTGCTGGTACCGGCGGTCAGCTCCGCTCGGCCAAGGGCATCGCGGCGGGAGCGACGTCCCAGGGTGTCCCCAAATGAAGGGGCCGGTGCCCTTGGGCGAGTGGAGCCGCGTACTCTGCGCGGCCGGCGGTGGCTGGGGAAGAAGCGCTGGAGCAAAGGCCTTGGAGCAGGGGTGGCAGCAGCAAAGCTCCAGAATTTACCTTCCTCAAGGTGGCTGGTGCCATTGCAGAAGGACCTACAGCCTCCAGTGAGGTTTCTCCGGGTTTGTTGCTGCAGACCTGCAGTGAGAGGTTTCCAAGTGGAGCTGCTGATACAGCTGTCGGGAAGGTGGTTTTGCCTTAGCAGGGATTCACTGAAAACAAGTCCAAAAGTCAGAAGGAAAAAGGCTGAAATAGGTGGGGAGCGGTGGAGGAAGGAGGGCGAAGATGCTACTTGTACCATTGTGGTGGCAATACACCCTGTCTGTAGATTTCTGCATTTTACGTTTAGAGCTGCTTGTTGCTTCCAGTAACCTGTCAGTGTGAAGCAGGTGCAAGAGTATGTCCTCATTGGAAAAGCAAAGTCAGGACAGTATAGAGGAAAATCCCTGTAATAAATGCTACTACTTCACTAAATCAGCATGCATGGTACTTTTGGGATTGTGTATTTTTTAATGCTTTAGGAATTGGGATGCTTGTTTCTCTTTTGCTTGTGAATATGAGTATAGCACAAATAACTATGTCTTGAGAGCAGTTCTGTGAGTCCTCGGAGTGATTTCTAGATGTTGCGGTTTTGGCAGAGCAATGCAGGGATGCTCTGCACAGAGCACGTGTGTTGTTCATCAGCAGCGATGGGAGATGTGGTGAAAGGTGCCCGGAGAGCAGCTCAGGGCCACAGGAACACTTGGTCCATCTCCTCTGTGCCCAGAAAGTGTCCGGGACAC
Source organism: Caloenas nicobarica (assembly GCF_036013445.1). Taxonomy (NCBI): domain Eukaryota; kingdom Metazoa; phylum Chordata; class Aves; order Columbiformes; family Columbidae; genus Caloenas; species Caloenas nicobarica. The sequence continues at coordinate 27,113,897 of NC_088252.1, forward strand.
ATGATGCAGTGAACAGCACCAAGACTCGGGTGCCCCAGCTCACTGATAAGGAAAAGCATCCATTGCTCTGCAATACTTTCTGCTGATCCTGCTTTTACCGAGCTTTTAATTTGTGTGGTATGTGCATACCTCAAGCCTGGCCAAGTTCCTGGCACAGAGCTGAGTATTCCCTGAACTGGAGCCCACGATGCTGGGCTGTGACACGATGCTGGACTGTGTCCCCGTGGAGGGGAACCGGCCTTGTCCCGCTTGGGTGCTCCTTCCTCTGCTCCCGCAGCCTTGTCTGCATGTATGTGGGCACATGCAAAGCACTTGAAATAAGATGTCAACAGATCACCTGGAAACCTTCTCCTTTCTCTTCACCCGTGCTGTCTGCTCCGGTTAAACACAGCGTAACACAGACCCTATTGCTTTTCAGGGGAAATTGCATGTTGTGTTGCAACTTTGAAGAGCCTTGTCTTGGCCTGCTACCTGACAGGAGTATTTCTTGTGTCCTTCCTTCCAAAAATTAAGGATGGCTTTGCTCTCCCCCCCATTTGAAGGGTATTCCGCTATATCAGGTTTTCTGTGTTCAAAACCGTTTGCTCATAGGGATGAAGTGGCCTGCGAAGGAAGTTGTTCCTTTTTACATATACGGGGTTAAATCACTTTCTGTGAAAAACACGAATCTCCATTTTTAGGTATCTGTTGCAAGTATCTCACTGGGTTTTTCTGTTTCCCTTTTAGACCAATAACTGGCATGGTGCAACGTTGCTTCCTTTCATTAGATTTCAAAGGAGATGCACTTGCACAAGAGCTTGGTACCTGTTTTCCACTAATACCTGTTGTAACTACGACAGCATTCACCTTCTCATATTACATATAACCCAAGACCAGCTATTATTTTCAGCTGCTTCAGAAATGACTCAGAGCAAACCAAAGAAGTCTGAACAAAGTAAGAACTACATTTGAAAGTAAATCTTTTTGTAGAGCCCAAACATCTCAGCTATTTGGTTTATAGAGCGATGTGTTTACACAACCCCCTGAACTTTAAAGTCTTTTAAGTGCCTTTGAAGGGTGTAGCCAATGTCCCAAATCTGAAAAGTCTTGCAGGAACTGAGGCTTGTCACCAAAAACAAAGCCAAACCCCCTCTAAGATACTTCCTGGAACAGTTCTTCGAGAACTCTCAATTTTTAAGTATTTGCAATTTAAACCTGATGCTGGTCTCTAGTCACAAGTTGGAGGTCTTGTCTGGGAATCAGCTCTGTTCAAAACCACGTTAATAAATGATGTGTACACTGAAAATACAGGGAAAGCCTGCCCTGAGATTTCAGCTTGCCAATTTATCAGTCTTCCCTGGCAGAGCTTGTCACTGAAGGTCAGTTTTGCTCCTGTCACAGGGGGAGGACTTGGAACCCAGAACATGCTCAGCCCAGAGAGAGCTGGAAAGCAAAAGGCTTGTACATAAACTGTAAGAAGCAGCTGGTTATGTAAGGAAATGACTGGGGAAACTTCAGAGGGAGGAAGAACAGAAAATTCTTTGAAAAATTAATTTGGCCTTGGAAGAAAATGGGACAGAGCTGCTTCGAGAATGTTTTTCTTGTAGAGAAGCTGCATCTTCTCCTTCCTCTGTGCCTGAGTGCAGAGAAAGGGGAGTGCGCCAATAAATCAGCCAGGCTTCAAAGTTAGGAGGAGATGATTTGAAGGAAAAAAAATTGTTTTGTTTGGGTTTTTTTTTTTTTGCTAGGAGCAGCCTAAAGTTTTCAGGGAGTAGTTAAGGCATGAAATCCATCTCAACATTAACTGCTTTCAACTGCTATGCTCTTAGTTGAATGGTTGGGAGCCTCTCTCCAAATGAGATCCCTGCAGGTGCAGCGATCATCCTCTCCTTTCTTGAGAGTCAACAGCTTATATATCGTACTTAAAATTGCTTCCTGCATTGTTGTAGGCCATCATACACTCCATCCGTGTATTTAACTTGACTGAAGGAGCAAATAATATTTCAGTAATCACCTGGGTGTACTGCAGTCCAGGTGGAGAAATAGTCTGACAAAGAATCCATTTGCTCCAATTAGAGATGTGTCCATGCAGCTAAATTATAGTGCCGAAGTGACGTTTGGGACTACAGTGTTATTGAAGAGCTGTTGAAGGAGAATGCACATGAGGACTCGGTTTGTGTTCAAAGCTGGAGACGAGGAAGTCTGGGTCGGGTTTTGTGCAAGTGTGGCACTGCCACTTGACCAGTGCTTTGCTGACTCGTTTGAAGCTACCAAAGGTAAAAGGAAGTATTTTTGCCAACAGAGAAAGGTGTTTGTTAGACCTCTAGGTCTTGTATGCGTTATGTAACTTTTTTCCATTTAAGAGAAACAAAATAGCAGCTCCCTCCTACCACTGAGGTCAGCAGGAAGGAGGGTTAGTGTTGACAGAAGATGCTGGAGCTCCTTCTTCTGAGCAAGGGAAAGCAGAAACGTGGCTGAAAATGTCATTGCCTTTTCTGCCTTAATGCTTCCACTCCTGCAGTATTTTTCTAGTCCTGGAAGATTTTTTTTTTTTCCCCTAAAAAAAAAAAACAACATAGGCACAGTCGAAGCATGTTCACCCCCATGCAAAATGTCTGAGTCACGGACAGCAATAAAATTTTACCAGCTCTGAACTTCATTGTGGTGCTGCATGGATAAGAACACACACAGAAGAAGAGTTTCCCATTCCTGTAGCTGCAGTAATGTATGGCCGAGCACACCACGAGGTGCTGATTCAGGAAGATAAACCAGAGATGGCCTCATGCTGCTGGGCTTTTTTACTCCAGAATCGGGGGAAGATACTTATTAAAATGTAAAGACATTTTTAATGGTGCACAACTGTCCACAGTGGGAGCTGTGTAGGGATTATTCCTGCTGTTCTTGTTCACATTCTTTGTCTGGCATTACCTCCCTGTGAAAACAAGCTTTAGGGCACATTGAAACATCCATATGTAAGTAATCAGGGGGTTTTCTGCTTGTCAGTCGGTAATCAGCAGATTTCTAGGCCAAGCTGGTACTATATGGCCATGGGCCATGCTGGATGTGGGGAATCTGAGCAGCAGAGGTGAGATAGAGGAACAGACTGAGCCATCCCTGGGAAATGCTGGTGTTTGGATTCTCTGCACAATTTTAACTGCTGCCTCATCTGAATTTCCTCCTGATTTCTTCCTGACTACCACTCCACAGGACCTGTCTTTTATTCCTTATCCATTAAGCTTGGTGCTTACTGAATAAAACATATTAAAGCAAATGTGTGATGGACTGGGAATGTGAATGCTGTTGTTCTGTTTGTATTTTCAGAAATGTCAGTCTATGTAAAATCAGTGGGTTCATCCCAGAGTTGTTACATGAAGAGGATAAGATTGGTGCCTTGGATAATAGAATCATTTCAGTTGGAAGAGACCCTCAGGATCATCAAGTCCAATCATAACCCAACTCCAGCACTAAACCTTGTCCCTAAGAACCTCATCTAAATGCCTTTTAAACCCCTCCTGGGATGGTGACTCCACCACTGCCCTGGGCAGCCTGTTCCAATGCCCAACAACCCTTTCCATGAAGAATTTTTTCCTAATATCCAATCTAAACCTCCCCTGGTGCAACTCGAGGCCATTTCCTCTTGTCCTATCACTTGCTAAGTCACAGTATTCTGAGTAACAACAGAACAAACCCATCTACCACAATAAAATTACAAATAAGAGCAATTACAGATAAATAACCTGCAGAAAAGGCATATATTTCAATACCTAAGGGGGATGACTACCCGTTCCTCTTCTAATAGCTGACATTATTTACATATCGGACAACTTTAAAATAATTATTGCACTTTGTCTTGTCACATCTGCCATCTGGAGCTTGCATGTTATAGGTGTCCTGCACTGAGACCAAATATGAGCCTTGTGTGCCCATGGCAGAATTTTACTCAAGCTCCAGCATGTGTGCAATCCCTTGGGATTCTGCAAAACTGACCAATGGCCAATTTTTAGCCAATTAAATATTTGCATTTTGGGGATGGATGAATTGTTTGCTTGTTCTTCTTCCTACCTCGTTTATAACATATGGACCTACTTGACATTCAAAGCATCAGAGATCATTACAGGACTATCTCCAGCTCCAGGGTTTGTTTTTCCCTGGTCTAGATAAACTTATCTAGACCTGAATGTATGTTGGAAACCCTTTTTCTCTTTATGTGTTAGTTAACCAAACTCTTCTGCTGAGGGTGTAAGGTGTTTTCAAGCATTCTTTGGAAACCAGTCTATCCCAGTTCCCCTGCAAGAATGTTTCTTTCCCCCGGAATTTCCCAGCAGGTGCATTTTGCTGGGTTGCAGACTGCTCATGGGAACAGAGTCCCCAAAACCCTGCTCAAAGCAGAAATGATGTAATAAAGCACCTAACACCAGCATCTTCAGGTTACAACTCCAAACACTGGGATTTAAGGTCATTAATAAATAAATTTTTGAGATTAGGCATGCTCTTAAATGAAACCTGGGATTTTTTAAAATTATTATTATGATGATTTATCTTTTCAGCTGCCCTAATCAGAGACATGTATCAACCAGCAAGAAGATCAGGTTGCCACCTAAAATAATAAAAGCCGCTTTACAGGTTTCTCTTCTTGCTTTTTTTGCCTGGAGGTGAAATTGCTGAAAATAATTTAAATATTGCTTAATGGCTTTAGAAACTGAATTCTATTCATTCTATTCATAGCAGGTTTTAACATTCCCATGGCCTCTAAACAGGAAGGCATTTCCACAGTGCAAATGAATACTTAATTAATTCAAATTTGTAGATAAGTGAGCACTAAGTTAAAATTACATAACAGCAAATTATCTCCTGTTCTGGAATATTGGGAACTGATGAGTTAATAATGCAGGAGCCTTTCAACTCTGAGTGCCAGCTGATTGTGCATTAATGTAATAAAATCCAATAATGCTTAAAAATATAAGTGGAAGCCTCTCTAGGACGAGCTCTGTTTAAAATACAGAATGTTTAGCCTCAAGAGTTTCTGTTTTGTGTAGTGATGTGCCATTCCCTTTGATTATTGCTAAAGGTAATTGGCCTGAGTGGTGATGCTGCCTGAGATCTCTGGGGATGTGGAGCTTTGGGCTATTCCTTATGCTTGAAACTGGCCCTGAATTAATGCAAAGGAAGGATCTTCAGAAAAGGTGTCTGTGTCACAGTAAATCAATGGATTCTTGTATCTCATTGACTGAGCAGCTACTTTAAGATGGCTTTTTTCCCTTCCCTCCCATATTTTCCTTTTATAAATTATGCATCTGAAATTGCGCTATCACCAGACACCCCGCGCATTTGCTGCATTTCCAAGACAGTCTTGCTAACGGAGAAAAGTCTCTGGGTAGATTAAATGCAGTGGAAGCGTGCTAGTGGTGAGGGCAAAGACTGTAATTTGACTGCTTTTCTTTTATTTATCTCAATCTTGATCACTCATCTGCATGAAGACGGGCTGCTTTCTTGCTGGTAGTCCAGGGAGTCCCATTACAGGTGGCGTTGGGGTTAGTGAAGGAAGAACTGAATCAGCACAGGCTGGGACTTGATGACCCAGCTGAATGGAAACACAATCCCCAGGCTGGAGAAAAGTGTAACAAGGTCTTTGATATAAATCAAAAGGTCTGCTCCTTATTTTAATTACTTCATACTTTATTCACGTATCCCTCCAAGACAGCAACGTCCAGTAAGTGATAGTGGTGAGTCTGCGGCTTGGTAGACTGGTCTAATATCAGTAAAATCAGCCTGGGGAATTTTTTTTTCCTGTCTTTCGCTGTTCCTTGCACCAGCTCTATATTGAGATACACAAGTGTATGTGTTGCTGTGGCCACAAAGCTCCACGAGCCTGGGATCTCTCCCCTCGAAATGACTGTATCACACACTCACAGCAAGCGCTCCAGCCTTGCTGTCTCCCTGTGTGGCAGTCAGGCTTAACAGACATTTACCCAAGAAAGGTCTGAGTTTAACTAGCATGAGTATAACCCACGTGTAAATACTATAATCCTAGGTAGTATGAGAGGGCCCTTATCATTTTCCTTTCAATTGTATAGGACGGGGCTTAACCTCTTCATTGAAAAATGCTGCTCTTTTTGCAGAAGGTAGAAATAGAGATGCTTTTGGCTCCCAGTGAGTCACAGTTTGCCAGCTGTGCCATTCTTACTGCAGGCTTTGCAATATTTACAAGACTTTAAGGCCCCTCTTGAGTTCTGCCTTAAAATAATTTGTTCTAAAGGAATCACCTCCCATTCACAGCAGGACGAGAAACCAGTGGTGGCCTTTCTCCCCAGCCTGTGTGCTTGCAGGTAAAGCTGTTCACAGCAAAGACAGTCACTGCTGGATTTAAACTGGGAGTGATCTGCCCCCCAAAAGCATTGTAGGTGGCCTCTTGGTCTAGGAGATGTGGTCCAAGAGATGTAGTCTAGGAGATATGGGGAAGATGGAAGTGAAGGAAACGGATTGCTTTTGGAGATAGAGGGGAAAAAAGACAGAAGAAGAGGGGCTGGGGGAAAGTAAAGGCTGGGTGGGTGATGGGGCAAGTACAGAGGTTTTTCCACATAAAATTCTGCTAATGCAAACAAGCCTCCCTCCCAGTGTTTACAATTTCACTGCGCTTGTTGCCTGCAAAGAGGCATTCATGGGAGTGTTGAGAGTTGAGGAGCAACTGGGGAACAGATGTGAGAAGGTCTGGAGAGAAAGCCGAGGGGTGAGAGCGGAAACACTGGGAGAGGAGCCAGCACATGGATGAAGAGGGGGAACAAAGATAGTCAGGTCCCTTCCCAACAGTGTTGGACGGGCACTTGGAATGCAAATTCAACCAGATGCTCTGCCAGGCTCAGGGCAAGCCTGCAGTTGTTGCCTTCCCGAAGAAAAAGGGGTAAAAATCTACCTGACAGTGTCTCTGGGTGACACCTAGTCTGGTGGATGCTCCGTTTGCAGTGTAATCCGGGAATGTTGAACCTTAGCAACTGGCAGTACCAGTGACCTAAAGGAAGAAAGATGGAGAAATATGATCCATCAAGGTGTGCGCATTTAACAGTGCATCCGCTGGATAAAAATTTAACACACCAGTAACCAAAGTAAAGCTGTTACAAAACAAACCAGAGATCCTTTTCATGGGTAATTTGTCTTGCCTTCAGTAAATACTCACATATCATCAGAATATACAATACAGCCTCCAGAGGCAGTAAACCACTAAATAAATATTGTTATATATTTGGCCTATACCAGTGGCCCATCATTACTTTAATCGCAGGTTGCAAATTTTCCAGTGATACTTGAGTATTTGTTGCCTTGAAGGACAGAAAATTTCTGTTGCCCAAAACTCACTGCGAACGCGAGACTGGACAGACGTGACTTGTCCAACATCTCTGTTTCTGGCATTTTAGGCAACAGAAGTGTAGAACAAAATGATATATCGGAGGGTTTTCCAGCAGGACTAAAATCTCCAGTATTCCCTTTTACTGTGAGCTGACCTGGTCGGCATCTGCGTCCTTAAACTGAACCCCCAAAATACAGGAGTCCCCCTATGAAACCTTGTACAGTTGCATATCATTCTGTCTCTGTATTTTCTCTAAGTAGATGGTTTTGGCCCGGATTTAAAGATTATTTAAAATACTGAAAAGCAATTTTAACAAAAAGCAGTAGAAGGCAAAACCCATCTCCTAGTTAATACCTGTTTAGCCTCCCTCCTTTCTGTGTGGAGACGGGAACAATGAAAGCATAAAGGTATTAGGTGAGACGAAAATACTTCCTAGACTTGTAACTTCCATTAAATACTCTTTTAATCTGCAATGTATCTTATTTCTTTGGAATGAGCTGAAAAAACTTCTTAGGCTATTTGAGATTACTTTTTCCCTCCCTTTCATAGCTCGTCTTTTCTTCCCAAAAATCGCAGAATAATAAAAATTATTATCAGAAGTAAGCAGAGGAGTTTTTACAGAGCAGCTATTTTAACCTCATCTTTATTCCAGAGCATACGAGTCTGCCATCCACGTTTATGGAAGCCAGCCCAAAGCCTTCCCATTTAAATGCATATCTCCCTGACTTCCACATGAACCCTGTGCCTTTGGTGGCTAATGCAGTTTTAATTCCTGCTGCAGAATGAATAGCAAAACACACTCATAATGAGAACGTAGGAACTGAGAGCGCTCAAGTGATAGAGTTTCAATAACTGCAAGCAGCAGTTGGTGGAGCTCAAGGTTGTTTTCCAGAGCCTGGCAATGGCACCGATGTGTTATTTCTGTTTGAACTTTCCTCTATGTAACAATTACATGTGGTGTCAAACTTGAGATGATGGTCACCACATCATTTTTCAGTTCCAGGTTCTTCCTCTCCACTGCAGCTGTAATCCAGGCTTCTCTATCATTACAGGTCGTCTTCTCAAAACCACTGCAAGCTGAAGATGGATATTAAGCGCGTGAAGGACTATATTTATTGGCTGTACTACCAGTACCTGCTGATCACCTGCAGCTACGTGCTGGAGCCCTGGGAGCAGTCCATGTTCCACACCATCACCGTCACTGTTGTCGCTATGGTGGTGTACACAGCTTACGTCTTCGTCCCCATCCACGTCCGCCTGGCTTTGGAGTTCTTCTCGCAGATCTTCGAGGCCCAGCCCGAAAGCACCGTTTCCATCATGAACTGAACTCACTCGAGCCGCAATCAGCAGCTCTCGCAACTTGTGACATGCGGTGTCTTCTTCAGTTTTGTGTATTTATTCTGCAGCAGTTTTGCGGTTATGAAAACACCATTTTCTCCTACAGACCATGGCTTGCTTAACTACCAGAGCTGAAAACCAGAATAATACAGTGACTACTGGCCGCACAGTCCCCGTTCAGTGAAACACAGGCCAGCTTTTGCTGTGCGATAATGAAACACATCACCTGGGATGCCACGTTTGCCTAATAGCCAACCGGTTCTCACTTTTAGCACCCTGATTTAACCGCACTGGCATGTATGAAACAGCAAAACCACTCCTGATGGCTGTGAGGAGAGGTTCCACACTTATTATATACAAAGAAGTTTTGATAAGAGAGTGCAGCGGCAAAATATGCCATGTCTTCTTTGACCCAGGTTAGAGAAAATAAGGAGATGAGTATAACACAGCATGATTTGAGTACTCACAGCTGGCTGGTTACTGGCTTCTGGTTTTTAATGAATGGGAGAGGAAACTGGAAGAGGAATTAATAAGAGTATGAACTTGAATCCAACTTTTTGCATTGAAGTTGCTGCATCTGAGTTTAGATGGTGTAAGATAGTGAAAAAAACATACTATAGGCAGCTTACAGAACACACAGAACTTTCAGTGCACTTCTGCCTCCTTTGATAAAAACCAAGACGTCTTTTCTTTCTGCTCCCATTCACCAAGTCCATGTCTGCACCAGAGGAAGATGATCCAAAAGTCAGAGTGGAAGTAATATTTTAGTAGCTACAGGGAAGTCCGAGTGCTTAAAGAGATCTGCTTCATAAAGCAAAAATGAGATTTATTATAATTGCCTTTGGGGAGTTTCTTGAGCAATGGAAGGTTTGTTTGGTTTTCACTCTACGCCTACATCAAATGTCAATGCCAAATCATAACTCGTGGCTATACAGTGCATGTATCTAACAGCTGACGCTACTGTTACTAGAAGTGAGAGGTGCAAAATGTAAATAGCTTTCAAATGATGTTTGCACAGTTGTAGAATTAAAAAAACCCTCTTAATTTCTTTATCAAGCTGCAGCGGGGTCCTGCATGCTTAAAAGAACAAAGTTTGTTCAGAAACTAAGACATGTTTTGAAGGCTGGACAGATCTGAACGTGTGTATGCAGGGTTTTTTCGGGAAAAAAATAAATTTTATTCTTCAGAAATAACATTTCAGTGCATGACTCAGCTCTTCCTGTATTTCCTATTTGTTCATAAATTAAGGCAACAAATACCTGTGTGCTGGTGGCACAACTGAGTGGTTTAGGCTCAAATGGGACCAAAGGCTGAGCTGTCCTATCTGTTTAATCCCAGTTGTTAACCTGCAAATGTGAGGTACCAAATAAAAGTAACAACCCAAATGTTGGAGGTGAAAAAATGAAAGTATTTACCTAGCAAGTTGGTGCTTGAACCCAAAATACTTCCCGATATCCTATCCTCAAAAGATTCTACTTTTTAATCAGAGAATGTGATGATGTAAATGCCACGGCATCTCCTCATCAATCCTGTTTCCAATGACATCTTAATTGTTTAATTTCTCAAAAAGGTTATTTATTCCCAATGGCATCAAACGCAACTGACCTGCTTTTCAGAGTATGGGGAAAAACACTTTCTTAGAGGTTTGCAAAGGCTGGGTCTCGTGTCTCAAGGAAAACACATGCCAATGTAATATTGCTATTTAAACAGGTAATTTAAAGCAAACAGACCCAGGAAATGGGTTTTGCTTTCAGGAAGAGGGAATTTCCCCTGAGCTCTCACGGTGGGATTCCTGTAAAGCATTTATCTTCCTTATTATTCCTGTTATCTTTGTTTAGCTTTGCAGTAGGTGCTTGGAAGATGGAGGAAAATCTTACTTAAGTGAAAACACCTTTTTTGTGTGTGTTCTTCAGCTTCTTTAACTAAATTTTAAAGTTTGGGGACAAGAGGCATTCACCAGGATGGGAAGAGTCGGCTGAAAATAACCTCCCTCTACTAAAAAGCCTTTTGAGATTTTTTTTCAACCCTTTTCACTTCTCCTTTCTACTAGAAAAGCTGAAATAATTCTAGCTCCTTAATATTCAAAATTAGTGGGTTCTGGCAGTAGATTTCAAAGCATTTTTGGCACAGAGCAGTGAACAGAAACATTTTTTTCCCCGGCTAAAAAAGAGAGGAGGTCGGATAGCACGTTCAACCGCTTGAGACCACACCAGAGCTGAGGAAAATCTCCGGTTTTGAAATCCTTTTTCCTGTAGATGAAGCCGTCCGTACACAATGGAAAGAGGTTTCCATCTGATTACATCTGCACACTAACGTGGAAGCACCAGTAGCAACAAGTCGCAGGAGGAGGGTCACATTTTGGAGAGCTACCAGTAGCACCAGTAACACCAGTAACACCAGTAGATGGGTTGGTACGTACAGTATATGGGCACAACTCCATTGTGAAGAGTGTAGCGTTGGGCTCTTTATAAAACACCTTGGCAGGGCACTCCTTACTCCTGCTTCATGATTATTCCATGTTAATTGTAGTTAATTGCTCCATTATTTCCCTACACGAATTGTAGCACAGCAGTTGGAAATTTTTACACCAAAAAAAACCAGGAAATGGAAGGTCTATGTTAAGAGTAAACAGCACCAATAACCCAACAGTGATAAATGAAAGAAAAGCAGAAAGGGAGATGAACCAGTTCCAGTTGCATTCACCCTGAAAGTACAAATGCATCAATAAATTAAACAGTGAGAAATTTTGGGGCTCAGCTGGCCAGCACCAGACCTCCCTTGTTTAAAATTAATTTTTCTTAATTTCATTTAATCCAATATATCATTTTTCCTGTTGTAAAGGTTTCCTGCCTACTTTCATGGATCGCCTCTCAAATCCATTACCCGGGGTGACTACAGGCGCACGTGTCCCTACCACGAACCTCCAGAAGCTTCTTCCTGAGCAGCCTTTACCCGGGACTATTAAAACCAGCTTCCCAGGAACCTTTTACTTCACGTGGTCTTGCACGGGACACGTAGGGATCAGCATCACCACCAGTGACTCTGCCCATCTATCAGGCTTATTTCTAAGTTATTTTGGTGCAATCCTTTCATCACCTGAATGAAAACGCAAAGCTTGAACTGGGGTAGCGGCAGTTTACAGCTCGGAGGGTTGTCAGTGGGACATAGATTAGCTACCAGCTAAACTCAGCTTACACAAGCAATGACTGAATGTACCACTAACTTATTTGGAGTGTGATATTCCCAGTCCCTTTCATACCCCCAGAGAGCCATACAGTGGCTCCTACCTGACTGCTTACTCACCAGAAGAAAGAGAAAGCTCTATTTCCATCTCTTTACATCCTTTCTCTTGATCTTTCTAGAAAAGACTGGCAAAATAGGCCCAGGTGGTTGGCGGGGAAGCGCTGCCGTTGCCCATCCCACGCATCTTCAGGACATCTGGGTTCAAACCAGTCACCTCTGGGTGTCCCATTTCACCTCCATGGAATTCCCTGAAAAATGAGACCCCATGTTTATAAAGTTTTAAAATCTTAAAGATGTTCAAGGTTTGGGTTTTTTCTGAAGTTTTATTATTGCTGTTACTTGGCCATAATTTAAGATTCTTGCTTTGGATGAAAATTCAGTGAAAAAAAAGGGGGTTTTTTCCCTTAGAATAATTCATACCATTATGGTTAAAGGTAAAAAGGCCCTAAAGTTTTTATCAAGTGAAATATGTCATTAACATATGCTAAGTAATCATTTTATAAAAGATAAACCTTCAAAACCAGCAGATATCATCAATGAATAATATGCAAAACGTAGGAAGTGATAGAAATATGCCTCCAGAGATACCTTTTTGAAACTTGCCTGCAAATAAAAACGGTAGATAAAGGGAAATCACCCTGATCTCTGTGGTAGGAAGTTTCTGCTGCATGACTGCAAAGGAGAGATGTTGTCCTGGTCTTCTCGTACAGGCAGAATTAGCCCTGCCCAGCACACACGAGACTGTGAATACAATATATTGCGTCTGTCTCCTTCCCTTCACCTCCTACTAAGGCAATACTCCATTTCTAAAGTTTAATTTCCCTAATTACTCGGAAGCTAGGGGGAAAAAAACATTTAAGCCACCGTAAAAGAAGCACAGCAGGGTGTAGTAACAGCCAGCAGAACCGTGTGAAGCGCAGATCACACTTGCGCAGCACCAGGATGCGTTTGCCGAAATGGGGCCGATTCTTGCAGGTGGATTTTGCAGCCCGGGGCGAGACGCAGAGAAGCAGTGGCTGCCAGCTTGGGCGTTTGAAAATTAAAGCAGAAAAGCATAATTTTCAAATTAAGTGTTACTGAACATGGAAGAACTTTCTCATAACGACACAAAATGGCCAACATCCAAGGTCGCACCAAAAGCGGTGCTGCCAGTCGGCCCCGACCCAACCCAATTATTTACTCCGAAAATACCACACCGCAGCTATATCAGCAAGTTACTGATATCCTACCACAAACTGCTTTTTGCATAGAGCCCGTTTCTTTCTGTTTGGTAACTCCAGATATCTTCCTAGCCAAAATGAGATAATTAATTTATCTGGATTACCTGTGTGCATCTAGGTATTGCCAATAGCAGAATTTAGTGATAAACTGTTACAAATACAGGCACTCCTTGCCTTTCTGGAGTATTGGTTACCTTCTTCGGGGACAAGAGAGCATGTGGCAATGGGCTTGTAGGACAGCAGGAGCCATCAGCTTCTTTTTCCCTGCCCCACAGCCCCACCAGCAGCAATTGCGAGTTCCCCCCAGAGCTGCGGCTGCCACATCCTCTCCTACTAAATTTCCAAAACCAGGTGGGTTCCTCGTAATTTCCAGAAAAATAGTAGGATGGTCTGTCAGATGAAGGGGATACAAAATTACAATTAAAAATAAAAATTAAAAAATCTCCCTCTTTTGCCAGCTAAATGACATGGTGTTTCTCAGCTTGCACCAAGTTCTCCAGCTGCCTGGAGAATTTTTCGGCACAAGCCCTGAAGTGTCTTGTTTGGATCATATCAGCACTTCCCTCCAAGCCAAGCCTAATTAGAAACTGAAAAACTGGGGAGCAGAAAAGCCAAACTCTTCCTAAAGCACAGACTATCAGCTCCTACAGCCATAGCAAACTTCACCCTCTGGCAAACTTGGTGCAGCCAAGGAAATCAAGGGAGTTGAAATTACCAAAATGTTCTGGTAAAATAAACTACCTTCAATATCAGGAAACTGAAAATTCAGTGTAATATCAGTGTTTGCCAGCTGACGAAGGAGGTCAGATGCCTGTAAGGTTCCTGAGGTCCTCCGAAGGCTGGATCTGAATGCACAGTGACAGCACGGAGCTCGTCCCACGGCTCCGGCAGCAAAAGCCGGAATGAAACGGGCTCCACTTCACTCTCTGTCCTTACACAGACAACGGAAAACTCAGCCTGAACTAAATGAAGACCCCTCAGTTCAAAGCATGATCAATTTTTTCCTTAATATATTTATTCCTTAGGGTAAGCGATACTTTGCCTGAATTTGAAGAGCCCAAGTTGTGAAAATACCTCCAGGAAATTCATATGGCAACTCCCGAGGTGTAAGACCGTGATTCACAGGTGGAGGTAAGAATTAACTCGGAGAGTTCACGTTTATCATCCTCGGTGTCTGCTCCACCCTTATTGCAGAGGCTGCTCTCAGTAGTTGCTACAACGGGACAGCCAAGAGCTGATAAACGCTGCTGATTCTGCTGTTCCAGTACAGTGGGGCTGTCCTGGAGTTGTTACCAGCATAACTGAGGCCTCCTCTGCATTGGGATAAGAAGCTCCAAGCTAGAAATAGGCTGTAGAAATTATTTCATGTGGCCTAAGATAAGCTATAGCACCCTCAATTACCAAGAGCAATTAAAATATGCATGCTTACCCTTTGCATCAAAATGCGTATCCTACTGCTGAGATATGCTCAAGTGAGAGAAAAAAGCCAAGAACCAGGACAAAGAGGAGAGAGGAAATATCTACAAGATAATAGGGTAAATCTGGCAAGTCCATGAAAAAAAATCAGATTCTGATTCGTTGACAATGACTGAGCAAAAAGGAGGGGAGGAAACAAAGGTAAATTGTGGCAGTGGCAGGAATAGACATATTTTCAGCTGGGGTGCTGTTGCAGTTATTTTTTCTGATAGCTCCCATCTTTGCTTCATAATCATGGAGTAGATCAGAAATATCTCATTATTTCAAGGTCATATTCAAGGATGAGTTACATGCCATGAATCCTTATGAGCTTCAGTTATTAAAAAAAAAAACGATCAGGAAGAGAAAATGCAGGTAAAATGTACATCACAGAGTATTTGACCCAAAACAACTGAGGCCAGGCTCTGAATGAAGCAGCCTAACATCAGAGAGGGCTGTAAGAGGATTGCAGCAATCTAATTAAAAGAGAAGGTGACAAGGCACGGCAAACGGCCTCACCCATCGGGCTGGCAGAGGAAAGAGCTTCTATCACTTCTTTGCATTCCCCACAGCCGCAAATTGCACAAGCAGAGAAGCCTGGTAGCTCATCTGCACTAATTATCTGCCAAATGCACAGAGATTGAGTGATTTATGAAGTAACAGCTGGAAAAAGAGATGGTGCAAATCAAAGAGACGCACCCACCTCCATAGGTCCTGGTGCCTGGCCCAGGGGAAGTACAGGATGTTTCACTCTGGGTAAATAATACTCAGATCCCAAGAAGCCCTCTCCACATCACACATGAATACTTTTTACTTCCCTTTCTATGATCTCTTCTCATATGAGGACATAAGGCACAACTTGACAAAATCAGGTAGGATTAGAGCACTATGGAGGGGCGCGTACATACATCTAGTGCTGCGTTCAGCTGTCCGTGAAGTGGAGAAACACCGAGAAATGCTCAGTGCAACTACAGACATGACTCACTTGCTATCCAATAATCTGACTATTTTGGTATCCAAAAGCTCTGCCTTATCACAGATACATTTTGGTGGCCTCAAAAAGCCTCAGAATACCCAGTTCAATGTCAGCTTTCTATTCAGAATTCCTGTGCCCTCTAAAATCCAGTCCATCTAAACGTTATTTATTACAAGAACACAGGACTTGGGCACCGAAATCAGCATTCTCATTGCAGCAGCTCTGGGTACGTGCCCTGTTTTTCCCAAGAAATCTTCAATAGCAAAACTAGCATCACTGAGGTTGTCTTTTATATAAATGCATTTACTCCTAAATAAATAATGAGCTGCAAGCATTCGGATCAGCTTTGGAAGTTTCCACTCACAAAGAGCAGTCTACAGTCAGTGCCTTTACATTCAAAGTCTATCACACACACCATAAGTTCTAGTTTTGCAATTTTCGAGCTGAGCAATACCTGCAGAGACATCTTTTAATAGCGATGTGTCAGACCGCCGTGTTGTGCATGTGCCAGCAAGACGGGAGCGGCGGAAAGAAAAAATGCAACCCACTAAAATTGCAACACCTCTTTCCTGAGAATTTATCTTGATGAATAATTATAAAATGCGTATGCCATCATAGAGGACTGTTGCAACCACAAAAAGAAAAAAAAAAAAAAAAGAAAAAAGAAAAAAGAGCTAACTGCCATTACGTTAATCAAACCTGCTACTTCAGTGGTATCCCAGGGTACCACTGGTAAGATGCTTAATGCTAAAATGCTCAAGTGGTCTGGCAGAGCCCTGGGCGGGCAGAGTGGCCCTGTCCTCCTCCTTCCATGTTTTCCTTTCCTTACTGTTTATGCAATTTTCATTAATCAGTCCGCACTCTCTGGCACAAATTACCTACAAACACACACATTAATTCTCAGGTTCTTTCCGCCCCGGGCCCCTTTGAATTGGACTCTTTCGCAGTCCAGCCCTGCAAATCCCCAGAGGATTATTCCGGCGATACGAGGTTGGCACAGCGGGTGCTGGAACATTCCCATCACTTACCGAAGAAGGTATCAAGCCTGGACAAAAGCAAAACCGCTCCACCCCTCTCCTGTGCAGGTGCTCTGCTCTGGTGCAACTCCCCCACTGCTGTAGTTTTATATCACGGTCCTTTCCTGCCCTTTCCAGTTGGCTCCACACACCCCCCCTTGCAAAGCTGGTTCATTTTTTCCATTCGTTTTACCTCCCATTTCCACCAATAAAGTCCCCATTCCTTACTCCTCCTTCTCCCCTATCAACTATCCATCTTTGGCTCTTCCATCCACATCAAAACACAGAACTTCTGCCTCCACCACACTCCTGTCCTCTGCTTCTGCCCCCAAAAGCAGCGATGGAGGGAGAGAGAGCCGTGCACATCCAGCCAAAGGACAAGGGATCCAGCTTTGTTTCTACAGCAAGTTCACTGAAGCGTTTTTTTGATTTTTTTCTCTGGTTTGTCTCCAGCCAGCCAGAGTGAAGCAGGTCTAGGAAACGTCACCACCATCTATAATTTTTATGTACAAGTTTCTAATAGACACGACATGCAAAATATTCTACCTGCGGATTACTATTCTCATATTCTCTCATAAGAGAATCCAAAGTGCCAATATCTGAAAATCTAAATTCCACAAAAAGATATTAATTTTACGGACACCAAGGTGTGGATTCTCCACTCCTCTCAGCACAACCGACCCTCTCATTGGGTTTTCGTCAGCCCCTAACGGGATGAGATGGTTTTAGCTGAAGCACAAAAGATGACAAAAGGCACGTGGAATGCAAACAGCAGCTACTGTACAATGGTCTCAAAGATTCCTATCATGTTCTGATGAGCAAATATTTGCCTTCTTGGAACAACTATTTTGTGGTCTGTGGTTCAGGTCTAGTGCATCCTGGTACAGGTAACAAACATATCAGTATTAAAGTAATACTTCCTGGCTCCTGTCCATGCCTTTTCCTTAAAATTAAATTTTTGCTATGTCTGTTCCCCAAGCCACGTAAAGAAGTCTGAACTGGGTAGTAAGACGCATCACGATCTTTTACACTAAAAAATTGTAATAAAAGTGATTTCTAAGTTGAGCGTATTTGTGGGAACTGGCTGTACTCTCTTTAAACAAGGAAATCAAAAAGGAAAACTTTGCAGTCTCAGAGCAGTGAAGTATTATAAAGCAATGGAGAATTAATTACCAAAGAAAGTTTCTCTGACAATAAAGCATGTTGGTAAGAGAATGTAAAGGCTGAGCTGCTGAAGGTGTCCCGATGATAAACTAAAAGCTTTGGGGTTTGCGGTTACCAAGAAACAATAAGCTGTGATGTTTGATATACACAAAATGGGCAATAGGAGCTGTTGAAGAACACAAGTTAGCACGAGGAGGATTCTCCCTCGTGATACCCAGAAGATCCAATTTCACGAATCTAAAATGTCTCCGTGTTCAAGCAGCTCAATTCTATTAACTATGGTTTGGGTTATTTTGGTTGTTAAAGCCTACAAGGAAAAATTCACCTGTTGCTAAGCCCCTGACAGGCATAGCAGTGATTCCTAAAAGGCTCCAGGAATTTAGAAAGCAGGGGATGTCTTTCAGTGCCGAATCGCTGCGTGCGTCCCCCCTGGGCTGGGGCTGCACAAACCCAGCACCTCTGGCACACTGAGCATCCAGCCAGGCCCAGCTGCTTCAACACACACCAAAATTCAGAATTATCCCCCTCTGCTGACAAATGGCAGCATTTACCCATCTCTGTGTGGTAACCCTGCATGTAAACTGCTGCTCTTTCAAACATTACTCAAAAAAAAAGTACACATTGCACAGCATCAAGTATATCTTATATGCAACTTGCATGCAAAATGTTGCTTAGAAGGAAACTAAACCACAGATGTATTTGCTGCAACAAAGCTCATTAAAACTCGATGATGCAACGCACCGTTTTTATCTACCGATCAGCCGAAAGTGGAGTGTCACAATATGCTGATCTCTGCCACAAAGCTATTTTAAAGAAGTTTCTTTTCAGCTCTCTTTGTTCCTGCCCCTAAAGTTCAGCAGTAATAATGTGCGTGGTTCATACTATAAATTGGATTGCTAATTGGATTCCTCACAAGGAAACGAAGACATAGGCAAGAACTGGAAAATACCTGGCGCCTTATGCCAGTAAATTTAGTGCAGATTATCTCACAGAAAGCCGCCCCTGGAAGTGTCGTGTCCCAACGGAATTAGCTGATGTTATTCTTCTCATTCATGTCACTCCTTGAGACCATAAAAGACAAGTTGAAACAGCCGTATACAGCCGTACGCAGCCAAAGCACAGTCATAATTATTAGTTTGCAACTTCATGGCTGCAATCAGTAAAAGAGCCCTTAATTCCTAAAGAAATAGTCCACATGATTACAGCCTTCACTAGGGGGGGTGACATGAATCTGGGGCTGCAAATACAAAGATGCAGGAAAAACAGCAGAGACCAGAACGAAACATCTTTGTTGGAAAGTCAGAGCAAGTTTAACTGGACAAGAGGTCCCAGGAGCTCCTGCGGTGGTTTCACCATCTCCTTTCCTGGATCCGCTTTACGTGAGGGAATAGTGACCTCAGGTGTCTGTTCAATTAATCACAGGAATATCTTTCCCATTAATTTATTGTGCTATGCTGCTTCTATTTATTGGTGTTTCTACTGAAAATGAAGCTGCTGTGAGCCAGCCGGCACACCTGCACGAACGCCGTCCTGGCTTTTCTTGCCTTGACACTCGAGTTTTCATGCAAACCACAAACAGCTATTTAGCTTCTAATGCTGTGACTTCGGTATTGTTTGGTAGCTCGGAGACTGAGCAGTACTCCTAAAGATCAGATAAAAATCTATTGCAATTCTTAGGATAAACTCAACCTGCATATGAGTTTGGTGTCATTCATATAATTCAAATGTCAGTGTGCACATCGGTTAAATATTTGGATGGCTTAATGAATAGAAATGAAACTTAATACAACATAAGACGAAGTACTGTGCTTATGGTAATAGATTATATAGACCCCAAAGAATATAACAGTAAGAGCAGAAAAACAGCATATAGCTTAAATATAATTTTTAATACTAATTGAAAAACAGCAGAGGGAAAGAGAAGAAATCAGTGCGAAGTGATATGCTTTTCACTAGGAGTGAGATTCAACCAGGTGTCTAAATTTACCAAACTATTGACTCTTTTCTGCTTAGATTTAAGGATGTGAACCCAGTGGCAAGGACCATTCCTGGTGCACAGGACAGGGCCAGGAGTTTCCCCAAGGGTCAGCAATACATAAAAAAATTATTTTTCACTAATAGTCATTCACACCTTCAGCAACTGTACCCACCCAGAAGAGCTCTTCCTCGATACCATCACCATTTCTACAAACCATTCTGATGACGGGTTTTTGGATTAATGGGATTACAAATAATGTTTATTTAAATATATGTGGCTCCTGGAAAAGATGAATAAGGGTAAAAATGACACTTTAAAAACTTGCTACAGCTGTTGATAGTGATAAAATCAATGGAAGAGTTAAAAGGTTCAGTCTAGGCTGTAACAATAGGCTGAAAACTGAATTAATTATGCAACTGTTCTAATTAGTAGACAATTCTATAAATGAGATTTGCGTACTGTAGCCACTGTCAATTAATAAAATCCATATTTCTATATGATGCTTTTAATGCATATTTTAGTTCATATTTTCTGATTCTGTAAGTGGAATTAGAAGAGACTGAGTTATTTAAAACCTCACTCTACAACCTGTCTGTGGCCTCAACCTTTGGAGGAGCTACATGGACATAGAATCATAGAATCATTTCAGTTAGAAGAGACCCTCAGGATCCTCGAGTCCAACCATAACCTAACCTCACTCTAGCACTAAACCATGGCCCTAAGAACCTCGTCTAAATGCCTTTTAAACCCCTCCAGAGATGGTGACTCCACCACTGCCCTGGGCAGCCTGTTCCAATGCCTGGCAACCCTTTCCATGAAGAATTTTTTCCTAATATGCAATATAAACCTCCCCTGGCGCAACTTAAGGCCATTTCCTCTTGTCCTGTCACTTGTTCCTGGGGAGCAGAGCCCGACTCCCCCGGCTCCAAGCTCCTTTCAGGCAGTTCAGAGAGCGATAAGTTCTCCCCTCAGCTCCTGTTCTCCAGGCTGAACCCCCCAGGTCCCTCAGCCGCTCCCATCACACTTGTGCTCCAGCCCCTCACCAGCTTAGTCACCTCCTCTACACTCTCTCTAGTATTTCAATGTCCTTCTTATGAAGAGGGGCCCCAAACTGAACACAGGATTCAAGGTGCAGCCTCACCAGCGCTGAGTACAGCAGCACAATCACTTCCCTGGTCCTGCTGGCCACACTATTCCTGATACAAGCCAGGATGCTGGTGGCCTTTTGGCCACCTGGGCACATGCTGGCTCATGTTCAGCCGGCTGTTGATCGACACCCCCAGATCCTTCTCTGCCAGGCAGCTTTCCAGCCACTCTTCCCCAAGCCTGTAGCATTCATGGGGTTGTTGTGACCCAAGCACAGGACCCGGCACTTGGCCTTGTTAAACCTCAGACAACTGGCCTCAGCCCAACGATCCAGCTGGTCCAGATCCCTCTATATGGCCTTCCTGCCCTCCAGCAGATCAACACTCCCACCCAGTTTGGTGTCATCTGCAAACTTACTCAGGGTGCACTCGATCTCCTCATCCAGATCATTGATAAAGAGATTAAACAGAACTGGCCCCAATACTGAGCCCTGGGGACACCACTCATGACTGGTCGCCAACTGGGTTTGGCTCCCTTCACGTTTCCAAACCGACCTGCACAAAGATGAGATGCACGGGCCGGAGCAGGACCCGAGCCACTGGAGAGCAGGGTCTTTTGCTGACCCTTTTGTGATTATTGCAGCATTCAGACTGACGCCACGATCATGCGGTGTCTTCGCCGTTTAAACAAGTGAGCTCTGCACAGACACAGATGCAGAGGATTAGTAAGTACACGCTCTTCATACAAAGTATTTATTTCCCAGACACATTCTAGCCTGTAAATCCAAATTGCCAAATGTGACAAAACATTTAAGTCACTCTACATGCCCAAATTTTGCGGAGGAAAAATGTAAAATAAAAACTTACGCACACTGCTTGCCGTGCTTCTGACCTCAGGAAACCCTAAGAAATAATTAACAACTCCATGCAACCAGTCAGACACTGAAGTGCCAACGCAGTTCTAAACAGCAGCAGTCACAGAAGGGAGAGCAACATTTTTCACCCTTTGCATTCTGTGTCATTACTACTAGAGTAGCTGGTGGTGGAGACCTGACAGCTTTATCACCCAAGCTGCCAGAATTTACAAAGCTTTCTATAAATCCACGGCAGCGCCTGAACATAGTCTTATAACTCCTGCAGCTCCCGGGTGAAAAGGGAAATTAAATGGAGCTGTGAAGACAGAAATGTCCTGATGAGTTCCCATCTTGCACTTCAGATAACAGCTCCAGAGACATTTACAGGGAAAGAAAAAAACACTCCAGGGCTCAGCCCACATTAGAAGTGTAATTCCTCTAGAGATTCTTCCAGAAAGGTTATTGCCACTTTCTTACTTCTGTGGTATATATGCCATTAAGGAGTGTGTGGCTGTTTTAGTAGGAATGAAGCCAAGATCTTCGTGCAGCTGCAAACCCAGACCGGCTCCAAATCCGGCCTCTCCATCTTTGTCTGGCCTGTTTAAAACAGCAATTGAGCACATCCATTGTTATTTTCCTGCCTTGCGTTCCCCTGGTCATTTATACCAGACCACAGCTGAACCCTCCCGAGCCCCATTTTTACGTTTCTGCAGATACTGGATCCTCACTAGGAAAAGTTGGTGAAATCTTTCAGTCCACATCACATGGACAAAGTCCATGTAATAAGTTCTGAAATCCAGACCTGCCATTGCTGAAGTTCTCAGGGAATTCTGCAGTCTGCTTTTTATCTTGTTTATTGTGTACAAAGCTGTAAAATCTTTCAAAAGTGGTGCTAAGACTGTAACAATGTACTTTGACAGTTTAAAATATACAAATTTTACTTGGATGGATGGAAGCCACAGGGTAACGACAGCTTGCAGAGGCAATACAAAGTACCTTGGTGACTACCAAGACTTTAGCTGGCAGTAGGTGGTGGCTGTGCCTTGAGCTGTGGTAGGGTTTAGTATATTAGCACCAAAACAAGGTGTAGAAAACTGCAGTTGCAAACAAATCTGCAGTGAAAATATTTAAAGTATTATTAGGATCGAATTCTCCTCCCGGTGACTTCACAGCAGATCTGGATCCCATAACTGACAGGCTTTGTCCTTCCCCTCTGGCAACGTGAGAGCCGCCAAGTGACAGCCTGGAATTCACAAGGAGTGTGTTATTTCAGAAATCAAAGAAATCAAAGATCGAGTGATTCATCAGGGCTTGAAAGTAAAAACCACATAATACCCACTGTGCAGCAGGCGTTCTGAAGAGTATAGAAATGAAACTTCAGCGCAGAGAAACCCTTGCTTTTTATATTTTTTTGCTTTTTCCTTTTTTATTTGTAACAATACGGTCCATAGTAAGTCTCCAGAGAGATCTGCAAATAAACTTAATTTCAAAGGAGCAGAAGTAAGTAACAGTCTGTGAAGGCAAGGAGGAAAAATGTGCCAAAATAAAAACGAGTCAGGCAGCTTGACAGCCTGTGATTTTCAGTCCCCAAAGCAACTCTAAAGCAACCAAAACAACTCTTCCTTTCCATCAGGATATCACTGTATTAAATGAACCACACACAATGTGTGGGTGTGATTCAGCTCCACTTTTCTCCATCGTAACTGTAAACCTGCAGAAAACAAATGCTAATCCACAAAAATACTTTAATATCATGACAGCTGCTCTTTTCCAGAGGGATGCTTGGTTATTGTACACCATGAATGGAATCTAACCCAAACAGATTGTACCAACTCCTTCTAAATCAAACTATTGTGTAACTCTTAATTAATGAA
Organism: Caloenas nicobarica; assembly: GCF_036013445.1. Taxonomy (NCBI): domain Eukaryota; kingdom Metazoa; phylum Chordata; class Aves; order Columbiformes; family Columbidae; genus Caloenas; species Caloenas nicobarica. The sequence goes on from NC_088252.1 coordinate 27,137,421, forward strand.
TTATGACAGCGTAGTTGACAACAATCTCACCATAAAGCTTTTTTCAGCTTTGTGGGTAAGATGTATTAACAATGGGTGGCTCCTCTTAGAAGTCAGTAGATTATTGATGTAAATTATGATAATGTCTTTTTATTCTGCTACTGAAACTGCATCCTCCCTTCAAAAACTCACAACTGGTTCTCAGAGTAGATTCACATTAAATCCTAACAGTAAATTAAAGACATATACTAGTTATTGCCATTCAATCCTTTATAAATCAGTGACAAGATGAGAACCCGAACTCGTTGATAATGATTTCAAATCAAAACTGAATCCACAAGAAGGATAGCTGTTTGTTTCTTTATTTACAAGCACCTGCATCACCACATAATCTATTGTATATAATCTATAATTTGTGTTCTCAGAAAAAAATGTGACCTCATTGCTCAGATACAGGAAGGCTAAAGAAAGAAAGAAGTTCAGGCACTTTGGTTCTACCCATTTCTGCAAAGTGATGAGAAGCTGCCGACAGATGCAAAAAGTAGCCAGTTAATTCTGAAGCTAGAACGTAACAGTTTTTTAAAAATCAACACTGAAAGTAATATAAATTTAATGCCAAACATCCCTATTCTTACTCTTTCCACCAAAGCTGGGAATTCCTTTTAAAATAAAGAACATTTGGAGACATTAAGCCACAGTTTAACTGGCAAACACAATAATAAAATTGCTTCAAAGCAGTATTGCTCGAAGATGAATTAGAGCAAACTTTAAGAATTAATTAGTTGAAAACGGTCGCCACCTCATGTATTGCTGGCAGCACCAGTTCACACCATTTTTAACGCGATTTGCAGACATGCACCACCTGCCAGATCGGTCCCCGTGCTTATAAATGAATGGGGCACATTTCCATTAAAAAAAAAAAAACAAAACAGGACATAAATCTAAGGGCCAAGGTGAAGGGAAGCTGCTAAATTAATGTACACTGTGATTAAGTTATAAAAGACCTACCCATCATGAACCAATTAACATGATTTTCTGACCACCTGCAAAACCAGGGGATATTTCTCAAGTTTTAGATCCTTCTGCACAAGAGGCAGACAGAAGACTAAGTGATACATTGTTTAGAAGCAGAGTGCTTAGTTTATATTTAACTACTAATTAATAGATGTATTGTAAGAAACTAAACAATTATAACTAACATCATCTGTTATTTCTTAGCATAGATGTATGTCAAAATTACCAAAAATTGTAACACATATGTAATAATTATATGAATATAAGCAAGGCGAGAGCATCCAGTTACTGGAGCACTGATGGAGGATGATCCCCAGAGCTCCCCAGCGCTGATAAAATAAAGAATTGACTCTGCTGTTCTGTTTATTTCTCCGTTTCAAAGGGGGGAACACAAGAACCGCCGCCTCTGTCCCCTACGGCCACCATTTGCTGCAACACAGCGCAGCCCCGCGGGGAAGGATGGCGGACGGATCAAATCCCGTGATTTTCAAATAAAAAATGAGTTAATGTTTCGAAGAATCAGTAATCAGAGCGTGATTCACAAGCGGCATTCACTACCCCTCAGAAGCCAGCCGCCGCCATCTTGCGGCTCCCGCCCACAGGGCCGGGCCCTCGTTGTCTTCTTCCTCTTCTTCCTCCTCCTCTTCCTCTCCCTCCCGGACACCGGGCCCGCGTGTTTCCCGCAGCCATGGAGTACATGACGGGGCCGGTAACCTCCACCCAGGGCAACATGTAAGCGGCGATGGGCCCCGGGGGCGGCGGGGCTGAGTCTCCTCAGGGCGCCCGGTGCCGCGGGGGTCGGTACGCGGGCGGCCATAAACCGGGGCGGGGGGGGGGGGTGACGCCTTTCCTGACCCACCGCTTTAACAAAAATCACACATAATACATTAAAAACCCTCCACGTACCTTTGTCTGCGTCCGCGGGTTCGCCTAGCCACCACCCCCGAGGGCAGCGTTGCTGTTCGTGACTGACTTTTCCTCCCTGTTTTTCGGTCGTTCTTTCTCGCAGCCTGTGCTGCCAGTGCGGCGTGGCCATCCCGCCCAACCCGGCCAACATGTGCGTGGGCTGCCTGCGGGCACAGGTGGACATCACCGAGGGCATCCCCAAGCAGAGCACCCTCCACTTCTGCAAGCAGTGCCAAAGGTGGGCGCCGAGATCCCCTCTGCCCCTCAGGGAACCCCTTCTGAGGAGAAATTCTGGGGTCTGTTAGAAGGGGGGTGGTCAGTAGGTCAGAGAGGTTCTCCTGCCTCTCTGCTCTGCCCTGGTGAGACCTCATCTGGAATGTTGTGTCTGGTTCTGGGCCCCTCAGTTCCAGAAGGACAGGGAACTGCTGGAGAGAGTCCAGTGCAGCCACAAAGATGCTGAAGGGAGTGGAGCATCTCCCGTGTGAGGAAAGGCTGAGGAACTGGGGCTCTGGAGCTGGAGAAGAGGAGACGGAGGGGTGACCTCATTCATGGTTATCAATATGGAAAGGGTGGGTGTCAGGAGGATGGAGCCAGGCTCTTCTGGGTGACAACCAGTGATAGGACAAGGGGCAATGAGTATAAACTGGAACACAGGAGGTTCCACTTAAATTTGAGAAAAAACTTCTTCTCAGTGAGGGTGGCAGAGCCTGGCCCAGGCTGCCCAGGGAGGTTGTGGAGTCTCCTTCTCTGCAGACATTCCAACCCGCCTGGACACCTTCTGTGTAACCTCTTCTGGGTGTTCCTGCTCCGGCAGGGGGATTGCACTGGATGAGCTTTCAAGGTCCCTTCCAACCCCTGACATTCTGGGATTCTGTGAAATGGGACTTCGGGGCCATGACTGCGGCTGGAGAGCCGGCAGTGCTGGTTGTCATCAAGGATCTTCATCAGGGCCCTCCCCAGCTCCCCCAGTGCCCCCCTGCCATGAGCAGGGACATCTGCACCAGCTCAGGTTGCTCAGAGCCCCGTCCAGCCTGGCCTGGGATGTCTCCAGGGATGGTTCAGCCACCACCTCTCTGGCCAACCTGGGCCAGGCTCTCACCACCCACAGGGGCAAAAATAGTAGATAACTAGTCACCTTCTGAGGGGTTTAATTTGCTGAAGCAGCTCCATGTGCTATAAAATGCTCCCTGTATCTCAGGTACCTCCAGCCCCCGGGAACCTGGATTCAGTGCACCTTGGAATCGAGAGAACTGCTCGCTTTGTGTCTTAAAAAGATCAAAGCTTCGCTGAGCAAGGTGAGTCACAGATTCTGTTCGTAGCGTTTCATAGCGCATCTACTGGTATTAAATAAAATGAAGTCCAGCTGATTTACACAGGGTTCGATCCTTCCAGAGCAGCCATTTGTACTTGTATGAAGCTTATCAGCTGATTTATATTAAACATAATGACAATCTGATCTTAAATAACTCTATGCGAGGATTTTGGAAGGTTCAGTAAGGACAGGCTCTAACAAAAGATTTACAAGCATACTGAGGAGGCTATTGCAGTGCAATTCTGTGAGTTAAGGCATACTGCACAATTCTTATTGTATAGATGGGAGCTGAGCATAATTAACTGAAGAAATCTAACATGTTTTTAATGGCCTTTAATTTTTCAGTTTCTTTTTACAAATTTTAAAAATTATTTATGCAATACTTGTTCTTACTGATTTATGACAATATGAAAAATAGTTGCAGAGGTCTATATATAGATTAAATGGAAAGTCACGGGTTTCAGTTGAATAAAGTGTCTCTTAGGTTCAGAATCTTACCAGAAGAAAAAATCTGAGATAGCGTTTTAGCAAAAAATTGTTACTGCAGTCATCAAGGTTTGAATTAGATTGCTCAAATGAGTTTCTTGCTACTGGGTTAGTACTTAAATATCAAAATATCTTTGGCTGCAGGAAATTTGCACGTTCTTAGCTTTAGAGATTAAATTGGCCTTTAAGTCCTGAGGAAACCATTATACTGTCCAAATTCATCTTTACGTGGCATCCAGAGATGCTGCTGAATAGTTTATTCAATTGTTCTGGTTTAACGGTCTGTAACAAATAATTGGCAATTATTTTATGTGGATCAGACTCTGTGTTCTAACTAAGCATTATTAATTAAGTTTAGTATACTGATAGATATTTTTTTAATTAAGGTTATTCACTTCCTCAGTTGAGGACCAATGAACTATACCTTAAGCTGGTGTTTTCTGGCAGTTAGAGCTCTATGTTTTTAACACATTTATAACTAGTACAACCACTGGCAGTAGCTGAGTTCTTGTTGTTTCCCACTGGCAGGTCCGGCTGATCGATGCAGGTTTTATTTGGACCGAACCACATTCGAAGAGGCTGAAGCTCAAACTAACTGTTCAGAAAGAGGTAACCGGAGTATAATATTCTGCATTTGGCTTTTAAAAAGCTTTAATGGAAACCAGTATGATTTTATTTATTCTTTATTATTATTGCATGTTAGATAAGTGCTTCTCTTTGGTAAAATCCAGCATATGTCTGCTGTCTGTCACACAGCGTAGTATGGAAGTTATTTCAGAATCCCGTGGTAAACAAGCTTCTGTCTTGACAGGACTGATGAGGAAACCTTTTAAACTTCTGTTTTGCAGGTGATAAATGGAGCCGTTCTTCAGCAGGTGTTTGTGGTGGAATACATGGTTCAGTCTCAAATGTGTGAAGACTGTCACAGGATTGAAGCGAAGGATTTCTGGAAAGCTGTAGTGCAAGTCAGACAAAAGGTAGGAGACAAATTGAATTTTCATTCGTTCGTGGCGGAACAATCAGGAGGACAAATCTTTGGGTGATTTTTTAATTTTTCTCAGAAAAAGATGTGCTCACATTGCCACAATAATACCTTTTGTGTTCATGGGTTTTTTTCTTGCTGATCTTAGTTTAGAAAACCTTTATTTTTGCTGTCCAGTATTATTAGCATGTTCTTTTTAAATGACGGCTGGCAGGAGGATCTTGTGTGAATATTTTAAGGCAGTGTTAGAAACAGTGGGACGGATTGTTTATAAATATTTAAATCTTCTTTAAAGAAAATGATTTCTTTATCAATCAATTACACAAAAATGAGAAACAGAAGGTTTAAATAATTTGGTGTAAATAGAGCACATCTCTGAAATCTTTTTGGTTACTTGGAATAGACTTCGGACAGTTCCTTCTCTAGATGATCTCTTCATATAAATGCTTGTTGTTCAGCAATACTGCATTTGCAACAGACAGTTCTTAAATAACCTTGATAGTTTTACCTATGGTTGGTTTTAGACTCTGCACAAGAAGACTTTCTACTATTTGGAGCAGCTGATTTTAAAACACAGGCTCCATCAAAATACACTTCGCATCAAAGAAATCCACGGTACGTGAGGTGGCTTGTTAGTCTTGAGGCAGAATAGACTCACCTGTTTTATTTTGGAAGAGTGCTTGTGCTGGGAGCTGTGTGCAGATAAACAGCAGATTACTGAGCCTATATATTGTATTTGAAAAAAAAAAAAACCCATAGTACTTGAAATAGAAATGTTCATCAAGCTTTCTTTTCTTTTAGATGGCCTGGATTTTTATTATTCTTCAAAGCAACAGGCCCAGAAGATGGTTGACTTTCTTCAGTGTACAGTTCCATCTAGGTACATAGTTTATTTTTATTGCCTTGAATACCAAAAAGCTTTTGGGAAATGTCTTTTATCCTTCACTTTTAAACAATTTTGTAAATGTAATGAACCTGTATTCTAGTTAAAACAGACAAAATCCCTTCTACAGAAGTCCCGTGTTTTCCACTTAGCCATTGTAAAACTAACCCTTGTGCATTTTTCTATTTATTTTTGGATTTTTAGTAAGTACCTATATACTTGCATTGCTGATTATCTCCTGTTGCCTGTAACGTCCTTCTTGCTGCCTGAAGGCTCTGTTTTTATGTTTTATAGATCAAAATCATCCCAACGTTTGATCTCGCACGATATTCATAGTAATGTCTACAATTACAAAAGCACTTTCTCAGTGGAAATTGTTCCCATCTGCAAGGTAGCGTCTCTATTTCACCTTCAGGGTATTGTGTGAAGTGGGTAAAGTTGGATTTTGGTGAGAGAGGCCTGATTTCTTGTGTATTTGGGGGATGGAGGGGTTCCAACAAAGCGTGGAAAGCGAGGAAGTTATTGGGTGGAGAACTGAAAATACCAAGTTTAAAAATCTATTTCAGATCTCTCTGAAGACTTGATTAAAAAAATAAGGAAACATGAGTGTAAGTTCTTTTCTTTTTGTTTGCAGGACAACGTTGTGTGTCTGTCGCCAAAACTGGCGCAGAGTCTTGGGAACATGAGCCAGATCTGCGTGTGCATTCGAGTGACAAGCACCGTCCACCTCATCGACCCCAGCACTCTGCAGAGTAAGTTCAGGCTTCTCTTCTGCAGCTGATTTTTCTGCTGGCACAACTCTTTTTTTTTTTTATTTTGTTTTCTTAAAATCTTCTATTTTTAGACCTCCGTGTTGTAAATTTATTTGTACAGTCACTGATGTAGAAATTTAATAGTGAACAGAGGTATGGTTTCCAAAGCTTGATTTCCATGGTATCCTCAGCAAAACGTGGGGGCTCACTGAGAAGTTCATGGATGTTCTAGGTCTCTGCTAAGCACTTATTTTGTCAGGTATATTCCTCAAAAATGAGATGGCATCTGTTTTTTCTCTGGATTGTCATTCTAGCTACTTCGGTAGCAGAAGCACTGTGCTTTGATTGGTATTCGCTGGTAAACTCTACCAGCAAAATACCTCTGATAAGGATCCATCCAGGAGAACGATTCTTGTGAATAACAAGGTCTGTCACAGATCAGCTGCTCTTGTCGCACAAGTTTGCAATACGCGTAATGTCCTGAATGTTTGTGTTACAATAAGAAATTTGAACAAAATGCATTTGGCAGTTGCCTTAATTTTGGCAAATGCTGCTTTTTCCTTTTAATTTTTTCGCAAGAAATTCTCTCCCTTGTGATCGCCAATGTTGTTTGTTTGTTTTTCTCAGTTGCTGAAATTGATGGCAATACCTACTGGCGCCACCCTTTCAATAGCTTGTTCCACCCAAAACAGCTCGAGGAGTTTATCATTATGGATATCAATAGGGTTCAAGAAAAGAAAAAAGTTGCAGGTGCAGGGGCAAGATCCAACAAGGTGAGAGTTCCTCTTGATTGGATTCCATGGTTTGGACCTTCTCCTCCCTCCCCTGCTCAGCTGAACTTCTGTTTTGAATCATTCTGCCTTGCAAACTCAGATTTCTGCTCTTCTGCATCTTGTCACTGGCAAAAGCTCTTCTCGGGAAGATGTTGGTTTGGAAGTTGTAGAGGCGTTATCTGGATTCCACATTCGGAAATGCTTTTCTGTTGAAGAGTTTAAACTACTTGTTACTATCATTATTAAAATTTTGTAGTAGCTGTGCAACTCTTCGGTTATTAAATTGGTTTTGCTGAAGTGTAGAAGCATTTCTTTTTAATCAGAGTTCGTGAATCAGTACCAGACGTTTTCTTCACAGTCAAAAGCTGTGTGTGGTTGAAAGTTACAAAGTGAAAAAAAAACCAAACCCATGCGCACTTAAACTCTGTCTAGTTGTAGAAACAGCCTTATTGGAATTCTTGTGAAAAGTGGTTGGTGTGTCCATTTCCTTATTTTCATAAAGACGAGAAGTGAGGAGTAGCCAACAATATATTGGATGCTTGATGTAGAAATACAAGTTTAATTACGAACGTAATTTAAACCAGTACTGTAGCAGTGCATGGTAATACAGCACAGCAGGTTAAGCTGCGTTTGATTACAAGAGTGTTTTCTTTTACGTTCGTCAAGCACACGCTGGCTGAAGCCTGGGTACGGAAAACCTCGGAGCTGGACACGGATCATCAGTATTTCTGCTGCACTCACTTGGGACACATCCTGAATCCTGGCGACCTTGTCCTGGGGTCTGTTCTGTTCCTTGGCTTTTATTAAATGATTATTTAATGACAGAATTCAAGTCATCCTGTGAAAAGGGCTGTTAGTAACAAGAGAGCTGAAGTATTGACTAGAATAACAGTTTAGACACAGATAGATGGGAGAAGTTTTTAAAATACCAGGCAAGATCTTTTTGTTTGATAGTATCATATACAACAGTGACAAATGTAATTTATTTTTTTTTCAGATTAGGCAAATTAGGTGATTCTCAAACAGGCTTAAACGGGAACATTAGTGGAGCTGTTGTGAGCCCAGCAGAACCTTAGTGGATGCTCAGCAAGATTTGGGGACAGCAGTTTCTAAGAGTTATTCATAGTTACGACACCTGCATATTGATGTGGATTTTTTATTTGCTCTGTGCTTCATTTGGAAAGGTTTATCTTTCTTGGGACCTGTAACTTACGATACAAACATACAATACCTTGAGTTCAGCTTTGTAGATTTACATAAAAGGGTAGGATAAAATACCTGTTTTCCTTTTAGATTCGACTTGGCGAACTGCAACTTAAATGATGAGTTTGCCAATAAGATGAACCCTCACGAGATTCCTGATGTGGTAAGACCATGTTCTTTCTATCTGCAAAGTTCTCTGCGTTACCCAGGAGTGTTAGGGAATATGATTTTATAATGAATACTCACTAGTTCTGTAGTGCCAAAGGAAGAGGGGATATTAATGTTGAAATTTGAATAGCATCTTATTCTGAGAATTATTTTCCACAACTTAAATTTTTGTGTGGTCATTAAGGAATATTTTTACTTTAACTTACCTTATTCTACGTTGGTTTTGTTCAAATGACCATTCACTGAGTGATGAAAACTGCATTATGTGTGTATGCATATTCAGGACATAACCCAACGTGTTTGGAAATTCTGAATTGACAAACACTATACAAATTCTGTATAAAACTTCTGAGTGCCTGACAATTCAGCCGATTTTACAGTTGCCCCTGTCTTGACTTGGGTGTTGTTTTGGATTTTGAAAGAGCATGATCAGTAGTATTGAATGTGTAAATCCGTGCTGCTTTTCCCTGCAGGTATTAATAAAGAAGAGCTACGACCGCACCAAACGCCAGCGGCGCAGGAACTGGAAGCTGAGAGAGCTGGAAAGGGACAGAGAAGGCGCAGACACGGACGATGAAAGGTTCAGTATCTTCCGTGAAGCTTTTCCGTCCTTCCTACCTAGGAGACTGTGCCGAGCCTAGAAATAGGCTTGGTTTCTGCTGATAAACCCAGTGTGGTACCTAAGCTGCTGTGCTGGCTGTTAAGGGGACACAAGCAAATGCTGCTGGTTCTATTTGAGCGTTGTGAAATATAAAAGCTATTTTTATGGGGTTTTTTTTTCAAGAAAAACTTAAATCATGAGACAGGTGACTAATATTGGAAGCATCGTGTCTGTAGGTTACAGTTGGTGTCTGTCTGGCTAAAGAGACGCTTGTGTGAAAACGTGCTTGTCTCTGGTTTGTTTAGTGACAAAAATAGAAAAAAGTAGAAAAAAACGGAGCAATTGGACTTAAACGAGGACAGGTAAATTAAACATTATTTGGAAACTAATAGGTGATAATAGAAAAGAGTGAGTTGGAAACATAGGAGTGCTATCAGAAGGACAGGGGGTTGCAGTCCTCCCTTGGGGCTTGGCTTCTTTGGTTTTGTTTTAGAAATTTACATAAAAACCACAGGAAAAGGGATTAAATCCATTAAGCGTCTTTTCCAGACAATACCAAGACTTCCTTGAAGATCTGGAGGAAGACGAAGCCATAAGGAAGAACGTCAACATTTACAGAAGTAAGACCTTTGTTGGTTGGTTGCTTTTGTGGCTTTGGGGATTATTTTTTTTCCCTGTCATTCCTTGAGGTAGTTCAGGAGGTTTGGGGTTTGTTTTCTTTGCTTAGGTGTTTGTTTTTCTTTTCTATTCCTTTTTTAGATGCAGATATTCCAGTGGAGAGCGACACAGACGATGATGGTGCTCCGCGCATCAGCCTGGCTGAGATGCTGGAGGATCTTCATATTTCCGAGGATGCCACTGGCGGGGAGGGAGCAAATATGATGACAGAATAAGAACAGCACACTCGCCAATGCAATAGATATTCCTTTAGCAGGGAGAAAGTACCCAAAACATAAGTCGACATTACAAAGTGTTCACGTGCACATGAAGAGCAATGTGATGGCTACCACTATATCCCTAAATAATGGTCCTTAATTCATGTTTTACATAAAATCTTCTAGAGAATCAACAATTAAATTTCTGGAGTAATCCTTGTCTTGCGCTGAAGGATCTCCAGAAGGAGAGATTTTATTTTAATTTTCCAGGTTTATAGGGAAAGTACCTACCTACTGTTCTTGCTTTCATTTCTTCACGTGGAAAGGATATTTCCTGCCTTTAATCTTTTTGGCGCGATGGTTTGAAGCCTTTGCTGCTGTTTCTAGATTATTCCATATGACAATATTTTGGGGAAGCTCGAGAATGTGTCTCGTTTTCCTTTGATAAGGGAACTCTAAATATACATGGTGTGGACACAAAATTCCCTGTAAACGATCGAAGGTGCAGCCCTTGATCAGAAAGATCAGAAACTTCTGTTAAGTGTAATGAATATTTACTGTACTATCTTCTGTGCCTGTATCAGTGGATTGAAAGCAATATGCATAATGTCTAATTAACACACTGGGTATGAACTATTAAAAAACCGTACAGATATTGTTTGGTTCATCACTTTTTAGTTAACTTTAAAATCAAACTTCACTCTAGTGCAAGCCAGAGTGGTGTAGGAGGACGTCACGTACCTATATTCATCTTGGTTTAATTCAATTTACTGCACAAAGATGGTTCAGCAGAAATTTTACTAATAGTTTATGTGAATATACATTTGATTTCACATAAATATGGAAGCATGGTGAGAGTGGTTTTGCCACTGCATTTTTTTAGCTGAAGGAGAAAAACGTTCCCAAAGAAATGGTGTATGTGAAGGTGGGAAATACTGGTAAAGTTGGCAAAAAATGGAGATGTGGGATTCATCTAACAGGGTGTTAATGATTCATCTGTATAACTGAGATGAGAACACTTGGTGTAGTTTGTCACCACTTGTACGTTTGTGACAGAAATACATAGGGCTGAAAATTCCCCATTTCTCTGTAGCGTCAGCTGAGGAGGTGGCGGGAGCACCGCGCTCTGTCTCACCGTACTTCTCGACTTTTGAAGGCCTCAGAGAAAAGAACTGATCAAGGAGTTCTGAGTGTTCAGCCTCCAGCCAGGTGAGCGAAATTTTTGCCTTGTTTAGTTGAAGTGGCAGCTTTTGACTGAAGTGTTCACACCAGGTGTGGATCCGTTGGGTTTCCTGTGTGAGCCCGGGCACGACGCCACAGAAAGCAGCGAATTTCTGGTTGTTGAGGCTGGGGCTCGGTTTACTTACCAGTTACTCTTACTAATTTTTTTCTTACTCTGTATCACAATCTTGTAATCATCCATTTGAGGAAAAAAATGAAAATTTGGGAAGGCAGTTTTGATGTAGCGAAGCTCTAAGCCAGCCCTCAGTGCTGTCGTTTAGCGTGCGTTTGTGTTGCGCTGAGCTCTCCTGCTTCCTCTTAGGAGCTTTGTCGTATTTTTTACTATAGTTAGTAAAAAATATAACATTTATCTCATGACGGTAACTGAGTTCAGTGTAGCAAAGGCGTAAAGCCGGGCTTAAAAACCACCCGTGAGGAACTGAAGGATCGCGGCGCTACAGCCGGAAGGGGCCAAGATGGCGCCGGCGGAGCTGCCTTCGCTGCCCGAGCCGGTGCTGCTGCGGGTCCTGGAGCTGCTGCCGCCGCGGGACCGGCTGCAGGCGGCCAGGTGGGACCCCCGGGACCCCCCCGCCCCGAGCGGCCCCGGCAGCGGCGCTGATCGCGGCCCCCTCCCCGCAGGGTCTGCCGGCGGTGGCGGCGGCTGGCGCTGGACCGGGCCGTGTGGAGACACGTGGATGTGAGGGCGCAGCGGGTACGGGGCGGGAATCACCCCCTGAGGGTGCGGGGGGTCACCCCACTGTGGGTGCGGGGATAAGGTGTGGGGGATGAGACTGGGGGGGGGGTCACCTCACTGAGGGCAGGGGGATGAGATCAGGGGTGGTCACCCCGCTGTAGGAGGGGGGATGAAATGGGGGGGTCACCTCACTGCAGGCAAGGGTCGAGATTGGGGGGTCACCCCCCTGCAGGTTGGGGATGAGATTGGGGGGAGGTCACCCCACTGTGGGCAGGAGTTGAGATGGGGGGGGTTTCATCCCACTGCGGGCAGGGGTTGAGATGGGGGGGTCAGCCCTACTGCGGGTAAGGGGATGAAATTTGGGGGGGTCACCCACTGCGGGCTGAGGATGAGATTAGGTGGGGGTCACCCACTGCGGGCTGAGGATGAGATTAGGTGGGGGTCACCCCACTGCGGGCTGGGGGCATGAGGTTGGGGATCACGCTACTGCGGGCTGGGGATGAGATTGGGGGGGGTCACCCCACTGCAGGCTGGGGCTGAAGGAAGGAGCATCACCGCACTGCATGCAGGGATCTGGGGGTGCCCCCCGCTGCCACCCACCCCCTGGGAACGGTCCCTGTTCCGTTTGCCCCCAGCTCAGCTCCCGGGCCCTGTGGCAGCTGCTGCGGCGGCGGCTCCAGGACTCGCTGCGGTCACTGGGGCTGCGGGGCGGCCTGGGCTCCGGCACCCGGCGGCGGCTCCTGTCCCCGGCGCTGCTGGCCGCCCTGGGGACGCGCTGTCCCCAGCTCCACCGCCTGGCCCTGGCCGAGACCGACCTCCGCGCCATCCCCTATGAGAGCATCCCCGCTTCCCTCGCGGCGCTGGAGCTGAACCGCTGCGAGATCCCCAGCGCCTGGTTCTGCGGCTCAGCCTCGGGGGCCCTGCCCCAGCTTCAGCACCTCGTTATCTGCAACGTCCCGGCCTTTTCCGATCGCCACCTGCTGAACGTGTCCTCCCAGAGCCGCCTGAAGACGCTGAGCCTTACTGGCACCTACCGCCTGACGGACGCGGGGATCCAGCGAGCGGCTCCACATCTGGAGCAGCTGGAGCGCTTGGTGCTGCACAGCTGTGGCGTCGGTGACTCCGCCGTGGGTTCCATCGGGTGCCACATGAAACGGCTACGGTTCCTGGAGATCGGTGATGCCGAGTTCCTGACGAATGCGGGTCTGGCTCATTTAACGACCCTGCAGCACCTGGAGACGCTGGGCCTTGACCTCGGTGATAAAATTTCTCTTGGTGCCGTTATTGCTTTGTGCCAAGAGCTGCCCCAGCTGAGGAACCTCAGATTAGGTGGAACTCGCTTCGAAGATGAAGTAACAGATAAAATTCGGGCGAGTTTGCCTCTCTGTAGCATTACACACACTCCCTGACACAGGGCCCAAAGCTGTAAGGCCTTTGCTAATTGTTATTTTTTTAGAATGAGGGTGGTGAGAGCCTGGCCCAGGTTAGCCAGAGAGGTGGTGGATGAACCATCCCTGGAGACATCCCAGGCCAGGCTGGACGGGGCTCTGAGCCACCTGAGCTGTTGCAGATGTCCCTGCTCGTGGCAGGGGTGGCACTGGGGGAGCTGGGAAGGTCCCTTCAACCCAAACTATTCTATGATTTTATTATACAGATTTTACAGAAGCCACACCTGCCAGTAGCACTGGGAGATGTAGATGAACTCAGTTCTAGTCACCATTGGGCTCAATCTGTGGAAATTTAAGAATTTTAATTTGTAACCTATAGCAAATTAATCCATTCCGTGTCTGGACGGGATGTGTTCTGGGTTGTGATCTTTCTGACAGAGAGAAAAACAATCAAGCCTTTATCATACACAGACTGGTAACAAGCTTCCTGTTGTTGGCAGGTGAAGAGAGAGTTGTAATAAAAGCTCATTTTGAATTCTGCTGGTTTGTTGAACCCTTTTCCTTCTTCTCTAATGTTTTCAGTAATTTCAGCTGTATAGCTGCCCTGTCTGTCACTCTGTTTGTTACTGGCGATGTCCCCCCAGCTCTATTGCCAGTCTGTATTAGGTTTCAAGCATCTTTCAGCAAGAGTCTTGTCAGGAAAGAACTCATGCTACAGGTTCTAGGCAAACAAGTCATAAATCTAAGTATATTGCTTGGCTTTTTGTGCCTTTGTTTGCTGGCTGGTAACACTTGGTAACAGCTCTCCAATGAGTGGGTAAGCTGTGTGAACTTGAAACCAAAGTTTGTTCTAATTTTAGCTTCTCGAGTTTTAACATTTAAAGAGCTGGGAGCCAAAGGAGGCTCAGCTGGTGTGGCAGCAAATGAAATGTTTGCCAAGGTCTGCTCGGCGCCACTGGATCAGGGATCTGACAAAAGGTACTTAATTCACAGCAGATAAAAGGCTGCTGCTTGCCCTGCATTCTGTTCTGAAAATCTCTGGTCCTCTCCTTTCATACATACAGGAGCTGCTTCGGGATTTTAAGCCATAACTGCTTAATGGTTAATTTGCACCCAGGTTTTGACGAATTTTGCAGTAACAAAGTGTAACATCCGCCTAGTTTGCTTGGGGAGGAGGGAAGTTGCTTTTGAGATGTGAATAAATGCACATGTGTATGTGCTGGATTTAGTATGGAGTATGTACGATAGCAAGTACCAAGCAGTAGCAGTATGTATAGTAATTTACAAATAGTAACGCAGATGTAAAAGGGTTGTCTGAAATAGTTACATGATGGTTAAATTTAGTGCAGTAGCTCCTGTGAGCACTTGATGCATTAGTGTGATTCTAGATCATTTTATCGAAATTCAAAGTTCTATTAAAAAAAAAAGTCAGAACGGGAGAAGCTGTTCAGAACTTTGTAATAACGGTCTGAAAGATTTTTGCTCACAGAAAACGATGAAGGAGAATGTTGCGTTGCATAAGTCAACATGCAATGTCACAGCACAAAATCTGAATGATTGAGGGAAACAAATACACACAAAGAGGTGACTGGGGGATGCAAGGACTACTTATTATTTTTTTTAATAGGAAAAAGTCTTGTATATTGATGAAAAGCCTAAGGTTGATAATTTCACCTTTAACTGCTTTAAAAATCTTTTAGGAGATTGTCTTATGTAGCTACAGAGGTTCCCAAATACAGTTTAGGTAGAAATTGCTCAGGTGCAATATTTACTGGAAAACAATGTTAAAATCATGCAGGAGAGCTGACCTGTGCTGGACCCAAAGCACTGATTCTGTGCCAGCTTTGGAAATCACGAGTTGAGGAACAGAGTACGTGCTGGTTGCCACTGAGATACTGATCTGGTGGGGAGTTCTAATAGAATCGGTATTATTTTAGTCTCTTTTACTCCTAGAAGTAGCTCAATTTGCCTTAAAGAAGTTAGATTCAGACTGAGTTTAGGTCACTTCTGTAGTTTGGTGTGTGGAGTTTTGCTGGGGATGTGTCCGTGGGGGCAGGAACTTGGTCTTTTTTCTGTAGAAGTTGCCACAGAATGGAGATGTGCCTGTGATTAAAGCCATAGTCCACCTGGTGTCACTGTTCCTTCACGGTGGTGGCCCCAAAACCAATCTGTTCAGCTGCTTTAAAGAAAAGATGACCGTAAACTGAAAAAAATCTTTATGCCGATGTAGTGCTTAATATTTTCATTTAAGTTTAAAATAACGTAACACCAGCCTAAGGAAAAACAAAACAAAAGCTGCTTCAATTTTGATGTTAAAGGGTTTACTCCTGGCAATCTGCTCCTCCTGCCGGCAGATTCACTCCACTCGCGCTTTGCCAAGGCCTCTTATTTTAGCTGCGTTCTCCCGGAATAGTTAAATATAGGGGTGAGACTCATGTGGTGGGTTTCCAAGGGGTTTTGGCAGCGTTTGCTACAGCTCATTCCAGAATCATGTAGAAAAGGAATGTTATTGCCTTTGGAATTTACTGACATTTTCTGTATTTAACCATCAGAAGCTCAGGATGGGAACCTGGTTTAGACATGTAGGAAACAGGAGCTGAAGTTTAAAGCTTGTCAGGATCTTCCATGGCGAAAAACACACCATAACCCTCAAGAAAGTGAAGTGATTTTATGTAATGTGAATATTCAGCTTTATGAAATGAAACAATTACGTGTGACACAAAGGCACAACTGATGTACCTTTTCACAGCAGCTAAGAAAATGCTTCAGATGTGCGAAGCACTGAAAGGACTTGAAAGACTATTTAAAAATAATCCATGCTCAGTGACAAGTTTTGTAAGATAGAAGTAAAGTATTTAAACAGTAAATTGTGTGGCAGGTTGTTTGTATACCACTTGGAATGATGAAGTCTTTGTGCTTCGAGGGCTGCGACGATGATGATTAACACCTTTGTTATGAACGCAGGTCTGTGTTAATTTGTACCTTTTCGTAGGGCAGATCTGAGATACAAAGGGCTGCAATTCTAACCCCTACTTCTGCTGAAAGGAATTTAGGCTAATGTATGAAAGCTTGACGTATTTAAGCCAGTCGGAATGCAGCAGAAGAGACAAACCACGCTGAGGAAGGGGATGCGGTGCCCGTTTCCATCCCGTGTGCTCAGCTCCCGGCTCTGGCAGGTGGCTGCTGTTGCCCAAGGCTCGGATCCAACGCAACGACGTGTACGCTCCAAGCAGGGTTTAGAAGGAATTCTCATTAGTCCAAATCGGGACGATGTTGAGACAGCTGCTGTTTAACCTTGGCAGCCTCTGAACTCCAGATACAGATCACTCGTTTACCGCAGCTTCCTCGTTCCCTGAATTCGCTCCTTCCCAAAGCCTATGATCGTCAGCCCGCCACAGGCTCTTGGAAGGATTCCTATTGCGGCGGCCTTCCCGAGGTCAGCCCGAGCTGCAGTGCTTTGGAAAATTGTGGGTATTCGTAGCTACTCTAAATTTGATTTGACTTTTTAACATCACTTCCTGTAATACAGACATAAAGCTTCTATAGGTGTCACTGACAGCGGACAGTAAGGAATTTACAGCGCTGTTTTACGTACCCAAATGATGGGTCAGTAAGCAGGTTACAATTAAGCTCTCGCATAAAGTAGTTTCAGCTAAGCAAGAAATTACGCAGAAAGTTTCAGCCAAGCAGGACTCAGTAATTTAAGCTCAGCTTTGTAAAAGGAAGGAGACCTGCTATAAACTTGACATTGTCCTAAACAAATATATGTGAGATTAAAAGGAATATGTTCTGCAGGATGCAGAGGCTGTTAAGCACTGGCAAGTTCATCTTAGAAACAGGATTTTCAAGTCAGATAATGAATAGCTAAGATAAGAATTCAAATTACGCTCAGATGTAAATAGTAGCATAAACAAAATGTAGTAGCAAAACAATAGAAGTAACAACAAGGGGCGTGAACTTATCTTAGGCCTCTCAAAGCTGTTCGAAGTAATCGGTAGCAGAGGGGGCAAAGTTCCGCATAGCAAAATGATCTTCATTGCCTTTAGGAAGTTTAAACTATTTCGATCGATAAAACTATGGATTATAATTTAATGAGAGATAAGATGTAAAAGTCCTACAATAATGAACCTTCATAATGAGGATGCTGTGAATCTACCATGATGTATTATAGCTGTAAAGATCAAACAGTTCCAAGTGAACCGTGTGAGCAGTTTTATTTTAGGAGATGTTTATTATTTTGTTCTTTAGTCTCAACTCTTGCTGAACCAGCGTTGGTAATTTGTGCCATTTAAATATGAGGTTCGGTGGAACAGTGATCTGAATGGTGCCCCACAACACCCTCACCTTCCTTTTTAATGTATAAGTACCACAGGGACATAAAGATCCCCCGTATGAACACAGGGACCGGGAGGTCAGGTCTGTTCACAAAAGTGGGGAGTGGAAATGATGTTAGAGCACCAGATTGGTTACATGTCAGAAATTTTGTCACATTAAGCCTGCATGTTTAACTCCACATTTCCAAACCCTAAAATTAATTCCTTTATTGACAAAAGTCACTAAGCAGCACGTACTGCACGTACCAAGTGTCCACTGTGGCCAACAGGCCTGGGACAGAGCAACAAGCACCTCTTCTTCACGGATCTGATTGCTATTAATCATAAAACCCTGCAAACAGCAACTGCAACCAACCATCCCTTCTCCCACGCACACACCCCTGAACTCCCAGCCCACACAGAGGTTAATAAATCCACGTTTGCAACACTTATCGCCAGGTTTAAAACACAAATGTCGTGGCCGCTCAGTGCAGGCTGCTGAGCCAGTACAAATGGAAAAAACCTTGAAAAATGTGGAAGCAGAGCGGTCCCAGAGTTTCTGCTCCACGGCAGAGGCTGCTCACCCGCAGCTGGGATGAATTTGTCAAGCGCCTGGCGGGATGACAGACACCGAGTGCAGCAGCGCTGCCCCTGACCAGATGTTTGCTGCCAGATGAGCCTGCCCAGGCCTGACATGAGCTAATCCCGAGCCACGGCCTTATCCTATCGATTCAACACCTCGGGCTGCTGGGCAGAGCAGCCCAGACAGGTTCGCTTTTCGAAACTGAAATTGCAAGTGGGAGTTTGCATGTCATATTTTAAATCCTGTTCCGTAGATGAGAGCCTTGGGAACAGGCAGGGGAAAAATGTAACGAGTAAAATTAATCAAGAAATTGTTGGGTTTTGGGGTTTTTTTCCCAGCTGCTGCTTGGCCCCTTGTTTATTTCTTTGCTTTTGGGTGCTTTCCGTGCTCTGGCCAATTCCCGTAGCTGAGCTGAGGTCTCTGCTGCTGTGGAACGGCACAAAGAGCTAAACCGGCGTCGCTGTCACCTGCAGACACAGAGGAGCCGACCGGTGCCACAGGACCTGCTGCCTGCGAACGGGGCAGCTCGGCAGCCGCCAGCCTGTTGCATAAGAAACACTTGGGGTGGCCACACCAAACACCCAAAAGTGGGTTTGTGCCCGAGAGATGGGGAGCGGGCACCGATAAACAAGAACACACCCAGAGTACCGGTTCCTGCTTCTCCAGCCTGATGGCAGATCCCTTAATGTCAACAAATCCTTGGGGTGGATGTGTACAGCCTTCTGCTGTCATTTAGTGTAAACATATTTACGTTGGCTTGCTTATCTGCTGAGCTTTCTCCATGGGTGTAGGACGATGCTGGATGTGTGTGTCTCTCCGGCACGTATAATGCAAAATACTGCAATGACTTATCTACATCACAGACTGACAGTTTTGAAACAAAATTGTTGTCTTCATAAATAGGTTAATAATTGACATAACTAAAATCCTATGTTTCCCTCTTCTGTTGCTAACATTAGTATATGCAATATCCACACTAAGCATGAAAGCTGCTAGGAGCAAATGCAAGATATTTACTACTTCAGCCATCATATTACTTTAATAAAATATACACTTGGTTTTAATCTGAAAGCATTAAATAGAAGATTTTTTAAAAAAACTTAGAGGTTACTTAGGTACTGTCAAAAGAGTTCTAAATTGAAGATCAGCTGCCCTCATATTCCTGAATAAACTATTTTCATATCCTATCTTATTTTTCCCTTATTATAAATTGAGAAAGTAAGTGAATCTCAGGTTGAGATGACAAATAACACAATTAATGTCTTAACTTTGTTTCATTGTGGCCTGCGACTCAATCTCATTTCAGAAGTGATTTGACTGACGCTCACTAATCCTGACCTCTTGAAGGAGGGACATTCTAGGAGCATCTCTATGCTGGAGAGATGTGAGAAAACTCACTTCAGTGTGGGTGGGAGCAAAGTTCACAGAATCACAGAATCACAGAATGTTAGGGATTGGAAGGGACCTCGAAAGATCATCTAGTCCAATCCCCCTGTTGCATCTATGCATTTATGTTACGCTGCATGCACCCTCCTACTACTCTGTTCTTCTCCTGGGGTGATCCAGAAGAAGGATTCTAGTTGCCGAAGTTTATTGTTTCGTTATTTCATCCCTGAGCAGCTCCGGCCCACGTCCGCGGTCACAAGTTGGCAGCACAGGCGTCTTGTTTCTAAGGCTTAAGCTTAAAAAATACAGACTTTGAAACGGAGGCAATTGCAGGGTGTCCAGCACATTGGACAAAGTTCATGTTTCAGATGCTACTCACCATGTAGAGTATAAAAGGAGGTAAGAGAAGGGGAGTAAGGAATTTAGGACAAAAGGGGAGATGTATTTTAGGTAGGATTTTTGTTGTTTTTCAACTGAAATGTCCCTAACACAGCTGAATGTATAGTTTCATGTTCTGTCCATGATACACAAGCTTTACCAGCCTTCTAAAAAAGTAAAACAAAAATGTTCTTTTTAAAAAAATTCCAAGAAAATTATAATTTTATTATCAGTTTTCAGGGAAGCGTATCCCCACATTTTTAATCAATCAACCGTATTATTTGCTTAATGATGGTGAACCAGTTAAGTAATTCATTGGATTAAATAATCAAGGCAAACTAAATAAATAGTCAAACCATCCTGTAAGTACATACATACCAAGCTTAGAGAAGCAGCTTATATTTGCAAAGTATTGTGCAAAACCTTTCACGTACACATCTCTGCTGTCAGCAAAGCTGTGGCAGACAAGAACAAATGTACGCCCTATAATTTCTCAAGATGAAAACTCTCCATATCCAAGCAGATCTCCCTGGAAAAACAAAATATGCAGCACAGTTGTTTCTGTACCAAACCCAGCTTGCTAAGTCCAGCCAGTCTTTAAAATTGAACGCTCTTTAAGAAGGAGATTGTCAAACCATAAAAAACAAGGACTGATTGAAATTGTTTTGGCAAAATAAGTTGCTGTCAGGGATTCCCAGGGTACAGAAGAGCATTAAGAGATAGTGCAGAATAAAACAGTGTTTGTACACACCCTGAACCTGTTTCTAAACAAAACCAGAGTGTTAAGAAAAACACTTATTTGATCCACAAGTCAGCATCAGGTTGGCGGTGTTACTTCACAATAGAAACAGTATTTTCATGCTGGTTTCCAAATAAGTGCAAGAAGAACTGAAAAGCCATGCTAAGGTGGACAGGGACAAAGATGCAGGCGGTGTACAATACCATAACTAACATGGAAATGTTGAAAGTGTAGAAGAGCAGTTTTTCCCAGGGCTCCATGAGATAGCTGCAGGTGATGAGTTCAAACTGGCAGTACAGCCAATACAGATAGTTCTTCATGCTCTTAATATCCATCTTCCCAGTGTTGCTCCTGAAAGCCTCCCCTATTATGATAAAGGATAGTGAGAAGAACTAGAAACCTTACCAAAAGAAAAAGATATACAAAAACATCGTATGGGCAGCAACTGCATGCTACTCAGTTTGCTCATACTGACCATGGTGTTTTAGAAACACAAGAGGTCTAAAATTCCAAGATCGCAAATACATTTTAAAGTATAAAACACAATCAGAAGCAGACTAGCATGAGTCGTTCTTTTACCCCATCCCATAAAAGGCCTCATTTGTATTCCTTTTGCCTTTCCTACCTCCAGTTCGGAACACAACAGCCCAGTTTAGACCACTGTGGACTGGGCATCATTATTCACCAAGGAGGCTCCACAACATCACTTTTTTTCCCAGAAACTGGTTACCCAATAATTGTTGCAACCCTGTTCTCCAAGCCAAACTCTGCTTTCCTAACTTTGCCTTGCCTTGGATTATTTAAGACTTTGTTGAAGTGGATTAATTCAAAAAGCACTTTAAACTCTCTCGCTTTCACCATTCGTGGATTTTGACATAGAACTTGGCCAGAAGTCTGATTTCTGCTACTGCACTGAATTTTATGTCTTATGTTTCAGTTGCTGCTGGAATGCAAACTGGGACTATCCAGGACACCACACATACAGAATTACAATAAAAGGAAACTATATACCAATTATTTGGCCTCTTCTGCAACAGAGATTGAATTGAGCCGCTGCCAGAATGAAAACATATATTTTAAAGCTTTGTGTTGAAATTAATCCTAATAATTATTGAGTGTTTGGTTGTGCAGTTACCAGAATGTAGAACTGGAGAGGTAAAGAGAAAACAGGACTATTTCAGTTACTGGTGCTTCCTGGCATTTGGTAAATAAGAGGAGACAAAACAAAAACTGTGATTCCCCAGTTTTTAATTGGAAAGTTAAGAACTTCTGGTGGTGTCCAGATCTCTGGAAAAAAAACTTTTTCCATGGAAATTAAATACAAATTCATAAACTTATATAGAATGGGATTTTATAATAACAAAAGACACTTCCCAAAGTTTTTAGAAAAATTTTACCTCACCTTTTCTATTTTACTTCCATATCTTCCCTCCTTGTTTTCTGCCTGACAGGTGAGATAAACTAGATAATGCTTCTGTAGTTAAGAATTATTCTTAACTACTTTTAGCAATATTCTTACTGTGTCTTTCACATTTCAGTACATTACATACAGCTTTTACTAAATCTAGGTTATACTAAGCTTCTTATCATCACATGCATTGCCAAGCTACTTTGAGAAAAGACTTTTCTTGCAAAAAAATGGATTTCGTAAGAAGTAGAACTTACCTGTTCACTTCTCCCTGACAACCAGACGTCCAGGTGAGAGATGCTTCCTAACAGTTCTGCCTTGTGCAGCCGAGAAGCTCCCGCGCAGATTGAGAAGCAGAAACAATTACCTTTGATCCTCAATTATAGTGTCCTCCACACCCCGCCCTCCTTCACTGCTGCTAAAAACTCCCTGGCCAAAGCTCTTCATTATGCAAATACATCATCCGGCTGGGCACCGCGCTCCCATGACAGCGTTCATTTGATAATTTGTACAAAGTCAGAGTTGAAGAACAGCAGGTAGGGAGGAAAGTACAAGGCCGAAGCACAAAATCTACAGAAGAATGTTTACAATTAGTGCCTTCTCCAATTTCAAATCTCAAAAGATATCTCTGCTTCTGTGGGACTTTATGATGTAGGCTGCCAAAGTTCCTACAAGGTGAAATTTAATGTCTATGCAATAATATGGTCTTGGAGTTAAGTGGCCACAAAAATGTGGCTTAATTAATATGTCACAGGAAAGTCTCGGGTGAAGTCACCACCTCCTGCAACCCTTGATTAATGGCATTTCAGACAGTTCCCAGTCTGCTCTGCGTCGGTATCTCCCAACGCTGCGCACACAGCTCAGTTATCCTCATTCAGAAAAAACAGAGTGGAGAGAATATGCGGACAAGATTTCTGCAAGGAAAAAATTGCGAGTTTTACTTAAAAATGTGACCAAAAAAAAAAAACAAGCCACAAATGCTTGAGGCATTTTAATGATCTAATTGGACAAGTAAATTAGGGAGAAATCTGCATAATACATTATGTTCCAAACTATCTGCCTGCAGTCAAGGCATTTCAAAATATGAATCAGCTTCATTTTAAGAGGATATGCCACAAGCAATGTCTAGGGCATCTGACCTCACCTTCTTTCTTCCCTTCCTTACCAAACACAGCCGGAGCTGATCTATCAGTAAATGCTGACCTACACCCTCAACCTTTCTTTTCCCCCCATAGTTTTCAACAAAGTCAAGTTTTCTGCTTAAAAATGGGCCACTTTTTGTGGAAAACTGGAGAAATGGGAACGCACTGCCCCTGGCAGCAGTTCAGTCTGCCCCATGCCCGGCCACAGGGGCACATCTCCCGAGCTGGACGAGCTGCTAAAATAGAACTTAGGTTGGGATCTAGAGAATGAACTCATCAAATGTGAAATATAATTACCCTGGAGTGGTGCTGCGGGATTATTACCTACAGAGTTTCTACTTTCAACCAGACTTTTTCAGCTCGGCTACGTATTTCAATGGAGTCTGGAAGGCAGGGGTGGGACGAGGAGGGGGTTTTTTGTTGTTTTTGCACAAAAATGTGGGTGAAAAACAAGTTATACGCAGCAGAAACAACATTCGACTACCACAGTGGCAGGCCAGCGTCCTTGTTCACGTTACTCACCTTTCCTGCAAGGTGGATCAGACTCTTCCGAATCCTTTAGCAAGATCATGGAACCATAAAATAGGAGATTTCACAGAAATAAAGGTTGGGGTAGCAGAATCCATTCCCCAGGCGATGCTTTAAGCAGATCTTTGATGGTGGTTTGCAAAGCCCTCAGGCATCTTCTCCTCCACCCTTTCTGAGCAGTGGCCGCTCCTGCTGCTTGTCCCAGCTTCTACCTCAAGGAGAAATAAGAACTAATTAATACTTTTCACAATTAGTAATCAGATGTGTATAGCTTCATCAGAATAGAAAACTTGCCTGAAATGCCTATCTTTAAGCCAGTTTTAGCCCATGTGCTTTAAGATACTTTTCCCCAGACAGAGAAGAAACAGAAATAGGCTTCACGATTGAAAAAACAGCAACAACCAGACAAACCCATATGGCTACATTGGGCAAGATGCTGTACTGGATGACCGCAGTTGCATGGAAAAGCAATTTTTTGCAAATATCTTATTGTGAAGAGCAGGAAAGAGACTCTCTGGGGCAGCACTCTGTCCCAAAGGGGCTGGGCCCTTGTTTTCAGGTCTCTTGATCGTGTTGCCCACACAATTATATTTCAAAACCTCTTTTTACTGCTCCGCACTGTGGTTTCCAGCCAAACAAATTCAAACACAGCCGTATAAAAGTCATACGGTGACAGAGCAATAATTATTCTTAGTAAGGGAAACATGAATTAAAAAAGCGACCCAGAAGCATTCAAATTACCACAGCACTGAAGGAAATCACCAGCCTCCCTTTTTTAAGTTCAGTGAGGTTCTCCATAAGAAAAAGCAGCAACTTCTGGTTTATACAGAATTTAGCTGATTAGCTCCATAAGCAGAAGTAAGGGTTTTGGTTTTTTCCTATTATTTCTTGCCCTACAATACAATCCTCTGGTATCTAATAAGGTGTAATCCCATACTGAGGCATTTGCTCTGCATTTGGCTTCTCTACTGGCTAGTAAGGACTATGTAATAATGCCGCTTTTATATTCCTGATCATCTCTTTTGACAAAATCTATATCTTTAATTTCAGTACTTCTTTTCCCAATTTAACTGAAACTGCTCATGGGTTAAAAAGTATGGTATGTACCAAGAGATAGAGGTAATGAAAGAAAATAAGCCTCATTTCCACAGAAGGCCAAACTAAAAATGCCTGAAATACCTCTGCCTTACACCTATACACTGTGGTAAGTCATTTACCTCTCTGCTTAAAATTAAGACACTGCAAAATTATTGAAGCAGAAAGTCACTATCAGGAGAATGTTCTCTCTAACCTACTCCATCTATCCACACAAAGCAAGGTACAGACAAGTTTGTTTTGTCACGATAGTACACTTGAGTTTGTTTGATGCCTTTTGGCACCAGTTGGAAAGAGTGGAAAGAAGCAACGATGAGTTATTGACGGGGAGGTGGTGGGAGGTTGGGCAGGCCGAGGCGGCCCAGGAAAGATAAGCTCAACCTGCTACATAAATAGTTGTGCCAACCTCCTCCTCTGAGCATCTGCAGCCTCTGATAATCATCCTCTGGCCTCAAGACACCCGAGCACCAGTTTCACAGCACAGGGAAAGAAACTCGGCAAT
This sequence comes from Caloenas nicobarica, assembly GCF_036013445.1. Taxonomy (NCBI): domain Eukaryota; kingdom Metazoa; phylum Chordata; class Aves; order Columbiformes; family Columbidae; genus Caloenas; species Caloenas nicobarica. The sequence goes on from NC_088252.1 coordinate 27,162,732, forward strand.
AAAGAATGGCTCGAATAGAGAGTTGTTGGCTCGATTTGCCAAGCCGCACCAAAGAACCTACAGAATATACACGGCTGTTCTTGGAAAGGAGAAAAATTGCTCTGTAGTGTAGAAGGGGCCAGTTCTTAGAAAGGCTCTGTTCTGCGTGGCGTAAAGGATCTGGCATGCAGCTCCACAATCCCGACAGCAGACGACAGGTTTATCCGGAGCGGTATCACGCCTGGAATCACTGTACAACATCACGTAACATCTAGATGAGGAATGTATCTTGATGAGGAATGCATCTTGGCTCCAGCTTACAGGGGCTTGACTTGCTGCTGTTTGTAATGCAAATAACACATTTTAATTATTACATTGTTGTCTGCAAGAGTCATACAATTTCCCAGCATGCTTCCCCACAGCTGGCTAGACCAGTTCAGGAACTTTTTAAATTCCCAATCAAGACAGATAATTAAGTGAAAGCAATGGAGGCTGGTGATGTCCAAAAGTTGGCCCAGAAGGATTAGGCACAGATTATTTCAACTTGAAGTTAAATACATCGCGAACTGAGCGTTTGATAAAAGCTGGATAGTTAAGCATGTCAGTTGTGAAGAGCAGTGAACGTAGATCTTCCCAGCTGCGACTGCTTCTGATCTTACTACACAGCTCGCTCACATAATTTTTTTATTTAGCTACCGCTGATGCACAGGAAGCTCCAGCAAAGCAAGTTTCTGCTGCCCACCAGTGTCCCAGCAGTGTATAAAGGACACTCACCATCCTGGCACACCTGGTCCCTCACCAAAGTCTGGGCTTCTTCTCTACGTGTGGTTCAAATTCACCACGTTTTCCAGCTCCAGACTGTGCCTTGTTCCTTCACCTGGCAGGCTCTCACACCCCTTTCTGAACTGAGGATGGGTCATTTAGGAATAGTAAAGATAAAGGAAGATAAAGTTCCTGCACTGAGCAGCTAAGCTCTGCTTTCTGCCTCGTTTCTCTAAGCTGTTAACGACATTCACCACTTTGAGTTCTTTTCCCCATTTTTGCCCATGCTGTGGTATCACTCCATGGAACAGACCTTGTCTCAGGTGTAAAGCAAATACAACAGAAAAAGAAAAGCTGCCTGAAGGAAGTTTAAAATCTGGAACTGTACAGATCCAAAGTCACGCCTGTGAGTTGCAGAGCTGAATGCCCAGCCTGGGACTACGAGCTGATTAATCTGGGAGTTCTGCTAAAACCAAGATTCTGCCATTCCCTAATTTCTAGGATAATTCTGTAGTTTTACCTTAAAACAGAAGGTGATACAACCCCAGCTATTTTACAGACCTTCAGCACACTTTATACAAAGAACTGATTGAAGCAATAAGGAGAAGAAATTTCATTTGGTTTTCAGTAGAGAGATAGCTGTGGTTCATTATTTTAGACCTTTTTACAAGCATACAGCAATTCATATGCACGACAGTCATAACAAGCGTAGTTCTGCCAAATACTACGGAAGAATTTATTAACATAGGACTTGAAAACAAAACAACAACAAAAAGCCTTTATTCAACCGGATTGTTTATTCTGTATATTATTCTAAAATCGTGTTTCCTGCCATTAGCCTATTTGTCAGGTATACAGAAAATTACGTCAGAATGCCCTGCGAAAAGTGACACCACAGTAGCGTGGCACAGGACAGGAATCAGGGACTTTGCGTTAGCACTGGCCAGGGACATCACATCTTCCTGCACTATGATCTCCTCTTGTTTCTTCTCCCTTCCTCATCCAGATCAGAACTAAATGCACCTCTGGTGAATAGCCTGAGTAAAGACTTCAACTACGCACTTCAGCAAAATTCCACCTTTAATTAAGGACTCTGACTCCCAAGTAGTCCTGCAGCGACTGAGTCTCGAGAGATGACAAAAAACTGCTGCAAACTTCAGCTGTGCTGCCAGCAAATGCAGTTGTCTCCCACATGTGTGGAGCAGAGGGTTTCTATCCACAGGCTCATGACGGCAACAACTGCGGTCCCGATGTGCTCCAGTGATGCTTCATCCCTTTTTCTGGAAGACACTCAGCTGCCTGACTCCATCACAGGCATTGAGGGAATCCCAAAGCCTTCATGACTTACCCCGGTAGCAAAAAGGGCTCTTCAGCAGGCGACAATTAATTTTAAATCATTTCAGCATGAAACCGTCCCCCATCTACTGGTGAAACCACAGGAAACAGCGCTGGGTTTGGAATATGCAAACACTTACAGAGCATCAAAAGGATAACAGCTGAGTGCATGATTCCCTCTCCCAGATGTCAACACATACTTAGCAAGGGCTAAGAATCCACCAGAACTGGTGCACCATACAGAAGATTCCCCTGTAAGACAAATTAGCATCGGGTGAGGTCAAAGGAGCTGGTTTTCAGGATGAAAGACAAGGAACTCAAGGTTTGGTTTTTTTAAGAAAATATGCAAGATGGAAGGATGGCCACAGTGATTTTCTCTTGTTATAAATTCAGCGGGTAGTTGCCAAAATGGATGTCCCTTCCTGGGCAAGAATAATGAATTCTCATTCACACCCTCTTTATTTCCAGCTGTGGTACCTAAAGCCTACCTGAAGCTTTTATCACCCCCCCAAAAAAGGTGGGTTTTTTTACAAAAAAAGAGTTCTCAAAGCTGAATTTGGTATTTCAGCACAGCACTGCTCCTAGAATCATAGAACCATAGAATAATTTCAGTTGGAAGAGACCCTCAGTATCATTGAGTCCAACCATAACCTAACCTCACTCTAGCACTAAATTTTGTCCCTAAGAACCTCGTCTAAATGCCTTTTAAACCCCTCCTGGGATGGTGACTCCACCACTGCCCTGGGCAGCCTGTTCCAATGCCTGACAACCCTTTCCATGAAGAATTTTTTCCTGATATCCAATCTAAACCCCGCCTGGTGCAACTTGAGGCCATTTCCTCATGTCCTATCACTTGCTGCTTGGGAGAAGAGCCCTCATCCAGCCATCAGAAGGAGACAGCCTTGCTCTGAGAAAAAAGCCCTGCCACCCAGCTGGTGAGGAATACGGTGTCTCTGCTCGCTCGCTGCCATAAAACAAACCCTGTAACCTCACCTAGGTGTTCTGTAACCTCACCTGGGTGTTCCTGCTCCGGCAGGGGGATTGGACTAGATGATCTTTCGAGGTCCCTTCCAATCCCTGACATTCTGTGATTCTGTGATTCTGTGAAACCCAAGGGAAAAAAAAAAAACAACCCCAAAAAACCACCTCAGATCTTGGCTGTTTGTTACAAACAGGGGGAGAAGGGCCACGGTGCAAAATCTCCTCAGCATCCACGGGGCTGCTCCTGCAGCCGAGGACAAACAGCTCACGGAGGTGCCCCGGCCCCCACGGTGATACTGTAAAATCGGCAAAGTAACGGACTCTTAAAACCACATTTTAAGGTTTTAAAAGTAGAATTTCTTATTGAGTTCTGGGGCCGGACTGTGGGTTTCCCTCCATGGGTCCGCTGCTGACCAGTCGGTCATACACGGCTTACATTGACAGAAAAATTATGTATTAATTACAATTCTTGACAACCATTAACATATTCCTCTCCTATTCTAACACAAGCTGTTTAAGCAATGCTAAGTAACATTCACAAGTTTCTCAGTTGCTTCTCAGTTACCTGTTTTAAAAGAATATGTCGTAAAACTACGTCAATTTTAAGAATAGGGTATGATTACCCGGTACAAAGATTCTATGGTTACAAGGTTGGTTAATCTTTAAAGGTTGCTACCTTAATATTCTCCTAAACTATGAGTTCTGTAATTCCTTAAAATACACTCTAGTAATTAGAAATACAGATATCAACATCTCCTCAGCCTTCCCGCCGGCCGGTAGTCCCAGGAGGCGCTGGGCGGGAAAGCTGAGGGAACAAGGGGCAGTACAGGTTGTGCGCATATCGTGAGAGGAAAATTTCCTTGTGAGCATGGCGTGAGAGGACAAACGGTGTCTGTGACAATGACAGAGTAAGAACAATCACACAGACCTCAGAAATTCCTCTTAGTTTTGGTGGTTTTTGCTGCTTCAACCCTTTTCACTACTCTTCCAGCCCTCACCCTCTCAGCTTCCCTCAGCAGCAATGATGCTGTGTGAACGGCCTGGGGGTTTTCTTATATTTCACTCCACATTTTCCAAATTAGAAATAGTTTTACTTATACGAGCCTCTTCCCTGAAGGACTGTTTGTGTCTCTTAACCTCAGGTGGAGCGAGCAGTTCCCCGTCAGGACCAGTGCCCGCCCGCAGAGCGAAGCGCTTCAGGTAACCCCTGCCCGCCATTTCGCTGCTTTTCTTTTCAGCATAGCCATATACTTGTGGAGTAAGATCCAAATTAGCTATAGCAAGAGAAAAATACTCATTAAAATCTAATCATACACTTTCCACAGACATCAGAAAATTAATTAAGAGTGTTATGAGGAAAAAAGGAGCTTCTGCCTTGTGTGAGTGATCCTTTGAAATGGCAAGCATGAGAGTATTCAGTGTATCCTCTGACTATGACAGAGGGGTCTCCAGAGGAATTACAATACTAAGTATTACAGTCTTTTCTGTAACTGCTTTAAGAAGTACATGGCATTCCAATATGTCTGTTAAGAACTGCTTTCTTTCTGTCCAGGCACAGGCATTTTTACTGGAATAAAATGTACAAGTATCTTTCTTATTTTTTCAGGTTTTTTTTTCTTTCATTATTTTTGTAGCAGACTCCTGCCTCTCCAGCATGGATTCTTCCTTTCCTCATCAAACTGTAGGCAGAGATGTTTGTCCCTTGGTGTGCAGAACTGTGCTCAGGTGAATGGGCCTTTGCAGGACAGCACTTGGCCACAGCTATGAACACAAATTATGGGGCAGGATGAGGAACTGAAATAAGATCTACCAAGTTATTAAATGCGTCACTCTCAATTATCTTGAAGAGGTTTTAGATCTCTAAATAGCTTTGAGCTAAAGGTACTGGAGTACGAATGGCATGGTCATTTGGATACTTACTCGCTTTTAGTGAAAACCTAGTTGGTAAAATTATGCTTGGATTTGAATACATGGTGTAAAAAGTGAAAACGATACAAGGGGAAAACAGTAGGAAATTGAATAATCCATCCAAATAATACGTGTTTTTTCTCACATCAGTCTGTCTGTATGTGTTTTGTCTAAAACTCCCTTCAAAAAGTTCTTCATCCGTGTCATCAAATTGAAAGTATTTCTAATTTTATTTAAACAAAATTTTCTTTTATTCCTACACTTTTAAACTCCTGTTTCAATCTCTGATGCTTTATAACTATGAGGAAGAAGACTATTCCATGAACCTCTGAAAGGAAAAAGATGGTATAGATTACATATCATAATGGAAAGATTGCTAGAAGTTTTTCTTCCGCTAAGAGATTATCCCAGACTGCCTCATGAGTGCTTTTCATGGGGTGGAAGATGACTTGCAGTGATATTTAATCTACTGAAAGAGAAGCAGAGAAGACAATTGAAGACTCAGGAAATGGTTTGTTTTTCTTAATTGCTGACTCCCAGGAACTAGAGAAGCGAACACGCTCACAGTGCTGTGGGAGCAGGGATAAGCCAAGGAAAGACTGGAAGGAAACAGCAAACTCTGCAACTTGAGTATCCTGGAGTGTAATTAGAGAGAAAAAAGTGGCCCATCAGCGATGTTCCACAAATAAGGAACAGGGATTTGCACTTTTCCAGGCTGACATAATTAGTCATTGCTTCCTACGAAAATACAGAAAGCAATAACTAGGCTATTTCAGCCCACCAGATCCTGCCTCTCTGTCAAACCCACACACACTAACGTGTTTGAGCTCGGTTTACAGCATGCAGCAGAGACATGAAAGACATTGATGAATCTTGTAGCCCTTTAAGTGCAATGAATGCACCTCAGGACAGGCAGGCGGCTTGAGCAGAAATGTTAGAATGAATCCCGTGTTTCATGAGTGAAACCAGCAGATAAAACAGTTTCTGCTTTAAGGCGTTCGTATTGGCTCATTAAAACCATATGTGGACCCCAAGTAGAGACCCTTCACCTTTGCCCAGAACTCTTTATCAAACTTAGTTTGTACCGTGGCACGTGAAGAGGAAAAGGCTTGATTTCAGGGCTAATTAGGATGGACAGAAAGTGTTTATTCTTGAACTGAAGAATAATGTCCTATGTGAAAAAGATTTGCAGGTATCAGAGAGCCAGACAGTGGGGAGTACACAGAATGCAGCAATTTATGTTCAAAATTAATTTCCCTAGCCAGAGGACTAGAAGTTTGTTATTTTAAAAGAAAATCTTAACATCTATAGACAATTCTTAAATTGTCTACAGAGATACCAAATACATAAAATTTGTGTCTCTTCTGGCGAAAATACACAGAAGTACCTATTTTGCCTAACTATGCAACTGTTCCTTGCTGTCCAGGACACCTGCATTTGAAACCTTCAGACAGCTTTTCTAAGTTAGCTCTGGCCATGGGTGCAGTAGCACCCATCAGAAAAGTGGATCCACCTTATATTTTTTTCCTGTAATTTCTGAGTTATGAAATTGATTAATAGTGAGGGAGAATTTGAGGCAGATTTTTCTTTTCTTTATGTATTTTCTATCAGAAAACAAGTGCATTTCTTCACTGCCAAGATAATCAGTGATGCTGCTTCTTTATTCATATTATTTTGACAGAGGTTCAGACCTTTTCCTCTATATGAATTCTCTTTATTTAGATTCATCTCTCACATGTGTCCTAGTTTCTCTAGGACTATAGCATAAGAAACAGGAATTTCTTTTCAGTATAATTCCCAAATCACCACTAACAAAAATAAGATCTGAAGGTTAATTAGAACTATTCTAGAAAGACATGTGGGGGAGAAAAAAAAAAAAAGGAAAATAAATGTGTTCATAGCTTATAATTTCAAGCAAGGCGAAAACAGCCTTTGTAACTTATTACACACCATGTGCACATGCATGCACAAGTGGCAGAACAGTACATATTGTGCTAGCGGAACAATAATATTAATTGTGTATTTCTTCTGTTATGAAATTTTTACTTGTCAGCTTTACCAGTATTCCTATAAAATACTGGTTTGTGGGAATTTTCTTAGGTTTTATTGCAGTCTTCTGAAAACTATTTCATACTGCTGCAAGAACTCCTGTAAAGATCAGCAAAGAGGTTTCTGTTCTGTAGCTTTATTTGCAATACAATCAGGCACTATCAGAGGGATACTATCTTGTATGTACATACCTAAAAGGTGGATGCTTCATTAAATATGACACAATTATTTGCTAAACAATAACTTAATAAGAACTGGGATCCTTGAGTTTTAATCTTTGATCTGCCTGTGTTCGCTTGGTGCCCCTTCATAGCTGGAAACTGCGAAAGCAGTGGATCTTTGAGCCAGAAGGTCTCATTTTTAACATTTCTCTCTATATCCTTCTCTTATTAATAGCCATTTGTCAATGTAGAATTTTCAGAATTTTAGTATAGATGTAAAAATATCTTCTTTTATACATATCCATCTTTATGATTAATAACAGAAAGGTAGTGACTGGCCTAAAAAGACTGATTCTGTTCAGAATTATAAAAGGCTTTCATCTCACCTTCTGATGTGATCTTAAACGAGGACATTTGCAGTCCTGGAAGAATGAGGCATTGCTACTCCATAGAAATCAAAATCTGAGCTCACAGCCTAATTTAATCACAAAAGGGAAGAACAGTATTTATTGGAAAATGCAGACGTAATCATCATATCAACATAAGGTCAATGGTAAGTCATATCTTAGAAGAAAAATAAACCAGAGATTTGCAGATGTGAGACTGTATTTACTATTAGCCTTTACAGTGTAACTAAATAGAAACATTTCCCCACAGGAATTAGTACCCCGAGTATAGCTTTTGAATCTTCGTGGATTTATGAACCACATTCAATTACATTTTTAATTCTCTTCTCATACACAACACTTTTATGACCTTTCCACCTATCAAAGCACCATAAAAATAGGACTCTGCCACTCCAGAGAGACCTATCGTTTCAAGACTTCACAGACTTCCTATTAAAGCCTATTTCATGTTTCATAAATTTTTATACCAAACATTCATCCCTGGCTTGCTTTCCTGTCTGAATGATGTACTGGATTTTATTTTAAAGATAAATTAAACCGTTTCAGCCATATTTTTCGTATTCCAGACTTAACCCTAGAGAACCTCTGTAAAATATCGTTAGAAAGAGAGAAAACAAAGCCCGTTTTGAAAACAAAGAGCAAAATTATCC